>NC_133774.1:103174441-103379794 GCF_003597395.2 Chelonoidis abingdonii | reverse complement strand
TAATGTCAGGGTGGTTTCTGAGGCTGTGGATGGCATTGCGTTCTGCATGACTTAGGTTATGAGGCAAGCGATGTTGTTTTTCCACGATTTCTGCCTGTGCACGTCGGCGGAAGCATTCAATGTATAGGTCCAGACTGTCATTTCGACCCTCAGGAGGAGTCCATGTGACTGAAGGATCTAGAGCCCTAGATATGGACTCCTAGATATGGGCCCCAATGTCCTTTGCATTAATCTGGCCTTGGGACTACATGGAGAATAATGTAGGATTTGCAAGTGAAGCATATCCCATAAAGCTAGAAAATATGATGGAGCTAAGCAAACAAAATGATGATCTAAAAGCTAAAATATGAGCATCTTATAAAACCTTTAAAAGGTACCTCTTCAAAGCAAGATGCAATGAATATGTTCTATAAAATATGCTTCTGCACATGCAAAGCAAGTTAAGTATTCATGCATTCAGTTAGTTCAGCATGATGTTGCCCAAATGTGTACAAACAATGGCCATATCATATTGCATACAGATACTGCATACCTTTCATCCTTTTCTTTTATGCAAATGAATACATGCTCCATTGTACTGTTATGGAGAGAGCAACAAGACAGGCACACGAAAAGACAGTTCCAGACACCTACACAAAGACTGAGAAAGAATGAAACTTGTCTAGAAAGAAAGATAAGCTTACACGTATTCATCTAGAGCTAAGTAAGTTGACATACAGTAATAACGATTAAATTCAACTATTTAAGTTGTTAATTTCAAATGTCCATAGCACAACCATACAGCTTACAACAACCCCCAGAAGCAAAAGAATCAGAACAACTAGACAAAGACACATAGACAAACTTTGGGGCCAACATATCAGCAACAGATTCATTAATCATAGCTCCTCTGAAATATTAAACCCATGTTGACCTGTTTACTGGCTTGGAAGCTGAAGGATAGCACTTGGCACAGTCAATAGCATTGCAGTCCCACTGAAAATATCTATATACTTTTGGTGTTAAATGATTTCAGAAAGAGGCAGATGATTAATAAACATTGTCAACCAGCCAACCATAGAAAGATGCTTTGCACACAATGTCTACAATTCATTACAGTCATACTGATAGATATGCTCGCTCTTCTCGTACTTTAGTGAAAATGGAAACTAAGGGTCAAGTCATCTCTGAACATTGCATTATCCCTAAGCACTATTTGGCTTCGCAAACTGGAAGGGGGTTCAAAGCCCACATACTCTCCTATCTCAATGAAGCAGATTGGCACAATGGCCCTGTGACGCCAAAGCCTTATCACAGGAAGTTCCTACAGGAGCTCTGCCCTCAGATGTCCCTGTGTCACTCTCTGCTTTTGCTCTCCAAATCTTTGAGGGGCCACTGAGAAGTCTGCAAAGCATTAATCCCAGTGGATCTAGCTCAGCATAAATTTAAAATGTGTTGAGAGAACATTGCTGCAGACTGACACTTCTCCATAGTGCTGTATTGACACTTGGGCAGGCACCAGGTTACCAGCACCTACAGGTATGAAGAGATTTCATAACTAAGGGATTATGTTTTTTTAAAATTATTTCAGTCTAGACAATAACCTGTCCAACCCATTCAAAAAATGTTTATAGCCTATTTATAGTTCCTCCAGCAACAGCTACTAGTGGCAGCAGCTTATTGCTCCCGTATATTTCTTGCCCATATACATAGCATGGTATGGAATCTACATTTTCTCCATGAATATGTAAAATGTGGAGTTCTAATAGATGTATCAGGTTCCATTGAGATTTTCCTTGAACTACATAGGGTCAGTAGCTTTCACCAAGAAGGGGGAAGTCCACAGATCTGCTTGCTCTGATAAGCATCTCCCACAGTTTTAGGAACTTCCACTGCAGCAATAGTAGCCATGGGATTGCACATGTGAACAAAGCAATTGATACATCTACAGGGCCCATCACTAATTGCCTTAACCATCTTGTCATTACTGACACTGACAAAGACACTATCACTAAAATGTGCATCTTCTAGCAACACCCACGGTTTCCTGCATTTGTGCATATGTTCAGGGATGTGTGGTCTTTGTTGAGGCAACCCACATTAAGGTTATTGTTGTGTAAGTGACAGTAGCACTGATCACAAAACTAGCAAAAACACTGGACTGGGAAGAGACTGTCAGAGGCACTGCAAGGACAACTGATCCAGTGGTTGTCAAAGATAGGAAGATTTATGCAACTAAGGTCCATATATATTAGTGGAGCAGTGAATAGAACATCCAATAGTCTTACTGAGAAGTCTGGACATTTCAGAGTCTAAGCATGCATGTTAATGGGCCAGATAATCCTGTAGTCACCTGGAACCTGTGTCCACCCACCAACTCTGGAAACAGCTCCAGACTCAGTATTATCTCCCAATTGAGTGTTTGACCTGCTGTGCAGCTGTAGGTGAGGAATTTTTCATGAAATCTTCTTCATAAAATGAATCTATGATTGCTACCATTATTCTGGGTTTGCTTTCTATGTTGGATCTTGCCAGAAGTACAGCTCGTTCTACTGTTAGCTGATATGAGTGGAGGCCCAAGAATAACTAGCAATAAGTGAGTGGAACAAGGCAGGAAAGGAACAAAGTCGGGTTTTAGGCTGCCACCATCACCACTTTCTTTATCCAGGAATAAAGCAGTAACAGGTGGTAATTCTTCACGCTTGCTGCCAACTATCTGTCATTTCATGTGAGATACCTGCTTTGAAGGTGTTCACTATAAACAAATTCTCAGAGCAGTTGCCAAGTAGAATATGCATCTACTCTAAGAATATTTCTATAAACTGTGCATACACGTTCTCCTCTACACTCTGCATGCACATATATTCTACTGTGGGACTAGTATGATACAATCTCTAAAAGCTACTATGTTCTACTACAAATTTTTAGATGATAACTTTGTTATGGTTTCTCCAATGCCCTGCTGCCCTTTGCCAGCACTAGCTGCAGATGCTACTGCTGGTGGTGGTTTCTTCTCTTATCAGTGGTGGTGTGGTGGTGGGATTACAGGATGTTAGCAGGGATTGCCTGTTTTGTTTTTTAAATTGAGGAAAAACATTTTGGAGTTTGCCAGTCCTCCTTCGCTTTCCTTGCTGGCTTCCTACTCCCCTTCCTTAGCGATGATATATTTTCCCTATCATTATCACTGAGAAAACAGAAAAGCACTCTTACATCACTTATCACTTTCATTGGACTGTACTTCTACAGAACAGACGTGTATTTCTACCACTTGCACCCTTTTCTTACCTCTCCTCATGAGCCACAACCAGTAGTAGCATATGAATGATAGAGAGCAATCCTGCACTGACACACAGACTGGACGGGAGGACCTGATAAGTGTTTTCAGCTCTAATTTCTAATAGAATTTAAGAAACAATTTTTGGTAAGAAGCAGAATACTGGGGGTAGCAACAGATAAAAGAGGACTAATAGCAACAGTGAGTACTAAGCTACTTGGATTTTCAGTTTTGAAGGTACCACTGCTGCTTTCCACCACAGAGGATGAGGCACCAGAGTAAAAATATGTCTAATAAGACTGTAGGGTTTTTTTGGCAAGGGTAACAGGACTGTTGTGGGTCCCTCAAACATCCTGAATGTCTGCTGCCTCTCTATACCTATAATAAAGGTATGGGGCACCCCTGAGCCAGCACCTTGCCTTGGATACTATGGGAGTCATCTCCCCAGTTTAAAATTAACCAAGTAATCAAAGTATTGTATGTAAAAGGAGGAATTATTTCTCAAAACAGTGCATAGACTCCAAGCTCTGAACTCAACTACAATGTAGCTGCTGTTTGCCACTGTGTTTTTGACTGAAGTGTTATATGATTATTCATATATTTAAAAACACTTTGCCTTCTCTGGACCTAATCCCTGATAGCTGCACCTCAACACCCAGAACACTCCAGTATGTTAATACTGAAATTCTAGCCCAGGAAGCAGTCAGCCAACAGCTGCACTTGCAATGGTTCTCTCTCCTGTACCCTGGTTGGAGCCTTAACTGGTGTCTCCAATTGCCACAGCTGCAGCTGTGACACTCAAAAGTTTGAAACTGTGAATCATGAAGGAGGGAGGGTGTCTCCAGACCAGCATGAAACAATCCCAAACCAAAAGTGTTTGTGGAACTACAGAATTTGAAATAAATTCAAATCTAAGGCAGCTCAACAGTCATCTAAATTTGGACTTGACAATGAGGAGTCATCACCACACTGTCTGGTTTCTTACCTGACCCCGAACATGGTGCTTCTGAACACTTTCCAGGCCAAACCAAAATATATTTCTTCTTCCCTTCCAAGAAAAAGCAGGGCTCATGGGGCTCAGAGGTAGGCAGTTCTTGAGGGTTTTTTCTGGCAGGAAGAGGAGTTATGTTTTCTTTATTCACTTCCCCTGCTGAACAGTATGTAAGTAAGGGAACTATTGCAGGAAAGCCTGAGAGAAAAGAAGAAGTTTCCATTTACTTTTCAATGTGACAAGATTGGTGATCACTCTTATGGCTGAAGTGATGAGTTGTGTACCTGCTTAAACCTCTCTAATTCAACTGCATCAATACTGCAGACATATACAGAGCAGCCTGGTGCTGTTTTATTCCTCACTCCCCAAACTATAGCCTGAAGAATTCAGCACAAGTCCCTGATATACCTGAAAATATACTTTAAGATTATTTGACTGTAATTAGCAGAGCACCCCCAATCTCCCTCACCAAGAGAGAAATTATTGCAAAATGATCTAATCATGATTGAGACCCATTGGCTGCAATGGCCTTGCAAGACATAGGTGTCTCTCTCTTACCATTACCCCAGCACTGGCATACATGGGAAACAACCAAATATTCATAATGGAAAATAGAGACTCAAATAGACCCAACATTCAGGTTGCACATCTCAGTTTTTAATATTGTATTTCATATAATGATTCCCCATTACTCTTCAGCCCCCAAAAGGTCTAGGACAGCGGTTGATAGCTCTTGGCAGCTTCACAAGGAAAGCAATTTGGCTTTCTGGCTCTTGACAGCTATAAGGTTTAACACTGTGGCCTCAATTAACCAGCCCTAGAAATAAGATTTCTTCCTTGCACTTACATATCATACACTTAAACCCCAATTTCCTGCTGGTCTGCATGTGGGCAGGTTACTCTTCCTTTTTCAGAATTTATCATCATTATATTAAGATAGCTTAATTCAGTTTCAGGTTCCTGGTAGAACTACTGCATACACTACATTCCATTCTGAGTGTTTTCTAAGGATGGCAAAGGTTAGGTGTTGAAGAAACAACCCATAGCTTTGAGATTTAAAGGAATGAGATACACACAACTAAAATTCCCCCAGAGGCATCAAAAGGGCTTTTCACAGCCACATTCTTTCCTATACTACCCAAATCAGCCCAATGAACAACCAGAACAAAAACTCACTCTTCTAATAGTCCTTCTTAACAGGGTAATTCTCTCTAGCTGAGCCAAGCTACATTTACCTCTGGGCTAGACTGCTTGGCAAAAAGGAAAGACACCTGTGTTAATTATTTTGCTCAGGATTTGAGTGTTAACCCTCTCCCTGCCAATCCCTAGAAAGGTGGGGCTGTACAATCTGTCAGTTTCCTCTCTTCTTTTCCTACAATTAAGACCTGATTTATTTTTTATTATTATTTAGTATTCACTGGGCAGAAAACACAAACTAGAAATAGTAATGGCTGCTTAGCCATATGTCGAAAGAAAAATATATATATTTTTCAGAAAGATGGTATTCACACTCAGAGGTCTTCTCTACACTTGAAATGCTGCAGCGGTACCACTGTAGGACTTTGATGTACACACTACACGTTGGTACCAATAGGAGGGGTTTCTTTATCCATGTAGATGCCATCTCCCCGAGTGGGAACAGCTAGAATTCTTCCATTCTTCTGTCTACACTGAGTATTAGGTCAGTTCAGCTACATCTCTCAGGGCTGTGGATTTTTCACACCCTTGAAACGTAGCTATACCAATGTAAGTTCCCAGTGTAGACCAGTCTTAAGTCTAGAAAGAGCCTTTAGCATATTCTGATTAAACCTTATGAACTGTAAGCACAGGTTTTTACTGGTAGTTGCTTGAACCAATATTGTAGGGTAACAATTATAGGAACATGTTGAACAGTCAAACTAAGCACGAAACTTGTGATTTCAAAGACTGTCAAAATATGCATGATTTTTGACATGTTGGGATTTGTGCATTTAATAGGTGAGTGAATAAAATTATACCAGTATTTAGCTAGGTCTTGCAAGACCCACATAGAGTAGATATAGCTCATTTTCCCCAGGAAACTGAGGCAGGGAGAAGTTGGATGCCTGAATTTCAAAATGGCCTTTAATTGTGGATGATTGCATTGGGGGGACAGGGCCGGGAGTAACCAACTTTAGATTCCTGGGACAACATTTTCACAGGCACTGAGCACCCATAGCTCCAGAACAAATTAATTTCTGCTCAACATATTTGAAATGGGATCCTAGGCAGCCAGAATGTTTTCTTAGAGTTTCACACCAACCAAGAGACTCCATTCATCCAAAATGATTGCTTTTTGGTGCCTACCTACTAACCATCACTTACTTTTTCCCTTCAGATAAATCAGCTTTTTTCGTCTAACATGAACTGCAGTAGTTCTTTGCATAAACTTCAGTAATTTGTGATCCTCCATGATACAAGTGAGAGTGATCTATCTACAGAAATTGGCCCTATATCTTAGTGAAATGAGTCACAACCCTAATCTGTAACCAGAATATTTCATTTCAACCGTGTCTTCAAACTGGAGATCTGCCCTGGTCACAAACTTCAAAACCAGATTTCAAACATCGTAAAGTTCAGGGATGTTGGAATGCAAGGTTTTGGTTCAGCCCTTTATAAGGATGGGACCATTAAAGAAATCTTGTTAAAGATTCAGATTTGAATTTTTAACCTCCCCAAAATTCAGTGAAATTTTAATCTGGGGTTTTCACATGCTACAGATTTGATAATGGCACACTATGACACAGGCAGTTCTAGTAGCCGAGAAGAATTTTTGCCAGCATAACTTTATCTTCCTCTCTAGAACTGTAGTTTTCACTCTGTGATCCATGGAGCACTTGCTAGTTGTCCAAAGTTAGTTGGTTGCTCACATGGTGCCAGCTTTCCTTTTTGTTTCCAGCTGCTATGCCACATTACAAGACAGCTGAAAATACATGTAATACTTTTCCAGTATGACTTTTCCAAGGAGTCGGTAGATGTAGTTGCACCAGGAATGTTATGTCAGCGCAAATGGGAGGGGAAGAGATGTGAGCCATATAATTATGAAGCAGAGGGGAGATGTCCATGGGGGCCCCCTCAATTAACATGTAACCATTCAGTGAAAAAGTTTGAGCCCCTTGCTCTAGAATGACTCTACACTTGAAACCAGCCAAGAAAAAAAAAAGTCATCTTTTTCCTATTTTCCAACACCTACACAACTGTAACTAAAAATTTCAGAGATGTGTGTAAAAATACATTTACCTGTTGTTAGATAGTTGATACAAAGTCCTTTACTGATTTCTTACTCTGAATATATCTTGGAAACTGTGCTAATTGTGACCAGGGCCGGTGCAAGGATGTTTTGCACCCTGGGTGAAACTTCCACCTTGTGTCCCCCGAACTCCCGCCCTGAGCTCCCCATCCCCCGTGGCAGCTCCCTCCCTCCACCATTAGGTGCACCCCTTGTGGCAGATCCCCACCCTCCACCCAGAGGCGCCCCCCCTTGCAGCAGCTCCCCACCCCCCACCCTCCATCCTGAGGCACCTCCCCTGGCCCCAGCTCACCCCTGCTCCATGCACGAGCACGAGCACTCCGAGCACGCCGTGGCCGCCTCACTTCTCTCGCCTCTCAGGCTTGCAGCACCTAAGCTGGAAGGTGGAAGAAGTGAAGCAGCTCACTCCTGCCCCACCTACTCCCTGAGCGTTCCATGGCTCGGGGAGGAGGCACGGCAGGAGTGAGCTGGGGCGGGGAGTTACTCTGCGTGCTGGCCCTCCCTGATCTCCCCTGTCCCAGCTCCCTCCACCTAAATGCCAGTGGTGACCGGGGCGGCCAAAGATCCGTCCGCCGCGGTCGCTGCTGAAGAAAATGGTGCCCCCCAAATGCTAGCACCCTAGGCAATCGCCTAGGTCGCCTAAATGGTTGCACCAGCCCTGATTGTAACTTTTAGAGAATGTAAGAGTCACATGACAGCAGCCATTTTACCCCAGTGCCATTTGAGGCAGAATTCTAAGCAGTTATAATGCATTAGAGACAAGTATCAGGAAATTCCTCATTCTTCTCCTTATTGATACAAAACATAAATGACTGGAAATCATTTGTGGTTGTTTTACAACAAAGGGAAGATAACAATAAATCATTTTGTTTATTTTTTTGCACATTTTTGGGGAAGCAGTCCCAGTTATATCTTTGAATTCTTAGTCATGATAGTTTTCTAGCCCCAAGGGAAGTCTGAACTACTTATTTCAAATTAATATTGTGCTCCAAAGCTTAGCTGTAAATGTTCATAATTTGCCTGTCAGAGGCTGTGAAAGGCACCCGTATGATTCCAGTCAAAGAGTTCTTTTTGTTTGTGTTTAGAATGGTTTCTGCCAGTTTCAGTAATGTTTTTGCTAAATCACAAAGGGCCCGAAATAATACAATATCACTTAATTAGAAATGTCATTTTGACAGGCAGTAGAATATACTATTTAAGACCCAACATATTGTAGATTGCTACCAAGTGCTAGCTCACGTGTGTATGTATACAGATATACATACAAACATATATGATTATATACAGGTATTTAAGTTAATATACATAATGTAGCAGCAGGAGCATCCAAACGAATGAGATGAGGTTATATTGTCTTAAGATACAGCCATTTTTTAAACACCGCTACAGCCTCCCTAAAGCAGTGCCTGTCTCCCTTAGACAACTGGCAGCAACACGCCAACCTGTGGATGTCAAAACATGAGCTTCTCCTGTTTGAATTAAAGAACCAGCTATCCTAGAATGGAAGCAGTGTTAGATTTGTAAATCTCTCTCTCTCTCTATGGTCTAGCCCAGGCCTGGACAACTTGTAAAGCAGCAAGGGCCATATTACTCCAAAGAAAACAGCTGAGGGCCAAAACCCCCCAGCCCAGCCTAAACATCCCCCAGTGTTGCCCAGCCCCCTGTCACGGAGTCCCCGGGCGATGCTCTAGAACTGCTCCCCACAAAGCCAGTCAGGACTTTGGGGAGCCTCCTCTCCCTTGGAGCAGACTTGTTCAGGGCAAGAAGCTCACACGTCTTCACCTCCTGGGTCTCTCCTTGGAGCATTCAGCATCCTCTGCCCCTCCGGTGCTTCCCAACAGCGAGCGCCACCCAGGGGGTCCTGGGAAGCCACAGGGTTCTGCACCCCTACTTTGGCAGTCAGACATGACTCTCAGCCAGAAAAACAGAGGTTTAGTTCGGCATGATAGGACAGAGTCTAAAACTAGAGCTGTAGAACAGTGAACAGACCCTCGGCCGGGTCCATTCTGGGGGCAGGAGCCAGGACCCTAGGTCTGCCTTCACTCCTCGTCCCAGCAAGCTCCAGACTAACCCCCTGCCAGCCCCTGCCTCTCTCCTCAGCTCCTTTCCCGGGCCAGGAGGTCACCTGATCCCTTTGTCTCCAACACTTTCAGTTGGCACCTTTGCAGAGGAGGGGCCCAGGCCATCAGTTGCTAGGAGACAGAGTGCCCGGCATTTAGGTGCACTGGCCCCTTCCTCTGCAGCAATCACACACCCTTATCCCACCGCATAGATACTTAAGAACTGCATAGGGGACACTGAGGCACCAACACAGTGTTCAGAGCAAACATTAAGAACAGTCCCAGTTCGTCACACCCCCCAAAAACACATCACCTGCCCCAGCGCTGGCTGGTCCTGCGGAAACACCTCCTCCCAAGTATAAAGCCTCGCCACCACCGTCCGCCCACCCACTCAGCTCATCATTCCCCCATGAAATAAGGGGAGGGGAAAAGGGGGACAGTTTTAAGGGATTTTCTGGGGCTGTGCAGTAAGGGGAGGGGATAGGGGGGCAGTGTGAAGGGATTGGATATGACTGTCCGACATACAAACACAGGGGCCGCAGGGAGTGCACGGGGGGAGGGGGGCAGTGTGATGGGGCCAGGAAGGGGGAAGATCCCTGGACCAGGGAAGGGGGTAGCAGTCGGGGCAGGTCAGGTGCAAAACACACACACACACACACACACATCTCCCCTGAGGATTTCCTGGCTGCCCACAGACAGTTCAACCCCCCTCCCCCCCATCACTATGGAGGCCGCCCTGGGACCAACCAGTGCAGTAGCCACCCTGCCCCCAACCGAAGGAGGGGGCTTGGAGGGGGTCTCAGCCCAGTTCCCTCCCCCCGCCTGAGCTGCAGCTCGATCCCAGGCTGGGTGCCCCTCCCCTCACTCGGCACTTACCGGCTCTGCCTCGTGCCCAGTGCTTCCTGCCTCAGTGGGCCCCAGAAGTGACGTACCTGCTGTACGCCAGGCGGGGGGAGTGGGAGACGGAGACACATGCAGTTCTGGCTGTTAGGGCAGTTGGAGCACGGCACTCGTGCACGGGGCTGTGAGGTGGGGCCCCTCCCTGGCAGGGGGTGAACCTAGCAGCCCCACCCCGCCGCTTGCACAGTGAGCCCATGGGGGCTACATGTAGCCCAGGGGCCGCACATTGTGCAGGCATGGTCTAGCCACTAGGGAATGACCTTGTTTAAGTGTATGCAGTGTTGTTGTAGCCGTGTTGATCGCCGTATAAGTTTAAGTGCTCAGTTATCTTATTTGTAAACTGGATAAAAATAGTTACCCACTCCTGAAGACTTGGCTTATAATAAAGATTGCAAAGGGCACAAAAATCTGAATGGCAGTCAGTGGAAGAGCTTGGACTGTCACTTAGTCTCTGAGTTTGCAGTTTAGGGTCCCATCTCCTATAGTAGATGGCATTCTGTAGAGTTGTCATTCACTCCCTTCCCACCACCTTGCAGTACAAAATATCAGTGTGTGTGTGTGTGAAGTAAAGCTTTTCAGGAGATTGCCTGCAGCTGGGGATAAAATTGCAAGAGTTGGTAACACTGAAATATACACCCACATCCCTACCCCATTTTGACTGTTGTTGGAATGCTGTACTTCAAACTACCCTACTGACTCTCATTATCCCAAGCACTGTAATGTTAAAATTGCTCATACTTTTAAAAAATACAGTAATGGCTAAAAATCTGATAAATTACAGTGGGTGTTATTTTTAATAATTTGGCATAATGGCTGCAGCCTTTTCACTAAAGTAGCAATTAAGTCTTCACTATTTCCTGGCCTATTCAAATTTATTGTGTCTGTTTTTATTGCTCATACCTTCAGAACTATTTTGCTGCACAACCTGACACCAAAGTCAGAAATCATGCAGCGAAAACTAGTAGAAAAAGAAAGGTCATTAATTGAAATGCTTATTTTTTTATTATGTTCCACTGATATTAACCCAGCTGCAAATGGTTGCACCTCTCAAACATTAGGTTTCCCTATGTAATTATCATTGCTGTAGTTATACGCCCAGTCAGACACATTGCTCATGTTGAACCAGGAAAATGCACGCAGATGTATCACCAGGTTCAGCTAGGTTTCAAGGGCGCCTCAGCTGTGGATACCACATTTTAATTCTTGGTTTCCTTATGAACAATATTTATATACGACCGGCTTTTTGACATGCCACATCTCTTTTTTCATGGCTGCCCCTGTCTGGCTTCATAAATAACATTTTCTGCAAAACCTTATTATTATCTTAGCAGGTCTGTTGCTCTTCTTATTCCATTGCTGCTGCTGCTCCCAATGTCAAAGCAAAATGCTTACAGCGGGTCAGCAAAGAGACATGAGCTGGGTTAGGGCTTTTAGTTTTAACGTTGTTCCCATGGTGCGGCACATCCAAATGCTTCTTCAGTTTTAGTTTGCAATTTACAAAAGCCTCTCTGTTTATTTCAATATGTCCATTGTCAACTAGAAAAATGGAAAGACCTACAAGGAGGCAGCATGGTCCAGACAGCAGGACACAGGACTAAGTCAGGAAACCAGGATTTTCTTTCTTCACTCTATTGCTGACTCATATGAGCTTGGACAAATCACTTAACCTCTCTGTACAGGAGTTTCCCCACCTAAAATAAGGGCACAATAACACATGATACAATCCTGTATGTGGGTAAGTACTGAGCACTCTGGCTCTGACCTGGCAACATATTTAAGCTATGAATAGTCCTGTTGACTTCAGTAGGGCTACTCATTCGATTTATAGTTAAGCACAGATCAAGCGCTTATAAATCCCTTTGAGATTTATGGATAAAGTGCACTATGTAAGCTCTAAGTGCAGTTATTTTATTTTAATAAACATGATGGGGGTCAGCTAAATTTTCAAAATAAGGGCCTCTGAGTTGCACCCCCAAATTATATTCACATACAAAGAAACAGGAAATTGTGGTCACAAAGTGTAACTGCATTATGAGTGGATAGGTGACTGTCTGAATATGCATAAATGTTGTGGGTACCTGGTTATCCTTTTTTTAATAATTTGGCCTAATGTGTTCCCATGTGTTTCCCCTCTCCAGAAAGAAATGGCAGCTGAGCCACAGGCAAGGCTCCATAGATTCAGGATGGAATGCCCAGACGGAGTGCACCAAGGGGTCAGCCACAGTGTCTTCTTTGACCAACTTGTACATTTTTCATAGGAAATTCCTGTCAGCATTAATGATTCTCCTTACAGTATTAACTCCACTCTGCTTTCGACTCTTTTCCTTTAACGAAGATGTGGGACACGGGCAAGGACACAATGAGAGTGTGGCTCATAAATGAGCAGTCTTCAAGTGAGGCAGAGAACTGAGGCATAGCACAGGAGTAGGACTAGGATATGTGAATGACTTTTTATCCACTGGAATTCCCTCTAGACTAGCATGTGCTTGG
Source organism: Chelonoidis abingdonii (assembly GCF_003597395.2). Lineage (NCBI taxonomy): Eukaryota > Metazoa > Chordata > Testudines > Testudinidae > Chelonoidis > Chelonoidis abingdonii. The sequence goes on along the minus strand of NC_133774.1, from coordinate 103,366,832 downwards.
GGCGGCAAAACGTGGGGGGTGCTCTGCCGCACCACGAGGGAGACAGGCAGGCTGCCTTTGGTGGCTTGCCTGCGGGAGGTCCACCGAAGCCGTGCTTGGGGCGGCAAAAGGCCTAGAGCCGCCCCTGGCCACAACTTTTACTCATCAGTGAGCTAACTAACTCCTTCCCACTTACAAGATGAGGTGCCAGGAACTATAGTCTATGTACTGTACAGAATTTCAAGTAAGTTCCCCCCTATGAGTTTTATCACAAGATGTGGTGATTTGGCAACAGAAGGAATGAAACTATGGAAAAGACGGTTACTCACCTTTGTAACTGTTGTTCTTCGAGATGTGTTGCTCATATCCATTCCAGTAGGTGTATGCGCGCCGCGTGCACGTTCGTCGGAGACTTTTACCCTAGCAACACTCGGTGGGCCGGCAGGGCGCCCCCTGGAGTGGCGCCGCTATGGCGCCGGATATATACCCCTGCTGGCCTGCCGCTCCTCAGTTCCTTCTTGCCGGCTACTCCGACAGTGAGGAAGGAGGGTGGGTGTGGAATGGATATGAGCAACAGATCTCGAAGAACAACAGTTACAAAGGTGAGTAACCGTCTTTTCTTCTTCGAGTGATTGCTCATATCCATTCCAGTAGGTGATTCCCAAGCCTTACCTAGGCGGTGGTTCTCTCAGATCGGAGAAGACGTGCGAATTTGTAAAATCGCTGAGCCAAAGGCAGCATCGTCTTCGATTGCTCAAACCAGCGCATAGTGATGGTAAAGGTATGCGAACGGAAGACCAGTATCTGCCGCATGATCTTCCGGATGGGAAATGGCCAGGAAAGCGGGAACGAGCTTGAGCTGAGTAGAGTGGGCGTGAGGTGGCCAATGGAGCGTGACCTCGTGTAGCGTCCTGGTACATGACATTCCCTGAGAGAGCCTCTGGAAGATGCTAGCTCATAACTCCGCACTCTATACATAGTGGGGCGATGCGTCATTAGTGTCCTTGATGTAAAAGTGGGCCGGGACATCGGTGGTTATGTCTGTCCTGTGCATGCATGGGCTTCGGAGAAATCGGAGAAAAATGTCTTGTTAATATGGAGCAAGACCACCTTGGGAGGAAGCGGTTGTGTAGCTGCACTTATCTTTGTGAAGAGTGGTATCAGGGGCCTCCACAAAGCACGGTCAAAACCAGTCTGGCGATGGGTAAGCAACCAAAGCGCTTCTACGACGTAGGGCAATGAGACAAGTCGGCTATGGTCGAGGGAGGCGTGAGAGCCTAGACAGCCAAGTTTAGAATTCCAGAAGGGCAGGGCTTAAGCGGGGGTGAGTAGGTCTCTCCTCCCTTAAGGATCTTAGACACTATCGGTGAGAAGGTGGATACTGCCGCCTCGGATGAAAAGTGGAGATTGCGGCAGATTGCAACCTTTTATTGAGAGAGGTGCAGCCTTTGCTCCTTGAGTACCAAAATAGTCCAAGACCAAGAACCGAAACAGCTTCAGGAACAAGGGGAAGCGTGTGCTACACACAAGAAGAGACACTTTCCACTTGGCGAGATAATTTGTCGCCGTTGTGGAAGGTTTCCTGCTCCCCAGATGGAGCCTTTGATTCTGGTGGGCAGCTGTTCTTCTAGATGTTTACAGACAGTAGCACGCGTGTGTAGTGCATGGGACTGAAGGTCGGGGTGGTGAAGACCTGCCGAAGTCTGCATTATAAATCGCGCAGGGTAGTGTATCGGAGACGCTAGAAGGTGTAGCAGCAGGTGTACCAGTGCTGCCTCGGCATGCGGCGATTTAGGATCAGCTGTCCCTTGTCCCTGCGAGCTTAGAGCGGCTCTGTAGACTAAAAGAAAGGTGGAAGTGCATATAGAGCTATACCCCCTTTCCAGGGACAATTTGAGGACACGCTGTCCGCGAACAGGAGAGCCCTGGCAGCGTACCTGTATGGAGCAGAACACTCTGCGCTCGCCCCCCCCTGCAGCTTCCTGTTCCTCCTTCGGACGGCAAAGAGTCGATATGTGGGAAAAGCTCCCTTCCCGGAAAACAATGCAGGATGTTATCCCTGTATGGATGGACCACTCAGCTGGTCAGGAAGAAGACCAGCTGCAGGTGGTCCGCAAGTGGTTCCGGACCCCGTGGAGAAAGAAGCTACACGTTCTATCGGATCGTGGCTATACAAAGTCCCACAGCCGCATCGCTGCTTGGCAAAGGGAGAGATCGTGTCCCTCCTTGCTTAGGTTTATGTAATTACATGGCCATTTGTGCTTGTCCATGAAAAATTCGCAAACAACGTGCCCTCGCGATGTGACGGAAAGCTTGGCAGGCCGTCGGGAGTTGGACTGCTCTCAGTTCGCAGACATGAATATGAAGGTTCTAGTTCCTGCAGGACCAAGGCTTACGGTGCGAAAGATTCCCCAGGTGTGCGCTCACGCCAGAGAGGAAGCGGTCTGTTGTTAGTGAGGACACCGAGGGTGAACGGATGAGACGCGGTCGACGGCTTACAACACAGGGAGGGAGTCATCATCGCAAGTTGAGGGGAGGCTAGCAACATGTAGCGTCCAATCGTGCGTTAACATGTCTAGGCTATCCATGGCTGTGGCTGTTAGACCAAGCAAAGCCAGGCTGAGGAGCAAGCGTCTATTGCGATTAGTCTTGGTGCTTCGCTACGAAATGTGCACGCAGCATGATGACCGGAGTGTAGAGTCGAGGCGGTGTGGACCGAGAGGTTGTTGGGAAGGCTCGTAGTCCCTGAATGAGGCGGACTAAGTTGGAATCTTCTGTAGGGGCAAAGCTGGCGGTTGCAAAGATGGAGCTCCGACATGCGCCCCTATGAATTTAATCCTCTGGGTAGGAAGAGATATGGTATTTTTTCGTAGATTTGTATGATCAGACCACCTTATACGTTGATGATCACAGAGTTCTTTGATTGATATTTACTTATTGAGCGGCTCGGATAACCTGATGCGCATCAGAAGTTCGCTTTACGAATCAGGACAGTCGATCGAGAGATAAGGGAAAACAATGACAGATCGACGGACGCCAGAGAGACGCTGTTGAGGCTCCCATGGCCTGAGGCCCGGGTAGGGCCGGCACGCTACACCTCGTAAATACCCGAGGAGCCGAGGAGAGGCAAAGGATATCAGGACCGCAAATATCGTGTGTAGAGTGAATTTACCACAGAAGCGACGAAAACTTCTGTTTGCAGTGGGTATAATCGTCGTTTGGACTATGCTGATCGACCTCATTGTCCACGAGCACGCGTACCACTCTGGATCCGAAGGGAAGGTTAATACATGTTCCCCAGGGTCCAACCATTGCGGAGACTTGACGCTATTCTGTGATACTCTGTTTCAGAGTCTGTGCACGTCCAGAATGGGCCCGGAGACCCTCTTCACTGTTGGGCAATTGAGAGAGATCTGGAAATAGAATCTCTTGACCCCTTAATAGCTCTCGAACCTCCCTCTTCATGGCCTTTGGCTTCACTTGAAGTATGCAGCCAGGCGATCAGGGGAGCTGAGGCGCGTGCCAACTTACTCAGGTTTCCACACTTACTAGAGCTCAGCCAGCGACTGCAACTCCCTGGCTGCACAGGTGGCTGCGTACACCTGTTCCACGCTACGAGTGTCTGTGCTTACGTAACAGCGCTGACCTGAAATCACCAGCGCTGATGCTTCAGGAAGTGTGAGCACCTCCCAGCGCTGTTATTGGCCTAGGGTATTAGGAGGTATTATCCCAGATCCTGTATCAAGACAACAACCGAGGTGAACTCTCCGGAGCTACTCATTCTAAAGAAACATCAACAAGCTGCTCTTTGGCTGCAGCAACGCAGAAGCGAGCGATAGGTATTCGCGATGATTCAAGCTGTTTGTTTGAGGAGACAAACAGTCAGCGGGGCGGCGGTCGGCGGAGCGGAAAAGCTGCTTATCTGAGTTCTTAATGGCCTTTTACCATTTAAGAGGTGATTGAGAAGAGGTGGTTGGGAGGAAAAGCCCCAGATAATATATCCGAAGCGCAGGATCGAGGCTGCTGACACAGTTGTCTGCTCAAAAATCCACTCTCTCATGTCTGCCCCGCGACCATCCTGTACAGTAACTCTCCACCATCCGCCCCTCTTATTAACTGCAAGATCAGTGGAGGGCTTGTCACAGTGTCTGGCTCCAAAAAATTCACTCACTATATCTCTCCTCACGCTCCCATAGTTCGATACTCGACCCACCACCCCTCTTTTGAAAGCACGTTGAGCCCTCTTGAATGCTGGAGCGCCATAAGCTACTGCGCCACAATGCACTGCTCGCCAATGCTGCATGTGACCACTCAAATGCTGGATGTGCTGGTCACACTGCATGCGTGCACGCTGTCATTAACACGCTGGCACGCTGCCACTACAAGGCTGTATCGACAACAGTGTGTACTACAGCACTGCAAAAATGTTAAGATGTAGCATGCCCTGAGGCTCCCAGCGCAATGGAGCCTCGAAACTTCCTGCAGGAGGAGTTGCTCATGAGAGGGGTCCCTGAAAAGGGACGAGGAGGGAGGGTGGGAAGGCGGGGTCGAAACAAACTGAAGACGGTAGCCACATTCCACCGTGTTGAGGACCCAGCGGTCCGATGTTAGCTGGGACCGTGCAGGGAAGAATGCAGCGAGGTGGTTGGCGAACTGAATGGGATCCTGGGAGGAAATTGGTACAGTGCTCTCGGACGCACCTTCAAAAGTTTGGCTTCGGTCCCGCTGGTGGTTTGGTGGGACCGGAGTTGTTACCCCCTTGAGGGCCAGACTGGCGTCTACGAGAGGTCCGGCCTCTCCTCCTGGAGAAGTCCTGTCTTGGTTGAGGTGGGGGGGAGGGTCACTGGGGTTGGGTCGGAAGGACCGCCTCTGAGTCTGCGGCGTGTGCATTCCCAGCTAACACATGATCACGCGATTGTCCTTCCGACTTTGGAGGCAAGGGTCTGTCTTCTGGGAGAACGCACCCTGACCGTCAAAGGGTAGGTCCTGTATCGTATACTGCAGTTCCGGTGGTAGACCTGACGCTTGCAGCCACGATATGCACCTCATAGCGACCCCAGAGGCGAGAGTTCTAGCGGTCGAGTCAGCGGCGTCCAGTGAGGCCTGGAGGGAGGTCCTTGCAACCTTTTTCCCTTCCTCCAGGAGAGCTGAGAACTCTTGGCGGGAGTCCTGTGGGACAAGCTCTACAAATTTGCCTACCACCTTCCAGGTGTTAAAATTGTATCTACTCAGGAGGGCTTGCTGATTCACCACCCTGAGCTGGAGGCCTCCCGCAGAGTAGTTTTTCCTGCCCAACAAATCCATGCACTTGGCCTCCCTCGATTTGGGCACAGGAGCTTGTTGGCCATGGCGCTCCCGTTCGTTGACGGATTGGACCACCAACGAGCAAGGAGGAGGGTGTACATAAAGGTATTCATAACCTTTCGACGGGACCATATATTTGCGCTCGACCCCTTTGGCTGTAGGTGGTACCAATGCCGGGGTTTGCCAGATTGTATCTGCCCGAGCCTGTATGGAGCGGATAAAGGGGAGCGCCACCTTCGTTGGGGCCTCTGTCGAAAGAATGCTGACTACTGGGTCATCCGCTTCAAGAACCTCCTTCACGGGTAAGTTTATGTTGAGAGCCACGCAGCGGAGGAGGTCCTGGTGAGACCTAAGGTTGATTGGGGGCAGTCCAGAAGTTGCCGTCCCCACCACTGCCTCATCCGGGGAAGAGGAGGAAGAGACCCCAGGGACCAAAGGGTCTTGGAGACACTCCTGGTCGTGCGGGATGTCCTGGGGCTGCTCTTGCTGTTCCAAGCCCTGGGCAGGGGATCGCTTGGTCCCCGCTGGAAGGGGTCTGCTCACCATGGACTCCAGTTCCCGATGTTCAGAGGGGACGGAGTGCGGCGGCGGATGGTGGCTACCTTGGCCCTGGTGATAAGCCCACGGGGTCCAAAAGGGCCACTGATGAGGACCTTGCTGGTTGTCCGACTCTCCGTATGATGCCGTCTCGGCATGGGAGGAGATCAACAGCTGACGAGATGGCCATGGAGGGGTGGAGACCGTGTGATGCAGGTCTCTGCAGCCACTGGAACCGTTCCTATTCGGTGCCGGGGAGCAGCACCAGGAGTCCTGACGGTGCCGAGAGCGCGACCGGGACCTACAACCAGGCGGTGCCGGGAGGTCGACTGGCGCTGAGAGTCGCCATGCCAAGATCGGCTACGGGAAGTACGGTGCCGAGAGTGGTGCCAAGATCTGGAGCGGTGCCAGTAATGCCTGGATGGTGACCGGGATCTCGAACGGTACCGCAAGTATGACCGGTACCTTGATGGGGAACGGTACCGGGACTGCGAGTGGCCGCGGGACCGGGATCGATGGCGAGACCTTGAGCATCCGTGGGACCTGGATCGGGACCTGGAACGACGAAGTTCCATGGTGCTGGGCGAACAAGGTCGTAGAAGGGCCGCCTTGCCTATAGACTGGGGGACCCGCACCGGCGGTGCCGGGGGTCGAGGCAGCTCAGGCTCCGTTAGGGCGATCAGGTCTCGTGCTGCGGAGAACGCCTCCAAAGTGGAGGGCACGATGAGCTCGACCGCGGCACGCTCCGGGGAGCTGGTAGGCACCGGACTCGATGGCTCTTCCAAGGCCGGAATCAACGGTGCGGCGGACGTCGGTGCCGCGGCAGATGGTAGTGCCAGGTGGTCCGGTTTGGCTAAGCGCTCTGACTGCTGTGTGGATATAGCGGCAGCAGGAGGCTTGCGCTTCTTGCCCCGAGGCGAGAGAGAGCGGTACCGGGCAGAAGCTGATGCCAGAGATTGGTGACTCAGCGTCTTCACGGAAGGTGTGCGTTGCAGTGACAAGGAGGTGCTTGGTCCCGGTGCCGCAGACGGTGCCGAGGATGGAGGAGTTAGCGCTGCCTCCATCAGTAACTGTTTCAGGCGAACGTCCCGCTCCTTTTTAGTTCGGGGCTTGAACGCCTTACAGATCCGGCACTTGTCTGTTAGATGAGATTCGCCCAAGCACTTAAGGCAGGAGTCACGCAGATCCCTTGCTAAACACCTCGTGTTCCTTATAGGCAGCTGGCGGGCAGATATTAGGTCTCGCAATTTGCCAGTGTGATGTATATGTGCAATTTTTAGAGTTGTGATGTTCTAGTCCTTGTTTACAGTTTTGAGACCGGGGTGCGGTTTGGGCAGTTTGTGCTTATTGGAGGTGTTGCGCGTCCGCGCGTGTGTAGGTGCGGAGAGTATTACAGTTGTCTGTAGGTTCTGTCAGTCATCTTGAATTTAATTCTATCCTCCAATACAGCATTGCACGCCTGCGTCTGCTCCCAGTTGACAAGGAAGGGTTGGCGTTTTTTTCCGCTATGTCCACAAACTTTTAAGTGTATGCTCATGCATTATCTAAATCCATGTTGAATGACTCGCAGGAATCTCAAGGAGATGGGACCCAGAATGGGTACTTCCTGTGGAACCGACACTCATTATTGCCTTCCAGCTGTCTCTATTGACTATTGTGAACCACTATAACTACTCTCTGGGAACAAGTATTTCACCATTTCTTCCTGCAGGACGTTCGCATTTGGGGGTAGTTTTTAAACTGCGCCGGGTGCGCTCTATAGGTTGCATATCTTCCCCCTAGAGTTTAACTTTTTGGTTTTCTATGTATGAGAAGGGGATCACGGTTACTGCGAAAGGGACAGTATTAACGCTTTACTAACCGCTCGTTCGAGACTTTATAACCTACATTTTCTCATACCCAGCTTTCCCTGTACACCCCAGGTTGGTGACCTTGTCGGAAAGGATAATTGAGTATTTAGCGGTTATGATTCTGAACACCATTTTTTGATTTAGTTAGATTCCCAAAAAATCCATTGTGATTGCTCATCACTTTAATCACCTTATTTATTTGTATTTGTGTTTTGCAAATTTGATGTGTTCAATTCTATTTTGCTTCATTATGTGGACTTGCTTTATATAAGTCCTAAACAAACCGTTGTTTCCACCGGCGCCTCCCAGTGATAGGACACTCTTGAAGAGGGCACACCGAAGTAGGTGAGCGTACTTGTTACCTATGACATATGAGGATGTCGATGTGGGAATATGGACAAATGATATGATAGAGAATGCATCATCCATACAAAGCGCAGTCTTCCATTATGGCATCATCCACCCCGGCCCCGACTAATGTGGCAAGATGGTATCGCCAACAGCACTTAAGCGGGCAGGTCATCGTTGCTGGGTCGGATTTACTTCCGCGGTGCTATTTGGCCCAGGGAACCGTGGGCCTACTTTATAACCAGTATAGATAAAGAAGGAAAAAATAAGAAATGGTAAATATACATCATGTCCGGCTCCTTAGAGAAACGAACTAGACAGCTAAGTTTAATTTCTTAGCAGGTCGTGCTGGTCCCAGGGGTTCTCAAAGTGGTTTGGGGTTCAGGGGATAACCCGGTCAGGGGGTCACGAGTATGGTTTTATTACCATAGGGGGTAGGTCGGTTAGGGCGGGTTGGTCAGGCCTTCCACGCCAAAACCCTTGCTTTGTGCCTCAGCATTTAAATGGTGTTATTATATTCAAAAAGTCACTTTTGTGATATTTATTGGCGGTGGGGTGGCGGTTTGCCTCAGGGGGCTGTGTGTATAAGGGGGTTACTAGTTACAAAAATGTTTTGGAGGTGCATCACTGCTGTCAAGGTTCTTTCTCCCTTTTGATAGACATCCCACCATCCTGTCTTGAAAAGTCCTGCTGAGAAACAATCCTCTGGGCTTCTACAATCTTGGGGGTGCTGGGTTGTCTGTTACACTGACACGGAACCGCATAGAGATTGCCATTGCGTGTGCTGTGTGTCCTTTTTAATCAGTTCGAAGAAAGGGCGGCCAAGTGCCTCTCCAGGTGTTTAACGAAAACAGTACTCTAAAGTGAACAAATTGGAGCTACTGTGAGTTTTGCCCGATGCTGCTTTTCTTTACTATATCTGTGTGCTAAGTGCAGCATACAAAGAACACTCTATACCAAAAATTACTCGTCGTTGCTTCAGCATATTTATATAGTACAACCTGTTGGAATTATAACTCATATTCAATCGTCTTGGTTACCCGTGGGATTTCTCCAAAGTTGGTGTTGCGGACCACCTGGGGGTTCGCGGCAAAGGAGGTGCTCAGAGGGGTCCACGGATGTCAGTGTGCTTGTGTTAAGGCTAGTGAATGTGTGAGAGCTAAGTGTACTTAACTCCGCGCATACTGATCTGATAAAGGCAAAGCGTACCTCTGCGTGTAGGGAAACTTGCTAGCTCTTTGTCTATGCGGCTTCACTCTTACAAAAGAAGACACCCTCATACCTTCCTCCAGATATTATAGCGACTAATTGGGATCTGGGACTTAGCGCGATAATGCGCAACCCATTAGCACCTGAGCATGGTGCTGCAGATAATGCTAGTACACAACTGACACACCGATTGTTAAAGAGTCAACTCTTTTACTCAGACGCAACCTCAATATTAGGTTCATTTCGCTCTGAGAATGAATATAGACTGTTTGCACGTGTAGCATATCATTTAGCCATAACAGGGCTATTTGTAGATATACAGTGTGCTGAGTCAGGGGCTCGTGTGAATTTCCGACTTCGACTTACGAAGTAGACACGGCCATCAGTGACGACTAAGACTTCTGCCATCTATAGGTTATCTCAGTCAGTTCCACGAGGTCATTGCAGCATTACTTCTCTACAGGACTAGGCCAAACCTTATACTCTCGTGCATACGTGTCTCGCCTGCTTCTAACATAGTACAGACGTTCTGAAGTTTTGCTCGAATTCTGGTCTCATTGGTTCGTCTGCAAGTTCATTACTTCGTACTGGTCGTTGAAGCTATCTTTTGTGGTATCTCTCGAGCTTTACTTTCTTGTACTTCCTACTCTGTGTGTTCGTGCTTCTTTCATAGTGTAAATGAGATGAGTAGAAGAAGAAATTAATGGAACGAGTACCAAGGGATGTGACAAGAGGATAAGAGTTCGTGAGACGCGTGGGCGGTTGACGCTCACGCGTCCTAGGCTGTCGCCCACGTGGTGCTTCCCTTCTGCCCTACATCCCTCGCATCATACTCCTCTTCTCTAGACAGTGAACACTGTAGAAAGTTGACTAGCAAGAAGGGATTGCAAGTTACTTTCGCACATTTTTAGAGACCACTCGCGCTCTAATGAGATCGCGAGTGTATATCACTCGTATTCCGCGTCGCCCAACTCAATGCCAAAGACTTTTGCTTGTGGACAGATAAGTGAGAATGCCTCATCTCTCGCTCCAGGTGCTACGTGCCACTGTCCATTTTTAGGAGGCTGCGAGACTCCTGGCGCGTTAATCCCTTGGAGTTGTCGTGAGTCCGATGTACGCTGATGACACAAGCAAAGACCTTATTATTTACCAGGTCATGCTATATATTCTGACAATGAGATTCTAACTTGATGCAATATGTTCTTCCATTTATGTATGTGCGAGCTTGGTGGAAAGTTTAGCAATAATGGATGCTATCATCTTCTCGCTCCTCGTGGTTCAGAGGAGCATGTGGCACCCGAAGTGAGGGCAGCCTTTTATGGTGGAAAAGTATGACGCATAGTGCAGGTTTGTATGATATCAATAGTCACGACCGCTAACTCCGTCGTGTCCACAGAACTGTCAATTCTTGAAATTTCCGTGCTCTATGATTTTTTGTCTTGGTGCCGCGATCGAGCGAGTTAGTCTAACAAGGCCGCTGCAACCCGGCTTCGATTTCACAGTATGTACTACTAGGGCTCAGAGCATCGTGGTACCCTAATCTCCTACCAGTGAGACCCCTCCTAGTTAGTGTAAATGACGTGCCAATATCAGGCACCGCTGCAATACATACCTCCTCGCAGTGAGTGATAAATCACCAGTTATTACATCACTCTTCGCTAATTCTGAGTCGCGGTTCTCTGTCGAGGGTTTTCCTATTCTACATGAAGCATGATAAACTGTAGATCGTTTGATTGGCGTGTGCAGTACGGAGTGGATCTTACACTGGTACGAAGCAAGCAGGAAGATGCTGCACCACATGGGCTCTATTGCATGAATGCTAGCAGTGTGGTGGTTTCTTTACCGCCCACTTTTCCTCTTGCTCTCTGTGGTGAACCTTACGCTCGCTCGTAGGTCATGGGTGTTCCAAGAGCACCTGCCTAATCCAGAGCAGAGATTAATGATAGAACAGTGTAAATATGCCCAGAATCTTGAGAGATGGCATCTGGGTGACTCGTGCAACTTAGCTGGACTCACATCTCACACCGCTCGTAGGAATCTGTCGCCCTAACTTTTTCAACTCGCCAACTCTTAAGTCCGTGATCCGCATAATAACCCTTGACCCTCCTGTTAAATTTTGTGCCATGTTAAGGTGTCCCACAACTTGAAACAACTCAATGCCGTGCGCTCGCGCATGTAGCACTCATCGGGACAGTACCCAGAGTACCTTGGTTTTTACGTCTCAGCTCGTCTTCTTGGCCGAAAGACGTTGTCTACGTGTGTCGCAACAGGCCCTGTTGAGACGTTGCTCTTTAGCGTCTGCTAGTGGCTAATTGTGGCTAAAGAATAAAAGCCACATCAATCATTCACACGTGGCGTCTTCTCCTGCATTGGCATTCTGGATTTCCCTCCATGGTCAAGGACTTCCCTGCCTATGGAGATGGAAGTACAGATGCAGCGTACCTGTGGTGGGATCGTTGCGCTTACCAGGGCATCATGGTTTGATTTGTTTACTCTTGTGACTCTATGGAGAATCATCGTACAACTTTACATCCAGAGGCTGGTATCATTCAATTTGCTTCTAGAATCCTTTCCCCCTCTCCTTTTTCTCTAGACTCAGTTAAGCTACTTGGCTCCACCAACAGACTCATAACGCGGGGATTGAGCTTAGACACTAGGGTAGAGAGACTCCAACAATGGTACGGGATTGGAATGGCACCTAGGGAATGTAAACTTCATATAGTGTCTCTAAATAATGTGCTGTTATTACCAAGCGCACACATCACATTATCCCTCTTGTACAGATTCTCACCACCCCTCTCTTCTTTCAGAGTCCCATTCAGCCCTTTAAATGCCTGAGACTCAATAGGCAGGCCCAACGCCTGTGCCCTCTTCTCCTGAGAAAGCTTCATAATCATACGCCTGAGCTTGTTGTCTGCAATTTCATCCATCTAAATGGAGGATTTTAATAACAGGGTCTAGGCCTTGGTTGGCTTCCGCTCCTTTTTCCTCTGGTTTGGGGCCACAGCTGCCTCATCACCTCGCCTTGGGCTAATGCACTTAACAGGCCATGGCCAGCTGAAATTTATGCAGCTGGGCTCAAATGCGGGATGGAAATGGATTCAGATAGTGACAAAAAGTGCACTGCCTGAATCACAGACTCAGGGCAGGGAGGCAGGGTCATTGGCAGAAAGTACACAACAAAGCTATGTCTCTGTGCTTAATAATAGCAGCATCCAAAGCGTGCCTACGTACGGACAGCGGCATGCTCTGTCAGCAGGGACAGACCCTACGACCTCCGGCACCATCTCTACTGCCCTTCTTAGCTCCATGGAGCAACTGTTAGAGTTGCAGAGCCAGCCACTAGGGCAGAGGTAGGATCACATCCGTGAGGCCAGTGTTTTGGATTGTGCCTTCGTTTTACCTTTGCACTGCACCGAGCACAATGGGTCCTGGTCCATGACTCAAGCATCTAGGTGCTACGATAACACAGATAATAATAATAGTTCACATTTTAAAGTGCCTTTCATCCCAAAGGCACCTAAAGCCCTTGGAAGACCTGAATGAAATGTACATGCAGAGTCAGCACAAGGGCTATGCACGACGCCAATGCCAAAGTGGGGCTTTAGTTGAATCTAGGCCTTGTGCCGGCCCTCTGCATGGGGTATACTTTCACCCCATTCTCCATAGTGAGGACAGTCACTTGCCAATGAAATGCAGCCACAACTGGGGTGGAACAGAGTATCTGCTTAACACCACACAATGAATGCCACACAATAGGGTTTTTTGGGGGGGAAGATGGGGGAAGGAAGCAGAGGATAACATTTTCTGATTGACCCTGAATTTGGCCAGGGACTGAGGCTAACACCCGGACTCTGGCTAAAAGTGCAATGAGATCACTGATGATTGCAGCTAGTCAGGACCTTGGGTTTAGCATCATCTAAAAGGCGGCATCTCCAGCAGTACGATGCTGTTTCTGATGTACTTAAAAAAAAATGTTAGTTTTTGAGTCTTTACCTAGTTGCGCGTCAAATTCTGTTTTTGGCCTGCCTAATTATACTTTTTACAGTTGACTTGCTAGAGTTTATAGTCCTTTCTATATTCCTCAGTAAATTCCAGTTGATAAAGGATGCCTTTTCCCTCTAATAGGATGACCAGACAGCAAATGTGAAAAATCGGGATGGGGGTGGGGTTAATAGGAGCCTATATAAGAAAAAGACCCCAAAAAATTGGGACCGTCCCTATAAATCAGGACATCTGGTTACCCTAGCCTCTAACCACTTCTTTTACTTTGTTGTTTAGGCAGGGTGGCATTTTTTTGGTCCTCTTATTATGTTTTTTAATTTGAGGTATGCAATAGACCCTCAGAGTACGAACACCCTCAGGAATGGAGGTTGTTCATAACTCCGAAAAAAACATTATGGTTGTTTCTTTCAAAAGTTTACAACTGAACATGTGCTTAATGCAGCTTTGAAACTTAACTAAGTGGAAGAAAATGCTGCTTTCGCTTTATTTTTTTTAGTAGTTTACATTTAAAACAGCACTGTACTGTATTTGCTTTTTTCTTGGGTGGCAGGGGGGAAGTCTTTGCTGCTGCTTGATTGTGTACTTATCTGGTTCCAAATGAGCCCCCATGTGTGTGGTTTTTTTGAGTTTGTGTTTTTTGTTTTGGTTGACTGGTCAGTTTCGTAACTGGTATTCGTAACTCTTGAGGTTCTACTGTACATTTAATTTGAGCCTCTATTATGGTGTTTTTTTAAAAGTTTACATGAAGCTTGCAAGCATTTCACTTTTTGTGACTGTGCCTTTTAATTTCCGTTTTAACTAGCTTCCTCATTTCTGTGTAGTTCATCCATTATTTTTAAGTGTTCTATTTTATAGCCCTTCTAATCTCCCTGAGCATTTCAGCTCAGCTACCATCGCAATCCTGGTCAGGTGGTCGTAGTGTAGTCCTACTGCTATAATTCTTTACTATTCGAGCATGGAATTTCTGTCCATAGAGATTCTATGGTACAGTTTGCAAACTCCACTTCTACAATGCTCTAAGCTTTTTTTGGACCTCGCATGCCCCTCATATTGGATGAGGGACACATGCAGAGACGGGCATGGCTGCAGGCCTTCCTACAATAGCTTAATATGCAAATTTGTTAATAGATATTAGGGTTGGAAGGGGCCTCAGGAGGTCATCTACTCCAACCCCTGCTCAAAGCAGGACTAACACCAACTAAATCATCCCAGCCAGGGCTTTGTCAAGCCGGGCCTTAAAGCCTCTAAGGATGACGATTCCATCACCTCCCTAGGTAACCCATTCCAGTGCTTATAATGGGCAGCACTCTGCACTAACATAGAGAGACCTGGCTTTGTGGGCCAGCAGGGGTATATATCCGGTGCCATAGCGGCGCCACTCCAGGGGGTGTCCTGCCGGCCCATCAAGTGTTGCTAGGGTAAAAGTCTCCGACGAACGTGCACGCGGCACGCGCACACCTACTGGAATGGATATGAGCAATCACTCGAAGAAAAACTTTTGGTTTGGTGCCCCAAATACTGTTGTATTGAGGGGAACATGGCCAACATGGCCTTGTTCTCTTCTTTCCTTCCTCTCTTCCTCCCAAAATAAGAACACTGAAAATCCAGGAAAGAAAAGTTACTTACCTGTAGCTGTCCTTCAAGCATTTGTCCAAATATATTATTCTACTCCTAGCAAGCTCAAACCCCAGGCACTCAGACCAGAAATCAGTCTCTTGGCCAGCAATTTCCATTGTGGCCCACTGTCTTCATGCTACTGGGCCAAAGGACATAAAGGGTGGCACGGGCACAATCATCACTCAGTTCCTTCACCACTGCAGAATTCAGATATGTAATAGGATTCTGTAGTAGTGGGGAAGGAAGGTGGGTCAAGGAAAATACACAGAGACAACACATCTTGAAGAACTTAACTTATTCTACAGGCAAGTAACTTTTCTTTCCTCTTTGAGCATAGTGACTCCCAAGTGGTGATTTGATATAAGGAGGAAATCGGACACTATCTTTGGTAGGAACTTGGGATGTGGCCTTAGACACCTTATCAGTTTGGAAAAACCATATGTGGAGATCCTGCCATGGGTGCCTGTATCTCCCCAATTCTCCTAGTTGATGTAATTGCTACTAGAAAGGGGTTTTTCAAAGGTAAGTGTAATAGAGAGCACATTGCCAGGGGTTTGAATGGTGGCCTCATCAGATCTGCAAGCACCACATTAAGGTCACAGGAGTGGAGAAGTTCCTTTTTTGGTGAAGAAGTACTTATTAGACCTCTGAGAAACCTCAACATAGTGGAGTGGAAAAAGTCTACAATAGGAGGGTGATATGCATGGATGGCTGTCAGGTGTGCTTAATCAAAAGCCCAGAGTTCCTTAGTCACAGTAAATAATTTAAGATAGTAGGTCTCTATGTATCAGCTGAAACTGTTCACACCAAACTGTAAATCTCTTCCATTTAGCAACACAGAATTCTCCAGACAAACCCTTCCTACTATTTATCAAAATGTTCTGAACATTTGAAAAGCATGAGCTCTACTTCTGACATCATCCAGAAGCTATGCCATGAAATGGAAGGAGGATGGGCTCAGATGAAGGAGGACCCCTTTGCTCTAGTATATCAAGTTTGGCATTACAGGTAAGGATCTTGGAGGAGTCACAAATAGCATCAATGCCAGGTACCAAAACTGCCTTTGCCAATTGAAAGCTATCAAGAGGATTCTGGCAGCATCTCCTAAGGAGGAGTGGCATTGGAGGGTAAGCATATATCAGTGCAGGGGTCCACTGAATGAGGAATGCATCTGAAAGGATCTTGGGCTCTGGAACAAAAAGTCTGACATTTCTTGTTCCACTCCATGGCAAACAGGTCTATTGACAGACAACTCCATTCCTTGAAAATTGCTTGAATTACAGAGTCCTTGATTGTCCACTTGTGACCTGATGAAAATGTCTGCTCAAATTGTCCACCACAGAGCTCTGCACACCTGGAAGGTGAACTGCTGTGAGAGATACTTGAGGCTGAATGTACCAATTCCATAATCAAACCACCTCTGGGCCCAGTGGGGATGATCTCCCCTCTAGCCTCCAACTTCTATGTTTTATATAAGCAGGTGAGTCATGTGCTCTGTCATGATTTGGATAGACAGTCTTTGAATCAGAGGTAAGAATTTGATACATGCCTTGCAAACCACTCTGAGTTCCAATATGTTTATTGTCAGTGAGTCTCCTTCTGAGTCTATCTGCATTATGCTTGATAGTAGTGTAGATGTGCTCCCCATCCCAGAAGTGATACCTTTGTTACTACAGCTTTGTTTGGAAGAAGTAGTGCATATCTTGTTGGGGTCTTTCCATCAATTCAGGGAAGAGAAGACACCCTGTGGAACCTGTAGGGGCTGATTTTAGCCAACTGTGCATGCAGTATAAGTGTAGTCTGGCCATGTGTCTGAATAGATTTAGAGAAGTCCTTACTATATTCTGTGGCTTTATAGTGAAGAGGAATGATGAGAGTGGACATGGTTTCATATCTCTCCTGGGGCAGAAAAGCTCTAGCTAGAGTCTAAAACCACCCCTCTGAACACTATTCATTGGTTAGGAATTAAAATGAATTTTTATTTTTTTTTATTATCTCTTGGGCTGATGATCATGAACAACTGAAGAGCTTTGTACTTCATGTTGAGACTTCCCCCTGACAAATCAGTCTTCCAGGTACAGATGAACTGTTATACTTTTTCTTCTTAGATGGACAGCAATTGCTGCTGAGTCCTTGGTAGACACCCTTAATACTACAGAGACACCACAGAGAATGGTTTTGTATGAAAATTTGGAAGTAAGCATTGTGCCAATCTAGAGACAGTACTGTGGAGACTAATATGAGCATTCTGAATTTGAATTAGTGAATGGAGATATTGAGTCCCCTCAAATCCAGAATTGGATGCCATCCCCACTTCTTCCTGGATATGAGGAAATATTTAGAATAGAACCCTTTTCCCCTGTATTGAGGTGGGATCTCTTTTATTGCGCCTACAGATAGAAATATTTCTGCTTCATGCTCTAATGGTCTCTCATGAGAGGTGTCCCTGAACAACAGAGGGTTGAGGGGGAGATGCAGAATGGAACTGTATGGAGTAACCTACTTAGACAATCTCTCTGACTCAGTCTGTTGTTATCAAGTTCCACGACTCCCAGAAGAAATGGAAGTGTTTTCCAAATGGAGGGGAAGAAGGGACCATTAATCTGGTTATAGTGCGACCCCTGACGAATCTATCAAAATGATTCTTTGCTCATGGATGCCAGTTGAGATATTGGGATGTTTGTTGCAGAAAGTCTTTTATTTTGGTAGCTCTGCCTCTTTCTAGGGCTCTCAGATGTCTTTTAATAAAAGAAAGTGTTTGAAGCTGTTCTCTCTCTAGCGTAGGTATGAAGTCTGCTCTGCTTTCTTTTGGCTGAAGGTGCATACGCTCCATGGAAATCAGGCCCAGGAATCTTTCAAGGTATGATGAGCATTGTCAGTTTTAGAACAGAATAGATTTGAGCTCTCAACAGGAAGATCTTCACTAGTAATTGACCTTCCCTTCAAATGCCTGAAAGCAGAAGCCAAGATACTCACCTATAGATGAGTGCCTCCTTGCTCGCTGTACAAATTAGCCGGAGACCTCTTATTTTGCAACCCAGTGTCCTTTTATTTCCCTGTGTTCATTCCGTCCACCATCTATATACAACTCTATGTATAAATCAATTGCAGTTAGGTAGCCAGCCAAGGGACAGCTAATGCCTGTTGCTAGCTAGGAGCAGCAGTTCCTTACTCCTCTTGTTTCACCTCTCTCTCCCTCCCTTCACTTCCTTCCTGTCAGCTTTATAGGCCTTCCTCTCAGCAGGCTCATAAGGAGCCACACCCTGTCAGCTCCAATTAGTTCCTCTTTATGGGAGCTATGCTAGCAGGTTCTGAGCTAACAGGGGCCAGCACCCTGTTACACCACCTCATAACTAGCTTATGTTGCCACATATTGGGAAGTAGCATCAGCAGCATGTCATGCTGCTTGTAAGGATGTTGTACCAACTATCTGTCTTTCCAAAAGTAGGGATTTAAACTCCACCCTATTTTCTTGCAACATTAAGTCAACAATATACATCAATTTATTACAGTTTAGAAAATCATAACAGGGAAGTAGACCCAGATACTTTGATATTCTGAACTGTAAATTTCCAGAGGACTATCATTTATGACCAAATACACAAAATTGTTTTGGCGCCTTTTTGTCTAAAGATATCTTTGGCTGGCACTGTCTAGCCATTTCATTAGCTGACACAACCACCAAAGAGCTTGGATTTGTTTAAAGGTATTCTGCTCCAACAGAAGGCATGATTTTTTAAATCTGTTTTCTTTGAAGTTGGGGTGATTGTTTCATGTATGGGCCAAATATTAATGGAAAGAGCCACCCATTCTGGCTTGTAATATGGAGAATGGCCAGCAATTTTTGTGAAGTCTCCTGCACCTCTTCTAGAGGAATCTGGAGAGACTCAGCTATCCATCTTAATAAATCCTGGAATTCTTGTAGTTATCTACATGACATGGTGTGGAAGGAATCATGACATCATCCAGAGACAAGTGTGAGATAGCTATAGGTGCTTTTAAATACTGTTCGTCTTCTTCAGAAATTTCCTGTGTTGGTTGAGAAACTTGAGGCATGAACTGAGGCACTATAGACTTTTGCTTCTGGGCAGGCAAAGAAGATCTCTCTAATAGGTGGTGCATGGGAAAGATGCCTTTGAAAAGGACCCCAGGGAGTTCAAAATGGTCATGATTGTACACTATTAAGGATTAGAAACAGAGGTCCAAGTGGAAGAATACCATTTTATATGTATACCCTCCTAGCCCCTAGGGTGGGTCAGGGGAACTGTACCTGTAAGAGCCAGTTAAAGCCAGTTGATATGTTATGCTTATTTTACACAATTCTGACCATTTAGAACTCAGACACTGAATAAAGCAGACCTGAGTATGTTCCTTGATTCTGAATTACTACTAAACATCACAATGTCCAGGTCTGTCTGGAATCCTGCATTCCCTTTCCAACTCATAAATCTTATAAGAGGGAGCTCTTGAGGAATAAGAAGCGGGTCCTTCCCTGCTGTATTGAAAGTCAGAGCATGAGCATTCTATCTCTAAGAAAGGGACTGCTGATGCAGGAGTTCTGGGTTGCAAGGTACGTCCAGCCGTCACTGCCAGGAAGAGGAGGGATAGCTCAGTGGTTTGAGCATTGGCCTACTAAACCCAGGCTTGTGAATTCAATCCTTGAGGGGACCATTTAGGGAATTAGGGTAAAAAATCTGTCTGGGGATTGGTCCTGCTTTGAGTAGGGGTTTGGACTAGATGACTTCCTGAGGCCCCTTCCAACCTTAATATTCTATGATTAAGTCAGTACTGAAATAGTAAACAGTATGTGTATCAAAGGAATGCTCAGCTCTGCTGAAAGTATACTAAACTCTAGCTCCTCCAAAATCTGGAGATCCTGAAGTACAGTACTGTGTAATTCCCTGGTACCAAGATGGACGGTGCTGTGAATCTCAGTGCAGGAGTACAGCATGTTGGGGTAGTGCCAATGTACCTATGTACTTGATGCTCACAAAGTAATCAATGCCATGGAGGGTATTATAAGTGGTGCCAGAGCACTTGCACCAACCTTCAAAGTCCTAGCCTTGGTGCCAGAGGTAGTTAATCTCTTATATTGATATAAAGACTTGCTATCCTGTTTACTTCAAGCTCCTGTAGTATCCAATTTGGTCCATGAAGTCTCTTTGGAAAGGAAGTTAAAGTCTGAGACTTTTTTTTAGCAGAAAGAGTGATGCTCCTTTCCTTTTAAGAACTGAACAATAGTAGTTCTAGTACAATACTACTACTGATCCAAAAGAATTGGAAGATGGAGCTTAGGAGTTAGTGGATATGGAGCTCACAGAAGTACTTCTGGACTGAGTTGGGACTTATCCAGAGGAGGTCAACAGTGCCTTGATCAGGGGTAGGCTGCATAGAGCAATCTAATAAAAACAATTTGAGACATGCCTTTCTAATTTTTAATGTTGTTTTGGAAAAGGACTTGCATATTGAACATTCACTTGGGACAAGGGGATATTCCACTAAGCTAAAAAGGCATTTAGTATGTGCATCATTAACAGGAATTGCCATCTCACAAAAGAGTCAGTATTTAAATCCAGAAGACATAGGACAGGACATCCTAAAATCCTGATACCAGCAGAAAATCACGGTGAGGGGAAAATCAACAAGGGGGGATGCTAAATAAACTTCCAAACAAATAAAAAGTGCCAGGAGGCAATTTAATAATTAACACTATCCTATACTAAAAGTTATACACATGAGAAATAACTGAGTGGCAGTTGGGTCTACACCACCTTTTATGTCCTTGGTTCAGGACCATGAGGACACCCAAGTTTCATGCACAGCTACAACAGACAGTGCTGGCCAAAAGACTCTGATCTCAAGTGCATGGAGACCACGACTGAAATACACATATGACACACACTTGGAAAAGTATTAATGGTATAGATGGAATCCCTTATCTATTATTCATGCACTCTGCTTATTGCAATTAGTCTAAAAAAAGAAAATTTAGACAGTTCTTTTTCACTGATCATGCTTTTTTTTGTTGTTGTTGTTAAGTCATGGTCATAGAATCATAGACCTGGGAGGGACCTCAAAAGGTCATCTAGTCCAGTCCCCTCCACTCAAGGCAGGATTAAGTATTATCTAGACAATCCCTGACAGGTGTTTGTCCAACCTGCTCTTAAAAATCCCCAATTGTGGAGATTCCACAACCTCCCTAGGCAATTTATTCCAGTGCTTAACCACTCTGACAGGAAGTTTTTCCTAATGTCCAACCGAAACCGCCCTTGCTGCAATTTAAGCCCATTGCTTTTTGTCCTATCCTCAGAGGTTAAGAAGAAAAATGTTTCTCCCTCCTCCTTGTAACAACCTTTTATGTACTTGAAAACTATTATGTCCCCTCTCAGTCTTCTCTTCTCCAGACTAAACAAACCCATTTTTTTCAATCTTCTCTCATAGGTCATGTTTTCTAGACCTTTAATCATTTTTGTTGTTCTTCTCTGGACTTTCTCCAAATTTGTCCATATCTTTCCTGAAATGTGGCACCCAGAACTGGACACAATACTCCACCTGATGCCTAATCAGCGGAAGAATTATTTTTTGTCTCTTGCTTACAATACTCCTGCTAAGACATCCCAGAATGATGTTTGCTTTTTTTGCAACAGTGTTACACTGTTGACTCATATTTAGCTTGTGATCCACTATGACCCCCAGATCTCTTTCTGCAGTTCTCCTTCCTAGGCAGTCGTTTCCCATTTTGTATGTGTGCAACTGACTGTTCCTTCCTAAGTGGAGTACTTTGCATTTGTCTTTATTGAATTTCATCCTGTTTACCTCAAACCATTTCTCCAATTTGTCCAGATCATTTTGAATTTTAAACCTATTCTCCAACGCAATCCTATCCTTCCAGCTTTGCATAATCCACAAACTTTATAAGTGTACTCTCTATGCTATTATCTAAATCATTGATGAAGATATTGAACAGCACCAGACCCAGAACCAATTCCTGTGGGACCCCACTCATTATGTCCTTCCAGCCTGAATGTGAACCACTGATAACTACTCTCTGGAATGATTTTCCAAACAGTTATGCACCCACCTTATAGTAGCTCCATCTAGGTTGTACTTCCCTAGTTTGTTTATGAAAAGGTCATGTGAGACAGTATCAAAAGCCTTACTAAAGTCAAGATATACCACATCTACCACTTTCCCTCTATCCACAAGGCTTGTTACCCTGTCAAAGAAAGCGATCAGGTTGGTTTGACATGATTTGTTCTTGACAAATCCATGCTGACTGTTACTTATCACCTCATTATCTTCTAGGTCAATGGTCCCCAATGTGTTGCCCGTGGGTGCCATGGCACCCCTGGGACATTTATGTGTGCCTGTCTAGTGCCCAGCAGGGAAGAGAAGCCGCAGCCCCGCTCCTGCTGGGGACAGAGAACTCCAGGGTTGCAGGCTGTGGGCGCTGGTGTTCTTTGTTTCTGGCAGACACGGGGCTGCGGCTTCTCTCCGGCTTCTCTGGAGCTGCAGGCTGCAGGCACTGGTGCACTCTGTCCCCGGCAGGTGCCGGGCCGTGGCTTTTCTCCGACTTCGAAGCCGGAGAGAAGCCGTGGCCTGGCCTCTGCTGGGGACATAGAACTCGGGCTGTAGGCTGCGGGCGCCAGTGTTCTCGGCCCCTGGCAGGCGCGGGGCCACGGCTTAAGCTGGAGAGAAACCGCGGCCCCACGTCTGCCGGGGACAGAGAACTCCGGGGCTGCAGGTTGCGGGCACCAGCGTTCTCTGTCCTTGGCAGGCGTAGGGCTGCAGCTTTTCTCCGGCTTCTCCAGGGCTGCAGGTGCTGGTATTCTCTGTCCATGACAGGCACTGGGTCATGGCTTCTCCGGAAGCCAGAGAGAAGCCGTGGCCTCGCACCTGCCGGGGACAGAAAACTCTGGGGCTGCAGGCTTCATTCTATGTTAAAGTAAGAATAATAAATATACTTGGACCAGCAGTTCAACAATGTTTAACTTTTTTTAAATAAATAAGATGAAAAATGTTTATGATATTTATCTTGTAAAAATGCCTTAATTTTTCTTACAGGTAGATAAAAAAGAGCAATTTTACATGGTAAGGTGAAAAAGTAATTGCCGAATAATTTAATTAATATCTTTTACATGTAAAATTACCCTTTTTATCTTATAGATTCATATATTATGTATATTAAATATGATGTTTTTCATATTATTTAATGTACAAATACAAAATAAGCCTTGAAAAATTGTTGGCGCCTGCCACGCTCTTCTGAAAACATGAATGTGCTACTGGCCACAAAAAGGTTGGGGACCACTGTTCTAGGTGTTTGCAAATTGATTGCTTAATTATTTGCTCCATTATCTTTCCAGGTACAGAAGTTAAACTGGCTGACCTGTGATTCCCCTGGTTGTCCTTATTTCCCTTTTTAAATATGGGCACTACATTTGCCTTTTTCCAGTGTTCTGGAATGTCTCCCATCTTTCATGACTTTTCAAAGGTAATTGCTAATGGCTCAGATATCTCCTCACTCAGCTCCTTGAGTATTCTAGGATGCATTTCATCAGGCCCAGGTGGTTTGAAGACATCTAACTTATCTAAGTAATTTTTTACTTGTTCTTTCCCTATTTTAGACTCTGATCCTACCTCATTTTCACTGCCATTCGCTATGTTAGATATCCAAATGCCACCAACCTTCTTGGGGAAAACTGAAACAAAAAGGTTATTAAGCATCTCCGACATTTCCACATTTTCTGTTATTGTCTTTCCCCCCTCATTGAGTAACAGATCTACTCTGTCCTTGGTCTTCCTCTTCTAATGTATTTCTAGTATATTTTCTTGTTATGTCTCTAGCTAGTTTGATCTCATTTTGTGCCTTGGCTTTTCTAATTTTGTCCCTACATCCTTGTGTTACTTGTTTATATTCATTCTTTGTAATTTGACCAAGTTTCCACTTTTTGTAGGACTATTTTTTGAGTTTTAGATCATTGAAGATCTCCTGATTTAGTCAGGGTGGGTGGGCTCTTGCCATATCTTTCCTACACGATGGGATAATTTGCTCTTGTGCCCTTAATAATGTTTCTTTTAAAAAACTGTCTTCAATTGTTTTTCCCCTTAGACTTGCTTCCCGTGGGATTTTACCTACCAACTCCCTGAGTTTGCTAAAGTTTGCCTTCTTCAAATCAAGTGTCTTTATTGTGCTGTTCTCCATCCTACCATTCTTTAGAATCACAAACTCTACCATTTCTTGATTGCTTTCACCTAAGTTGCCTTTCACTTCCAAATTCTCAACCAGTTCCTCCCTATTTGTCAAAATCAAATCTAGAACAGCCTCCTCCCTAGCAACTCTGGTGGTGAATTACTGAGATATACTTACCTCTATACATTCATATTTTAAAATTAAAATAGCCCAGCTAATATTTTCGTAATGATGTATGAACCTCAGAAAGCCAGGATGTTCAGTTTGCAGAAGTAGCCAAAATACTGGATGTTTATCTTGAGCCAGTTAGAAATATCTGTATGTTCAGACCTTCACTTAAGGGTCCACTCCTTAGGAAAATCAGCAGTGTCCTGGGTGTCAGGAGTCAGCCGGGCTCCTGGATTTAAGTGCTTAGACTGCACTCATCACAATAGTATCTGTCATTGACTTTTTCTGTGACTTGACCCAAGTCACAAAGTCGCTCAGTTTTCCCATCTGTAAATGGCAGATTTTGGAAGAAAGTCAAAAGCTTATTGTCCCCATCCAAGTTGAGGTGGCAGTAGCAGTAACCACAGTAGAAGATACCCAGTTTACATGAGTCCATCAGTTCTGCCAGTCTCTGATTGGGTCCTACTCCAGCCAATTAAAATGTCATGCACTTTGTGCCAAAATTTCTCCCAATGCATTATGTGCTCAAGAGTATTAGAGATTTGGATTCTGAGTGACTAACAGGGCAGTTGGGCCACAAAATGATAAAAGAGGATGGATCTCAAGCAGGACCTATTGTGGAGTATAGAAAGGGTTTGAAGGCCAGCAGGACCTTTTGGAGGGCTTCTGGGATGTAGTGAAAATGTAACAGTCATATAGGGAGTAGGGTCTTCCCATAGCATATTCTTGTCTTTTCCTACCAAAATGGGAAGAGGGAAAGAGATGCAGGGAAACTGTACAGATAGATTTACACTGGAGTACATTCAGATTGGGTTTTGATTTGGCTTCGGAATGGGCAAAGGTGATTTGCTACTTGATTTTAACAAAGAAATAGTTTGTCCATCCCCAATTTTCAGCCACTCAGAGAGAATGAGTCTCCACTAGACTGAACGGCCTAGTAGTAAAAATAATAATATACAGCAGGCACCTAATTATGTAGACCAAGTAACAATGGGTCTTTATTTTCATGTGAAAAATTGTGTTTTAAAATATCCTAGCTGAAGGCTTTGCGAAAACAGTCACATCAAAACCCGGTCCTGATCTGTGCTATAATACTAGACCCAGGAGACTGATCAGCTTTAAAAGAGAAACCTAGTGCGCTGTAGGCAAAAAACATAATGCAGAGCAACACTAATTCACACTGTCAAATGGAATAAGACAGCAATCCATTCACTCCACCTTCTGTCTCTCTCTCCAACCCCCCGACCCCTCAAAATTTGCCTCACCAGCTAATGCGATTTCAGAGAATTATTATTATTTCCCTAAACAGCCGTTTAGATCAGAAAATTCCTGTGAGCACAAACAGAACATGACATGTGTATCCTGAACCAATGTGAATGCGTTATGGGAATCTGTTATGCTAGTCATCTCTGTCACAGGTGTGCTATAGTTCTTTCCTAACTACATGAGAGGCCGTGGGTCTACCCCAGTGAGTCATTAAAGAGATTAAATATGCTGTCTTTGATTCCTCCAAATCCAACAAAAGAAACTCCAAACACCTGTAGGACATACACATGTTTCAGATAACATGTCCTATTACGGAGGCAGTTATCCAGGAAGCTCCATTCCTACAATGAAAGCAGTAGTGTTTAGTGGATTCTTCTTTTTTCCCCCTCCTTCCTCCTGCTGCAATCAACAGCCAAATTGATCCGACACTTCAGCTGTACAGAATGGTCCCTGGGGAGAAGGTATGTGTGCAGTATGTGGAGTGTGTTGGGGAAGGCGGGAGTTGGGAAGAAGAGATGGTAAAGGGTTCAAAAGCAAAGTCATCAAAAATAATGAGGCTGTTGTTCCACCCACTTTGCACTGAGGCAAAGGAGCAAAGTGCCCTTTCAAACTGGGTGTCCCAGCTCCGCAGCTGAAATAACTGGTCATAGACAGCTGCAAGCAAATTGCTTTGACAAGGCTGTTACTGTTGTAAGAGTTCAAGGGTTTTGGACACTAGGTCAGCAGCTGCCAATCAAGCGGACAGAAAAAGCCGCTCGTTGAGCCTGTGATTTCTACCTAGACCGCAATTATCCTTGACTATTCCTGTACCTCAGCAGCTCCTCTGATTAAACCTGCCTCCCTTTTACATCTCTTTCAGAGTGCGATTCACACAGTAATTAGTTGCCTGCTCTCCACTGAGATGTCAGACCCTCAGTCAATTTATCTCTATTTCAGCCTGCTCAGAGTGACTTCCCCAGTTATCAAAATTTAATCATGCCTTCAAAAATGTTGAAAAGTGGTCATTAGAGGCAAAAGGCCACAGGATACAATATTCATTTTTCTCTATCTTCCAGTCATCCAGCTGGCATCTATAATGGATATCCTGGGGGCTGTGAGAACACGTTGATTTATGCAACCTCGCTCTTGCTCTCACTGTGGTGCACCAGGCTGCTTTAAAGAACAGGTTTTAACAAGGTCTGAGGTGGAGGACATTAATCATGGCAGCATTGTATGAGAAAAAGGGTGCTGTGTAGTCAGAAGAACCCCCTACAGCAGGGCAGTTAGATTTTTTTTTTACCACCTTCTCAGTGATAAAGGAGAGTTTGACAATTGATTAGACCTTTCTGTAACCTTGCAGTCCTGTGAAATGATGAGAGAGAAAGGCAGGGAGCGAGCAAGCAAGAGAGAATGATTCTCTCACTGACAGCTTTAAATGTTCAATAACTTTATGATTCTTGACTGAAACGAGCTATCAAAAATCAGTCCCAACTCAATACAGTCTAAAAAAGAAGATCATTCTTGAATACAAGCCCTTTCAGCTGCACATATCAGAGCCAATCATTGGTACCAGCAGCCTGCAGTGACTCTCCTGCATACTACGTACTGTACAGTGGAACCCTGATAAAAATCATATTGGATAAGATCATGCTTAGATGCAAAGTTCTAAAGTAGGTTTCAGCAAAATCAAGAGTGATGAAATGAAATTTGTTGACAACGATGGGGAGGGGTGACTTACGATTATTTTTTCTTATTTTCTTTCTTTGACTCTAGAGGAATGATTTCCAAACTTAGGTGCATGCAACTAAGTGCATACATTGATATGTGACAAACCAATGCCGCATACAAAAATAAGACACATGAGGATACCAGTCAAGCATCTGCATATGCACATCAAGCATTTCCTGATGTCTGAAGTGCATGAAATTGTATGCGCACAATTGCGTGTACCTAATTTTGAAAATCTACCCTGTAACCATTTGTTTTTTCCCTTTCCAAAATAGAAGTGGATTTGATGTTTATGATGAGAGAGGCTAGTGTCAAGTACAGTGTGGGTAAGCACTGTGTAAAGCTTCTCTTGCTCTGCTCTGACAATGCAACTTAACCGTTTTACTGAAATCCCCCAGCTCCTTCAGTCCTGGGCTTCTCTCACTACTGCATGTAATAATGGCCATTTCCCATCCCCTTGTCCTGGGATCTCTCGAGCTGAAGATGCCTTCCTGAGTTCTTGCCCTCCCCTCCTCTCTGACACTTGAGGTGAGACACTGGGGGTAACGTTCAGCGCAGTATGCAGGGATTGAGCTGAACAACTCATTAATGACCCTGGGAGGAAGAGTGCGATTAAATCTTCACATCATGCTGAAAAATTTAACCCTTGATGGTATAAGAGATGTTTTTTCCTCTCCACAGATGGAATCGAAATGAGAGGGGAGAGCAAATGCAAAAGTATCAGCATGTAAAGTGTGTTCTCCTCTTTACACAGGGCCAGGGAAATTGCTATTCTGATTCACACAAGTGGATCAGTCTAGTTCAGTATCATTTCTCTGACAGAGGCCAGTACCAGATGCTTCACAGGATGGCACAAGACACCATGTAGTGGGCAATCTTTACTGGTGACAGATTCTAATGTCAGCATCATAACAGTAATCTCATTCATATGGCTCAATAACAGAAACAAACAGAAACAGCTTTAGAATCGTAGAAATGACAGAATGCAAAAGGCTTCTTAGGTCATGCCCCAAGATCCAATGCAGGGTTGTTCCCAACAGTATATTCTCCAGGGAGAAAAAGAAGACTCAGTATTTATGATTCAACAATAAATTACAACCAAAAGTATTTAATAACTCTTCATTAGCCTGGACAACCTGTGTGTTGGCCTTCAATGGTCCATCAGAAAATAACAGAGAAGAACATTAAGCACTGGTAACTGTATTTCAGGCCATTAACTCCTCTAGTTAGGCAAACTCAAGCAGGTCACTACAAACTAAGGAACTCATGACATAATATACTCAGCAGTTCTCAACCTTTCCAGACTACTGTACCCTTTTCAGGAGTCTGAAGCCCGAGCCCACCATCCGGGGCTGAAGCATATAACTTAGCTTCGTGGCGCCCTCTGTGGTGTGGGGCCCCAGGCAGTTGCCCTGCTTGCCACCCCCTATTGCTAGCCCTGAACTTATGACCCCCACCCCAAAACTTGTCCTGCAACCCCCCAAAGGTCACAACCCCCAGCTTGGGAAACATTGATCTAGATGAGTTGACATACCCCCTGAATGACCTTTGCATACCAGAGTACATTACCCTTGGTTGAGAACCACTGCTGTAGTCAAGAGTACCACAATGAAATACAGCAGAAACCATTTAGGGTCACTGTGACAGGGCACGACTCGCCACTGCAGCGCCTCCTACAGCCTGTCTTGGCAATTAGCTCTGCATCCTCTTCTCGTAGTATCTCACCCACCATTACCTCTGCTCCTGGACCCACGTCACTCCCAGAACTGCATCATCCTCTTCACAACACTGCCCTCCAGCTGTGCCACACTCTGCGTTCTCCCCTTCCAGGGGATCTGTTATCTCCACCCAGCCACTTCCCTCAGTGGCAACTGCACTCCAGTGTCCCGGGGCCGCTTCCCATGCAGCTCCAGCACCCTCTTCTGCCCTTACTTCAGGGCCTCAGCCTGCAGGAGCTCTCTCTAGCTCCCCAGTCCCTGCCTGCAGCTCTGAATTGTCCCAGGTGCTGGGCTTCTTCCCCCTGCTAGGAGCCTGGTCTTCTCCTCTCAAGTTCCAGTCAGCTACTGACCTCTGCTCTGCCTGCAGCCTCTCTTATATGGGTCTGCCAGGCTGTGATTGGCTACTCCTCTCAGCCCCTTTCTAATTAACTCTTCTTCTGCCAGTGAGGGGCAGCTGCCCCATCACAGTCACATTTCCAAAATGGAAACTGGAGATAAATATATAAAAGTGTATTTGCAAACATATTTGGGTGTACAATCACATTAATTGAACAAGCTATTGTACGTGCCCTTCCGTCAGTGTTCCGATTTCCACATATGAGTAAGGATTACTTGCAGGAGTAAAGTGTAGCATGGAGGAGGGAGCTCCTGATCTCGCACACACAGCATGTGCCACAGACTGCAAGACTCGTAATGTGATTGCACTTTTGTCCTGATTTTCAGTTACTAGCAATGTACAGCGTTCATTGACTTCAGAGCTCAGCACCTTTGAAAACCAAGACAAATTTGTCCTTTGAAATGGAACTTCCCATCTTATTTTGCAAGTTTGCTGCTTTCAATCATCATGTCTCATATGAGAGATCAAAAGCAGATTTTGCAGGTAACAAAAACCAAGGGAAATCTATCTTAGGAAGGGGAGCAAGATTTTAGGGGCAGGAAAGTGGAGTTCTGAACTTAAGCACTCAGACCTCAGAAAACCATTTGTTTGTTGAAGTTTCTTCCTTGTTCCCACTCAAGATCGGGATTATACATGAGAGAATGCATTATATTTTTTCTGGGGCTGTCTCAAGGCAGAGCGGCTGCTGCAGTATATGAAGGAGTGGAAACTAACTCATGGCCTGTGGAAGATTAACTGCACTAAAACAATGAACTGGTACTTATCAGTATTTTGGACAGTGGGTATTTTGTATCACCATCTTCCCATACTGTATGTCAACTTTATAAAAATAGGGGCAGCACATGTACTGTGGTAGAAGTACCATACATACATTATGGTTTTCCTCCAGTTGCTATGTCTCCCTGGAACTGTGGGCAAGCATGAAAGCTATAATTTTCATTAAAAGACATATCCAGATATTTAGCAGAGATTAGATGACTGCAAGAGCCATTCAGGCACAAACAATTAATGTGAAAAGCAGAACTCATATAATAGTTATTTCAATTTTTACTCTATATCAGTGAGAGAAGAGGCCACAGAGATGCATGCAATAAAAATAAACATCACAAAACTAAAAGGTAACAGGCTACAGTGGGTTTTGTTTAATCTCTGCTTTTGATTACAAAGTAACAGAATGAAATAAAGCCAAGGAGCTAAATACAAAATGTGTTTAAGAATAGAAGAAAGGGTCTAAATTACATGGATCAGATGAAGCAACAATAAACTAAATGCAGTATTGAAAAATTGCTGAATACATATAGATGACCAAAGATACAATTATCATTTCCCATTGCTTTATATGTGATGCAACCAGGTTGCCTCTTTGGCACCCCCTTGTGGCCTGGCAGAGCACAATTTGCCCAGTTGTGCGTTTCTTCTAGTACAGGGGTCAACAACTTTTCAGAAGTGGTGAGCTGAGTCTTCATTTATTCATTCTAATTTAAGGTTTTGCGTGCCAGCAATAAATTTTAACGTTTTAGAAGGTCTCTTTCTGTAAGTCTATAATATATAACTAAACTATTATTGTATGTAAAGTAAATAAGGTTTTTAAAATGTTTAAGAAGCTTCATTTAAAATTAAATTAAAATGAAGAGCCCCCTGGACTGGTGGCCAGGACCTGGGCAGTGTGAGTGCCACTGGAAATCAGCTCGCATGCCGCCTTCGGCACATGTGCCATAGGTTGCCTACCCCTGTTCTGGTAGGTTACTTTCTCTGTGAAGTCTGAGATAGTGAAGCTTTGGCCCTTTGGCCAAGGCACACTTCAGTCCTACCCCTTCCAAGGTGTTAAGCTCCAAAGCAAATCAGGAACAACAACACCACCACCCACTACTCAGAACAGGGTGATTCAACGAACCTTCAATGGGACTCCACCCTTCTGTTCAGGGTTTGTTCTCCAAACTGTCCAAGCTTCTGCTTATCCCCAAGGGTGTGGTCATCCCCTCTAGCGGGGGCTCAGCTCACCCAGCCAGCAAACTAGCTCAGTGTCTGGGCTGCAGCCAGGCTTCTCCTCCATCAAGATAAACAGAGGTCTGCTGTTCTTCCTGGTCAGCCCTGAACTGGGCTAAGTCTCTTCCTTTTAACTCTTCTTTCTATATCTAGCATTTGCTGCAGATGTTGCAGGGGCAGGGAATTGGGTTCACAGGCTCTCATTAACCCTCTTGTTTCTGGTGCGGGGCCTATTTGCCCCTTCGTAGTGAATATATATTTATGTATATATGTGGTACGGATGGTTGGGGGGGGTTATTTCCCTCATTCCTATGCTCTTGAAATGGAAAGTGTCAACTAAAAGTGAATGAATGAAAGTATCATGCGTATAAACCACCAACAAATATTTAGGGTTGGATCCTTCACTTTTCTTACTCAAGGAAAGCTCCCACTGAAGTTTTCCTTGTATAAGGATCAGAATTAGGCCATGAATATTGTAAAAGGCTGCATTTTTCAGCTGGGAAATTCTTATCACTGGGCTCAATAATAAAATGTGATAACTAACAATAACAGCAATTAGACATTTTATAATAATGGTATTGAAAAAACATACTCTCCAAAACAAAGAATTACTGAAATAATTTTCAGTTAGAACTATGCCAGCCTCAGCCATTTCATATTGCAAAGGCCCATATGAGTATATTCACTTTTGAACAATGTGGGTTTTGCACCCCCAGAGTTTCCCTTTGAAATTCTGGTTCAAGCAAATCCAAAAGCTCAAAGAAAAACTTCTTAGAAGTTACACATTTCAACCAGTTTTTGTCTAAACTTTGTGAAATTGAAAATTATTAAAGGTTTTGACACAAAACCTGAAGGGTTCATAACCCTTCATAAAGCTTTTTATGAAACTCAATTTTCAGTTTGTAACATAATATGAATTCAGAATTGTTGAGGTTTCAGGTGTCATTGCAAACATTGTACAACTCCGGTTGAACCTTATCTATATTGTAAGCTACAGTATAACTCTATAGTAGTACCCATCAAACAGAGAATCTATTAAAACAGTTGAAATTAAAACCATTTGAAATGGCACAACAGACTTTAGGTTTTATGTTTTGGACTAAAGTTTAGGAGAACACATTTAGGATACCCACCCAACCCCACGCCCATTCAAAAATACCTCTTTGGTTTCTCAATGAATTTAGAAAGCGGAGTATTGTTTATAAGTATGAACTGAAGTATATGCTTCATTTCTTGATTGTAAAATAGACATGACAACAGGCAATTAAATATATTTTTGTATAAAATTCCTATTTTCCCTTGCACTGGGAAGACAGGGTGGTAAAGCTACAACATACAAGCACTACGTCCAGAAAAACAACTGAATAATCTGAATATTACTTGCTGCAAAAAGTACATTCTTTCAAGATAGATAAAATAAGCCACATGTTCTAAAGTAACCCATATATAGGAAAATTATGACCCCCGCTATATTTATACACATGGGTGCAGTTTCCATACACTATTATAGTCTCATATTATATATCTTTAAATCATGCTGCGAAAGTTTCTGCCTTCTCCTAATGCTAGCTCTAATTTAGGATGAACAACTACTCTCATAAAGAAAAACTGCTGCTGCTGCTGTTTATTAGGCTGCAGAAAGGTCTCTCTGACTAATGTCCCAGGATTAAATGAATGTGGAATAATAAGAGCTGATTTATTTGTGCTCCAGTAGGATAAAGCTGCCACTGATTTTACAAGAAACTATTCATCTGAGGACTACTATAGCTAGTAAATTGCGGCTGTTGCCAAAATTAGTCTCCAGGCCTTTGTGTAATCTACAGTGTGAAGTACCAGCGTGGTAATAAAGCTATTGTGGGTAGTTGGTGTATTTAAAAGGTCCCACTTTTATCCCTCTCTTAGAGTATTCTAGAAGTCAAGCTTCTGAGATTCCTGCTGAAAAGTCTACAGGCCCTTGCCTGCAAGCTACATTTCTACCCTGGGAATCTAACAAAAGAATTAAAAATATATGGTTATTGATAAATACAGCAGAAGAAATTGCTTGCCTATTTTTTGTTTTTTCTTCTCCGTAGAGCATAAAGTAACACTTTCCCTAGCATTACAACATGTGCACAGGATTCTGTACCTATTGAAAACTTTAGTGAAGAGAGTGCAAAAGTGATCCCTCAGTGGAAGGGAAAAAACCCAAATTCTTTTTTTTTTCTTCTTTTTTTAATTTCTTAAAAAAACTCAGACACTAGGAGTCTGGATTGACAGCTCAAAACGCAGTCAAAACATAATCATTTCTACATCAATGGAAATGCAAGGTCAGAAACACTGAACTGTAAGGAGATCAGGACTTATTCTAGAACTTTAATAAGAAATTGTGTAAAATTGTATAGATATGAAATTAACAACAAGAGTCATTCACAATTGGTCACTGTGAATGACTGAAATGTTGTTAGCATTCGACAGATATTTGGTGATCTATAAAATGCTTTGATAGGTCTGATGGACAGCTCTCCATATACAAAAACCACAATTAAATCTGTCACTCTCAGCAGAGACATCAAGGAAATTCTATTACAAGTTATATGCTTTTGCTGCTTCCTCTGGGTTAAAGGTTGGGGCACATTTGTAGAGAAAGCTTGCACTGCCCGTCCAGCTTCTGTTCTCTGAATAAAATACAGTAGATAACAGCAGTCTCTAGTGCTGTTAGTCTGGCAAACTTCATAAGTGCTAAGTCCACTTTAACAAGAATAAATTGACACACATTGTTCTTCATGCAATATACATTATGTTGTATGAGTAACCTACTTCCTTCATAACTAGAAGCTCTGCTCATGATAATTCTATAGTGCTGGTATAAGTTATTTATTTAGAAATGTAATGTATATCAGCAACACGTATCACCTGGGAGCTTGATATTTATTTACAGAGTTGATTCTAAAATAATAAAATACCAGGTAGGAAAGTATTTATCTCAAAGAAACAGAAAATCTTAAACCCTTACAGGAGAGAAATTTTTTTTCTTAAGGGGTAATATAAACTGTAAGAACTCCCCATAACATTTTTGTTATCCAGTTTTAACAGGAATAAGAGAGTAAATAGAATCTACTGAGGCCTGGTAAAGAAATTCAGTTTCGGATTCTATAAGTCAAGAATGTTTGTTTGTTAATTATTCCCAAGCACTGGCTAAGCCAGGTGACTCCCCTCCATCTCTGATGCTAGCTCAGGCTTTGTGAGATGAAATTCACTGTAGGTGAGAAATGTTATTTCTTTGTGTTGCAACTATAGTTACAAAATATTTTCCATAAAATATATTGCACTTAGTTCTACAATTTTGGTTTTCAAATGAAAGATTATCAGCCTTTTGTTTTTATATAATCCTTTTTAGTTGAATACTATGGCTTGCATCTTCAGTTATCCATCCCCAACTTTATCCATAGTCTATCTGCACTGTATACTATAAACATTTCTCAGTGTATCCTTAATGGCTCCAGAGAGAAATCCTACAGGGAAGAACTACGGTCAGATTCAAGATAATGCTGGAGTTTTAAGTTCCTATTAAGGACTGTGTGAGCTATATACTTGGATGGCAGCACTATTGATGATTGTTGGAAACTTACCAGAACTGCTAAGCTGTCCAGATCTGCATATTCTTCAGGCATAACAGAAAAATTGCAAAAAAGCAGCATTTTCCTTGAGTTGTTGGGGACTTAAGTTACAAAAAAAAGTGGAATCCTCATTTCAAAACCTATCTACATTAAAAAAAAAAAATCTAATCTAACTTTTGTAACAGCTCTATCTTACAATCCACCTTGCTATTTTTGATGGATCACTGACAGTGTTTCAGATGGTTGGGAAACTGTTTGTAAATCTAACATTAATGATACCTCTATTCTATACCTGTGTTTGTGTAGTACAAGGAAATGTTACCTCTCTCTATCATTTGTGTTGTCCTACAACCAGTAGTAAAAAGCAGACAAATTTTTAAATAGCTTTCTATTAAAAGCTATCTAATAAAAGTTTTTGATAAAATCCCCCACAACAGGCTTGTTAACTAGGAGTAGACTATCTCGTCATGGAGTCAAGCCCAGTTAAGCAAAAAAATTTGACTAAATGGTCAACCACAATGTGGAAAAAGATTAGCAGTGAGGTACCCCAGGATGGTATTAATCTTGTAACAGAGTTACTGTGCTTACTGGGTATGTGGCATACCCATAGACAGCCCCTACAGGGTGTGACTTCTCCCAGGCAGGAAGGACCCCGACGGAGGAAGTAACTTGGGGTATGTCTACGCTGCAGCTGCAGGTGTGCTTCCCAGGCTAGCCACCTGAGCTAACTCTGCTCAGGCTTGTGCACTTAAAATAGCAGCATAGCAGGGTAGCATGGATGGCAGGTCAGGCTAGCCACTTGAGTCGAGACCCCATCTGTCACTGGTGCTCCCCTGGCTACACTACTATTTTTAGCGCACTAGCTTGAGTAGAGCTAACGCATATCTGTCTACTTGCACTGGGAAGCATACTCCTGCTGCAGTATACATGTATTATCTGTGTGCTCCATGCCTCAGGGAGAGAGGGAAACTGTTTATACCAACACCACCAGCACCAGGAAAGGAGCTGCCTCTGTACCCTCTTCTGGTAATAAAAAGATGTTTTTCTTTTGTCAGAGAGAAAAACAAAGACTAGAGCTGGTAAAAGAATTTTAAATGTTGAAAAGGAGAGGTTGGAATTTTAATTATTTTTTGGGGGGTGCAAAACAATGCACCCCCTTGTGAAGAGCTCCAGAAAGACCTAACAGAGATAGTTACTGTGATGACATAAGACATTCCACATAGGCAAGCAGGGATGGGGGTCTTTTAAAAAAAAATAAGAAACCCCTAAACTTTCTTCCATTATTAGAGCCTAACTCAAATGGGGCTTTTAGAAGGTTTGAAAAAAGTAGGCAGAGGAGCTGTTCTCTGATTGAGTGCAGGGCAGGAAAGGGCAGAGCAGGTGTGGAAGCTGTCTCAGCTGTTCCTTCCATCTGTCTTCTGCTGGTCTGAGCAATTGTTTTTGTTGATTATTTGTTGCATGACCCAAGAGGTGACCCTTTGTGACCCACTTTTGCATCATTCCCATTGACTCAGATTTGCTGGTCTAGTCAATGGATCAGAGAGGACATAAAGGGAAATATATTGTTACATTGAATTATGAAAAGGACAACATTTTTACTCGGCCTTTGGTTCATCTACATTCCACACAAAGTATTCAGTGTCTTCAAGTCAACTGTAGGCACCTTTGTGTGCCTGATCACTCCTCCTAGCATAGTATTGTTAATTGTCTCAGGCATTATTAGGAGAGAGACCCTAGTTCAATAGCTATTACCCAGGATGGGCAAGGATGGTGTCCCTAGTGTCTGTTTGCCAGAAGCTGGGAATGGGTGACAGGGGAGGGATCACTTGATGATTGCCTGTTCTGTTCATTCCCTCTGAAGTACCTGACATTGGCCACTGTCAGAAGACAGGATACTGGACTAGAAGGACCATTGGTCTGACTCAGTATGGCCGTTCTTATGGAGTTAACTTTCACCACTGCTCTATCGACCTTTAGAAAGTAGTATAAGCATCACCTATTTTCTCAGGCTTTTGCCTGAAAGGGCAAGGGGTAGGAGGGCAGGGGGAGTATTTGATTTATCTTGGGTGAGTCTACTTAGAGCTGACACTTCAATCCTTTAAGCTTTTAATTTTTATATTATGTACATGAAGTCCATGGGAGCTTTACCCCAGTAAGGACTGAGTAAAAAGGGAGCAAGCACTTCATTTTCTGGGGCCAAATCTACCACCTATTGCAATAAATGGAAAGACTCCCATTGACTTCGATGGGGATTGGTTCAGGCCCTGGAAAACTGTTGAAAATTTTCAATAAAGCATTTTGACTTTTTTTAATAAAAATAAATATTGACGTCATAATTTTTTCCCGAAAAACAGAATTCCAACAACGTCAACACCTTTTGTGAAAATTTTCATTTGCCACAAAAGACCATTTTTTGACCGACAAAAGTCATTCAAAAATTTCAACCTGCTCTGCAAAATAATTCTTAAACTTGTCTACACTGTCCCACAGTTCAGCCTCAGGGAGAGTGAATAGCAATGTGCACCCAAAGTTCTGTACTGTAACTGCCCTGGGGTGGATGCTCTGAGCACGAACTAAAAGGGTTCCTAGTTTGTATTAACATAATCCTCTTCAAACAGGATTCCAGTATAGACATAGCCTTCATTAGCAACTAATCTGTGAACCTATATCTTTTCATACATTCCAATATGCCATAAGGTAAAACTAAAAGTCCTGGGGGGGCCTTCATTGGTGCAGGGCTCTAAATCTAACCAGCTCACTCTCATAATTCAGATTAATAGTTAATTCTAGGGCTGGGCCCTAATCTAAATCCCAGATTCAAACAATTTGATTAAATTAAAATTTGAATCTGAATCAGAATCTTGTGGTCCAGATCCAGTGCTACAATCACACCTTAACTTGCAGTGCAGACATACCCCGAGTGGTTTACAAGTCACAAGTCACTACACTCTATACACAAGTTCAAAAGATGGGGAGGTAAAGGAATAGTCTTTTTAGTATTGTTTTTAATAAATAACAAATGGATAATTCTGAATGGTCCTTCCAGGTCTCTTTACTATCCTCTCATACAGGGTTGAGACAACAGGCTGTCATCATTGCTATAGAAACATTTATTTTCTCTATTATTTTCCATGACACACAAGCTGGATGGCAAACTTATTTACGGGGTGGAAGTGGAAGAAAAAAAAATGGCACGTCAGCTGGAGATGAGCCATTTTGTCTTTGATTTTTTCAAGGATATTTGTGCAGATAAATGGAAGGGATTTTATATGTGCACTAAAACAATACATCCTCTTCTTAAGGCTTGTGTGTAACTTCCATGTGTAACTATTGCACACAAGTAATAATAATTGTGATGGATGCATATACAACCCATTCTATTTTATTCAGATTTTTATGCTGTGCCCATTACCATGATAAATGAACACCTATTCTGGTGAGTTGTCTGCATGCACAAATGGAAACATATTCTATGCATCATTTACCTGAGAAGCTAACTGTTCCCAGGTTCAGGGGCAGCAGAACTGGTGATGGTGGGATGCGAGGGGGCGGGGGAGCTAGTACCCCTGCAATGGAAATAATGTGGAGCTCTGCCACATGTAAGCTTGTGCCCATTGGATGGGGGTGGGACCCAGAAGGATAGGAGTGGCTACTGGGGGGGCTTGGGAGCAGATCAGGGAGCAGCAAGCAGGACCCAGAGGGGTTAGATCAACCTCCCCCACACCTAGGATCAGGCAAGGGAGCAGGAATTGGGACCCAAAGGGGCAGATATAGGCCTGGGAATGGAACCCCTGGGACCCAACTTCTGAGCTTGGAGCCAGCTCCCCCGCTTTCCCCCTCACTGCCCCTGCCAAGTCTCAGTATCTCCTCTCACTACCCATCCTATCCCTATTCAAAAGGAACTTATGCCTCCTCCCACCCTGCCTAGGTCCAAATTCCAAAGAAACCCACCACAGTAGCATTCAACTTCAAAATAGGGAACTATAAAGAAAATGAGGAAGCTAGTGAAATGGAAATTAAAAAGGTTGAAATACCTGAAAAGTGCATGGAGACAATTTAAAAACACCATAATAAAGGTTCAAACTAAATGCATATACCAAATCAAACAAATTGGTAAGAGGACAAAAAATGCCACCATGGCTAAATAGAGTAAAAGAGGTTTTGCATTTGTAAAAGAGGTGGTTAGAGGCAAAAAGGCATCCTTTAGAAATTGGGAGTAAAACCCTACTGAGGAAAATATAAAGGTGCATCAACTCTGATAAATCAAGTATAATAAGGTAGGCCAAGAGAGAATTTAAAAAAAAACTAGCTAAGGATACAAAAACTAATAGCAGCGTTTTAAGTACACCAGAAGCAGGACGCCGGACAATGAACATCCTAAAGGGGCATTCATGAAAGACAAGACCATTACAGAGAAGCTAAATTGAATCAGTCTTCACTGCAGAGGATATAGGGGAAATTCCCCACACTCAAGCCATTGTTTTTAGGTGACAGAGCTGAGCAACTGTCTCAGATTAAGGAGGTTTGGAACAAGTGATAAATTAAATAGTAATAAATCACCAGGATGAGATAATATCCACCCAAGAGTTCTGAAGGAACTCAAACATGAAATTGCAGAACTAGTAACTTGGTATGTAACCTATCACCTAAATCAGCCTCTGGACCAGTTGACTGGAGGGTAGCAAATGCAACACTGACTTTTAAAAAGGGCCCCAGAGGCAATCCTGGCTGTTACAGGCCAGTAAGCCTAACTTCCATACCAAGCAAATTGCTTGAAACTATAGTAAAGAACAGAATTATCAGACACGCAGATGAACATGATATTCTGGGAAAGAGTCAACACAGCTTTTGTAACGGGAAATCATGCCTCATCAATGTATTCAAATTCTTTGAGGGAGTCAACAAGCATGTGGACAAGGGTGATCTAGTTCACATAATGTACTTAGACTTTCAGAAAGTCTTTAACCAGGTCCCTCACCAAGGGCTCTTAAGCAAACTAAGCTGACATAGGATAAGAGGAAAGTCCTCTCATGGATCAGTAACTGGTTAAAACAATAAGAAACAATAGGCAGAATAAATGGTTGTTTTTCACAATGAAGAGGGGTGAATAGCGTGGTCCCTCAAGGATTTGTACAGGGACCTCTGCAGTTCAGTATATTCATAAATGATCTGGAAAAAGAGGTGAATAGTGAAGTGGCAAAATTTGTAGATGTTACAAAAGTACTCAAGTTAATAAAGTCCAAAGCTGACTGTGAAAAGTTAGAGGGATCCTGCTAGACTGAGTGACTAGGTAACAAAATATCAGATGAAATTCAATGTTGATAAATGCAAAGTAATGCACATGGGAAAACATAATCTCAACTATACATACAATATGATGGTTTCTATATTAGCTGTTATCACTCAAGAAAGAGATCTTGAAGTCATTGTGGTAGTTCTCTGAAAATATCCACTCAATGTGCAGCGGTCATCAAATAAGTGACTAGAATGTTAGAAACCATTAGAAAAGGGATAGATAATAAAACAGAAAATATCATAATGCCACTATATAAATCCATGGTACTTCCACACCTGGAATACTGTGTGCAGTTCTAGATATCACATCTCAAAAAAATATTAGAATTGGAAAAGGTACAGAGAAGGGCAACAAAAATGATTATGGGCATGGAACAACTTCCATATGAGCTGAAACTAAAAAGAGTGGGACTATTCATCTTGGAAAAGAGAAGATGAAAGGAGGGAGATGATAGAGGTCTATAAAATCATGAATAGTTTGGAGAAAGTGAATAAGGAAGCATTAATTATGCCTTTACATAACACAAGAACCAGGAGTCATCTGATGAAATTAATGGGCAGCAAGTTTAAAACAAACAAAAGGAAGTATTTCTTTACACAACACAAAGTCATTCAGTGGTTCTGGCTGTGCTTATGTACTCCTCTCCCACCAACTATTTGCTCAGTCTAATATTTAGTTACTTTGACTCACTGTTTGAAATTTGGAACTGGAAGCCTAGTTAAGTGAGTGTTTGGTTGTTCTGACTCACTGTGGTGAATATAGACTAGCTGAAATATCCTGGATAACCTAAAACCCTGCCTCCATGAGGAAACTAGAACACCATTGAAATGAAAACAGGACCCTAAGAACTAATATTGAAAATGGTTTATGTTCTAGCATAGACTGGACAACCAGAGGTCTCAAACATGCTTTCTGAAATGGTACTAAAGACATTTATGTTTGTTGCATTATTGAAGTTAAAGTCTCAAGCTAAATTTTTCCTTCCTGAGACATCCCTCCTCTGGGACTGCAATTCAATGTTGTAAGAATGTTTGTGTGATCTTACAACCTTGAGAGGTATGTGTCTGGGGGCGGGAGGGGAAGGGGAGTATAACTTTTGGTAAGACCCCCCCAAGCCAGACAGGTCAAAGGGCAGGAGTCAAACTAAAAGTAGTCCATTGGTTTTCCAGACAAGGGGTTGTGAGTCAGGCTAAAAACATGTCTACATAAAAATGCTTTTTGTTATGGAAACAAGCATCCAAAGACAAGTTGAGTCTGTCATAGATTTGCAAATACAAACATCACTGCCTCCTCAGAGGGAATTTTGTTTACTTCTGTTCCAAGATCATAATAAAAAAAATCCATTGTAAACTTGTAAATAGGATAACCTCCACTCCTCGTGTTTTTCTTTCTAGGATCTTTCCTGTAGAGTTTGCAGTCACTTGATTAGCATTTTGCTCAAACACTAAATTGGTGGCCATTGTGAACCATATAACACTCTCATGTCAGCCTGATAAACATCTCTTGCCTCCAATAAATCTGCTTCTCTCCTTTTCTGGGGACCAGCCCCAAGTCACAGACCATAAGAAAATAATTCAGTATATAAACACACACATAACTCTTTACATATAATCCATACATAAATTTTGCAGGTTATAATAACCAGGGTGACACAGACTTTTGTTAGAGACTTTACCAGATGCACTTTGGTGAACTAGTATGTAGATTCCAGACCCAGAGGATTCCTGTAAACCTTATGCACTCTTGTATCACCTGGCAAAATGAGGACCCTGAGTCACACAAGGACATTGATGTTTGGGCATGAGATAGGCTGTGGGTCCTAGATTTTGCAAATGACTGGATACCAATTTAGATGGAATTAAAAGACTCCTCATGAGCACAAAAGCAGAAGTAGTCCAAGTGGGACTTTGTATCAGTATGCAGTATCAGTATGCAGAAGACCATGTTCATGGAGACAGGAGAGAATGCTGTCAACACTGGCCAGTGCGTGATTGATGGATAAGAATACGCGAGAGAGATGATGACTTTGTTTATCTTGAAAATACAATATCTGCTAGCAGCCAACTCACTAAAGTGTTGGCAAGAATTGGCAGAGCCAGTGGATCATTTTCCCATTTGTTAAACATCTGACAGAGTAAAGAGATATCTAACCACTAAAATAAAATTTCACAATGCTGTTATCTTCTCAACACTACTGCATGCCTCAGAAATATAGCAGATGATAGAAGTACACAACAGGAAGCTGAATCCATTTCACCAGCTTTGTTTGAGAAGAATTTTGGGAATTTATTGGAGGGGTCATGTAACCAATATGGAAGTATTGAACCAAATGGGTCAGCAGACTATTGCGTCAATAATCAGACTGAGGACTACGGTGGTTCATTCATATCATCAGACTACCCTGCTGGGGCCAAGACTACCCTGCTGGGGCCAGGTCTAGTAGTTGGAGCAGAAGTCAGAGATAGGAGTCAAACCAAGGCCTGGTCTACACTACAGAGTTAGGTCAAAGGAAGCTGCCTTAAGTCGACCTATTAATGTATGTGTCTACACTACTGGATCCTTTACATTGACCAAAAATCACCTCTGATATCAACTTCTATAATCTACTTCTGTGAGAGGCGTAGCACTTAGTTTGATTTTCATGGGCTGACTGCAAAGTAGTGCAGATGCAGTGTTGTGTAATTCGACTTAATTGGCCTCCAGGTGGTGTCCCACAATGCTCATCTGTGACTGCTCTGGAGATCATTCTCAACTCTGCTGCACTGCAGCCAAGTGCAGAGGAAACAGCCCCTCCCTTGCTAAAGCCCCGGAAACTTTTGAATTCCAATTTCCTGTTTGATCAGCATTGGGAGAATGCCAGCTTGAGCACAGCTGATCATGGAGACTATTCACCCCAACACGCTCCAGCCTGGTCTGTACAGGAGGTGGTGGATCTCATCTCTGTGTGAGGAGAAGAGTCTGTGCAGGCAGAGCTCCAATCCAACAGAAGAAATGCTGACATCTATGCAAAGATCACTCATGAAATGGGGGAGAAGAGCAAGGGACACACAGCAGTGCCATGTGAAAATAAATCGCCTAACCGTGCGGCTGCTAATGTGCTTTATTGCACTAGGCATGGGTCAGCAAGTAGTTTAAAGTGTCTGATAGAGGTCTGGGGCCCCACATAAGAGATTCCACAATTTGTAAGTGAAAACATTCCCTCCCCCCCTTCGTAAACAACTTCCCGTGGTGCTACGGGGAATTGTCATTGTTCAACGAGGTACATGTGCTCCCAATATGAGTCTGCCATAAACTTCATTAAGAGTGCAGTCACCCATGACCCACTGTGGATTTAGACAGCTAATATGCTGTCAGTTGAGTTTAAGAATGCAGGGGACTGTAAGGAAAAATTGCAGTTTTGCACTAGTCAATAGGATCTGCCCATCACAGCTCCCATTTTGAATTCTGTCACCTACTTCTTATAAATGCCTAAATAAGCACTTTAAAACTAAAATGTAGT
The DNA here is from genome assembly GCF_003597395.2 of Chelonoidis abingdonii. NCBI lineage: Eukaryota > Metazoa > Chordata > Testudines > Testudinidae > Chelonoidis > Chelonoidis abingdonii. Next base: position 103,323,157 of record NC_133774.1, on the reverse strand, counting down.
TTTTAGAGCTTCAAAAACAGCCAGAAGATCCCTTCCTTGGATAAAAGGAATTTAGCTGAACCCACAAGGTATGTGCTGCCTTTGTGATGCCAGTTTGAAATGAAGTGCACAGAATTCACCATTTTTAAAGTGATGGCACTGTATGTCATTCTTTAACATGTGACATATATAAGTTCAAGCTCCTTGGGGAGTTTTCTCTTGTCTTTTGAGAAGTGCCCAGCACATTTTAGGTACTACCACATTGAGGTAAATGCAGTTACTCAAGAATTACTCAAAACTGAGAGCAGAATCTGGACTATGGTTCTATACCACAGAATATTTTGTCACATGTTAAAGAATATATATTTGAAAAGAGAAATAGATTAAAAATTAAAGGAATACAAACTACATGCAAAGAAACCAGCTTGATAATAGATACGCTTGTGTGTAAAGCACAGGCGAGTACAGTCATACAAAACAACTAACACTAAATACATGTCCATGCCTGAATTCCCTCATCACTCCAGGGCATGTTTTGAGCAGTGGTCCAGGTCCCTTAGATCATCCAGAGTCCCTGGGTCCATCTGGGCTCAGGAAAACAGGCAGGGCTCTCCTCCCCTATGAGTCTGCCACATGCTGGGTGGCCTCTCCCTCCTGGACTAGACAAAATGAGTCCCCATATGAGCACAACTCCCTGTCGGGTGACTCCATTCTCAAGGTGACCTTGCCCTGCTAACCCACTTTTTTCGGGCAGGGACCAAAATCATTTGTCTAGAGTGAGCAGATTTCCAACAACTGGGTACTTCTCAGTCAACTACCCTCTTTTCATAGTCTTTTGCCACCAACCTTTGGAATTCCAGCCCAACATGGAGACAAACAGATCACAGAGAAGGCAACAGGCTGCACATTCAAAATGGAGCGTTCATGACACAGACACATGGGGTTCATAATCTCACTCAGAATTCATAGATTGTACAGATGTGTTCCCAACTCTTTATACGTCCTCAACAACCCAAAAGAAGTGGGTCTTGATTTAAATGAGTGGTTAGTTGCTTTGTGGACCAGCCTAGGCTGGTATTCCATGTGTAAAAAGTCGCACAGAAGAAAGCAAGAGCATAGTTGTTGGAGAAGCAGATAATTGTGGCATAAAAGCTGGAGGGCCCAGGGAGGTGACAAAATAAGCAACAAGGGCAGATCAATAGAGATGGGCAGTTATATAGGACCTTGAAGGTAGCTGAGGTCAGAATCAGGTCTGGTATGTTAAGAGATGGAAATTTAACATTGCTGCACAGAACTGATTGCAAAGCAGCAGGAATGTAGCAGCAGCTGCCTGCTAGCCTTAGGAACTTTCATGGTTAAAAAGTTTGATTTCTTTCTATTAATAAATATCAGTAAAGATCAGAGATACTGATATGTGATAGTGTTCAGAAATAAAATGGCACTTGTTGATCAGTGAAAAACATTAAAATGGGTCAGTTTTCCAATTCCGGAATCAAGCTGCAATACACATACTTTCAAACAATCTCATTTCCCATATTCCCTCACCTCTGTGACATGAGATTAGTGAACTTCAGATTGCTATATAGGAGTTGCACCTGGATCAAACCACCTATGTGAATCTTTTAATAAAATGCATGAATAAGTATTGGGGGAAAGAATTTCTACTGACAAAATGCCCTGGAATGGAAATTCCTTAGGTTAGAGCAAGAACAGTATAAAAATATCTGCTTACAGACATAAATACAGATAGTTAATTAAAATCAATCCTTTTGTTAAATCATACACTCATAGACTTTAAGGTCAGAAGGGATCATTATGATCATCTAGTCTGACCTCCTGCACAATGCAGGCCATAGAATCTCACCCACCCACTCCTGTATCAAACCTGTGTCTGAGCCATTGAAGTCCTCAAATCATGGTCTAAAGATTTCAAGATGCAGAGAATCTTCCAGCAAGTAACTCATGGTCCACGCTGCAGAGGAAGGCAAAAAAACCCCAGGGCTTCTGCCAATCTGCCCTGGAGGAAAATTCCTTCCTGACCCGAAATATGGCGATCAGCTAAACCCTGAGCATGTTGGCAAGACTCATCAGCCAGACACTCAGGAAATCATGTCATTTCAAACAAGCAGAGTAGACATGGAAATATAAAATATATAATAAATGAAAGCCTCAAGAGAGGCCCATGCACTCCATTTTTATTGACATGCTGAAAGTCAGAAAAGATATTTCTGCATAAAGATGGAAAGCAGATTTGAAAATTGCAAATTTAACTGTAATAGATAAAGAAGCAGAGTGATCTAATGGCCACAATATTATATGGCATACTAATGAAAGAACCTGGGAAGAAATCTAAGCTAAAACCGATCACTTATAGAGGACACAGCATGAACACAATAAGTAAAGGCATGCTGGCAGTATGCTCTACAGATAAGTATTGCAAAATAGAAGTCTATGCACTACTATTAATTACTCAGATAGAACTAATGCTTAAATTTCCAACCTGTTTGGACATACATTTAGTCAAGAGAATGCATGTGACAAAAGAATATGAGCAAAAGATGTACTTATAGAACATAAAAATGTTTTCAAAAACCAAGGTTAAAATTTTCAAATGCACCTAAATGACTTAGGAGCTTATGTCCTATTTACAACATTTACTTAAGCACTTAGGGCCAGATTTGTGAAGATATTTAGCTGCCTAAACACGCAAATAGGTGCCCAGCAGAATTTACAAGTGTGCCTAGGTGACTTAGGCATCTAACTCCTATTGACTTTCAATAACGATTAGGCACCCAAACTTTTCAGGAGTTTTTCCAAATTCCACTAGGTGCCCATCTCTTTTTTTTAGGCACTTTATAAATTTGGCTCTGAGCAGATTAAGTCTCGTTAAAAGTCATTTTTCACAGTTTGTGTATTCCAAGCAATAGGTGCATCACAATTCATTCATTTAAAACAAAACAAGAACAAAACAAAACAAAATTCACAAACAATTCCAGTTTAACAATGAACAACACTAGCACCTTTCCAACTTGCTAAGATGCTCCAATTCAACCTATTCCACCTCACTAAGCTCCCCCCTCACACAAATGTGGGTAAATAAATAGGTTTTATCTATCGGTAAGATAATAGAAAGTCTGGGTAAATATCCGTTCTACAAAGGGCTATATTAGCCACACTCCATGCTGATATGCTTTACTGACTCAGCTATCTGTGCTATGGTAGTGCTAAAATAATATTTTTTGTTTTACTTACAGTACATATAGCAAATGTCCTACTGCCAGCAAGCAAATTAAAATTCCTTCCTATAGGTGTAATGTCATCAAAATGCTATATTTCACAGTTCTGACATCCATTATAGCATGCTATGGTCCAGAGTACATTACCAATCCTCTGAGTCAACTACCTTCCTTTCTTTTTCAAGCTTTTAACGAATAGGATTACAGAATACAAATTAAAAAAAAAAAACTAGTTGTATTAGAGATGGGCCTAAATCAAAGCCCCACATCTGACACCTTAGTATTTTGTGAAAGTTCATATCTGAATTTACACTGCTGTGTGATCAGAATCTGTCTGTCATAAATGTGACTTCACACATGAGAAAGGACTGCTGGCCAGATTTTCAGAGGTGATGAGCAGCTCTAAGAATCAGATGGTTCCTGGGTAAGGGAAGGTTGCAGGAGTGGAGCTAAGATTCAGAGTTCAGTTATACATCCAGCAGTTTTAGTGCTCATTTGAACATCACACCTATTTTAGTCTGCAAAATCAAGCTGGATAACTTGTGAGAAAAGGCTTCCTCAAGATTTCTGGTACTTCCATTTCTGGGCCCAGATGAGCAGGGAATAACATTAGGATAGCATTTTTCACTCTATTTCAGGATTGCCAGCCCCAGAGAGAACACAACAGTAAAAGAAAATATCTGAATATTTTGGAAGCTTCATATGAGTTCAGTTTGAGCTTGATTCTAAAAAAAACATTGACATTTTAGGGATAAGGAACTTATTTTTCCCCAAACTTCTTCATTCTCCCTAAAATAAAGCTATGGGACAGAGTCTCAGCTGCTGTAAATGGTCAAAGCTCCATTGACGTCAACAGAGCTATGACAATTAATTCCAGCTTGAGGATTTTCCCATCATAGTTACACATATCAGAGTTCTTATAATGTCACAAAACATTCACATTTTTCTCTTATGGTCATTTACTATGATGTAACCAAAGATCCATGATGGACTGAATCCTGTTCTCAGTGTAGCCAATTTGAGAAAGAATGAGAGATCTATTTGTATAGCTTTATGGCTCCCAATTACATACTGAATTACACCGTAAAGTCCTGTCTCTCATTTAGACTAAGGCTCCTGTACACCATTATGTATAAAGTATACATTCACTTTAAAGCCCCTTCCTACTGCCAGAATGATGAGAAGAGGCCTTAGCGTAAATGAGACTTAGTCCCTACATACATAAACACAAAGAGATAAAGTACCTGTGCTGTGTATTCATTTTAAGTCTCTTTTATACACTGTGTGGATGCATGCGCATGTATTCACCTTTTGCAGAGAGTGTTTCTATACTCTGCTACATTTATTTATGTGAACATTTATTAGGCTGCTGTTCTTCTTTCAAGGGCTTCCTTAGTGCTTATCATATAGATCATAATAAATAGCTGAGGGAGGCAGCTAATACTACGTTGTCCTCATAGACCAATACAAATAAAGACAATGGTGGAAAATCAATAATGTCATTAGGTCAAGGGCACTTGATAGTGCCGAGCCAATAGACGTCTCTTGTCCATATTTACACTGAGTAGCTGTTTAAAAAAAATGAGATTTCAAAAGCTATAATTTCTGCTCATGTGAAAATCCTGAGCCTTTGGGCTTGTGGAAGTTACTATACAGTACATATTTCCACAGTCAGACTTCTTCTGTCACTGCATTTAAACCATGAAGTGCTTTTGCTGCTGATTTGGCTTTTATGGGAGGAAAATGACCTGTAAAGCTGTTTTGAGGAGCTAAGCGTTTTGCATATATTATAGCAAGTAAGACATAAAGAAAAGTGGTAAGAATGAAGTTTTGTGAAGTCAATACAAGTAGGTTTATTTTATATTTCACAGCAAGGACTGCATAATCTTCTAAACTAAAGGAAACAAGTCTGTCAAGATAAACGCTTACACTATTTGGGATTTGCAGGATCAGTCAGAAAATGTTTCCTACCTGCAAAAATGCGCTTTTAAATGACAAAAGACAGAACGTACACAATTATGTCATTAGACCTCTGCCTTGCACTGCTGCACAGTAAATGAGAGTGTGGGGTGTAAGGGATGAGGGAGGAAGGGGGAAGCACAACTGTAATCCCTGCTTTCTTATAAGCACAGCGACTGCTCCTCACTAGCATTCTCTAGGGTGATAGTCACCTCAAAGGAGCTGGGCAGGGGGGGGAAGAGAATGGGGCCACCTTCTACATTGGCAGTTGAACAGGATCCATATATGTGGGGAGCATGCTACAACGTCTGCATCCCAGGATTGCAATCCTGATCCCAAGCCCAGTGAAATCAGTGAGCCTCTTTCCATTAACCCCAGTGGACTTTGGATTAGAGTTTATGTCTGCGCACTGAGTCAAGGGGTTATAGAAGCCCAGGGCTCCAGGAACAATCTCAGTTTTATTCCCATTTTGTGCCAGGCAATTAACCATTTCACTGCTGAATGGACAGAGGTAATTGAGCCATTAAGAGACCTTTCCCCAATGGCTTTGCTCAGAAATTGAACCCACAATTTTTTGGATCGTATTGAGCTATATACCTTAATCATATCACCGCAGCTGCTCCACTCCTTAATATCAGGAGGAGAGAGGAGCATATATGATTTACAAGAATTAAAGAGCTCTCTGTTGTTATTTGTATTTTAGCAGCACTCAAAAGCACCGCTACAGTTAAAGGCCTGTCAGCATTTCCATTAAAAAGCCTGATTTTCAGCAGTTTATATCTCAACTGTAAAAATTCACTCCAGGCTGCAACTGGGCAAACAATGCCTCAGTTGAAGAGCAAATTGGTTTTTTGTTTGTTTGGGCTGGGTTTTATTTATTTCAGGCATTTAAAAAAATAGGTTTGGTTATTTGAAAGTTAAGTAGGTGTTATTGAAAATGTGGAGTTAAGCAATTTAAGATGAAAAGAAGGCTTTCCTTTCAAAAGGAAGGTTTGCAAACAAGCTATAGCAAGCTATAATATGATCACTATTGCCTTGGCATTTGAAACAAAATAAAAATGAGATATTCAATTTTAAGATTTTTCAATTGGCAACTACATTACATACAAATTTTTATGTTATGAAGCAAAGGTATATGTTTGGACAATTTGCTAATTATCTGTTTGCAATCACAATGTTGAGCTTTTGTGGCTTATGTACTCATTTGTATATTTCAATGAAGATAGGCAAGCCAGATAGGGACAAATAGGAGCTGACTCAAACTTTGCCCATTCTCGCAAACAAAATTCAGTTTTGCAAGATTTCTCACCTCCCTTTCTAATCTTATTCCCTTTCCCAATTCTCTTTGCTGCTCTTTCCTCTCTGTTATTTAAGATGAAAGGTGAGCCAGTTTGGCAGCCCACATCCCAGAGTACTCTCTGTAAGTTTACCAGCACATTGGGACTTCCCATTTACTTGCATTGCAGACTGCACAGTGTATCTGTAAGGTGAAATATTTTCCACTCTGGCTAGTACCAGCACAGGCACATTATGCATGTTGAGTATCCTCTGGTACCGATGTGCATATGCATATTTATTAGATGTCTGGATGCTTTAGGCAGGTCTCAGGTTAGTGGGAAGGAGTGGGGTGTACAGGGGTAGGACAACCTCCAACTTTTCATAATCTTGCTTTTTGCATTATTTGAAAATACACCAAATCCTGAATACGGTTCTCATCAATTTCAATAGGAATAGAAGCTGCAATGTGTTTCTGAAGACAGAACATATCCCAGGGTTTTTGAAAAGCTAATTTTACATCATATAATTTTTACAGTTTTATACTAGGCCACACATGGGCCCCCTGCAGTACAAATCATGGGCAAATTTCAGTACCAAGCACAGTTCACATGCAGAGTGGGTGGCAATTCTGTTCTTTTCAGAAGTATGCAAAGCACTTTTCGAAACATGTAGAACAGGAAGGCACCAACGAGCTTACAGTTTAACTCAGATAAATATGATGCATAGGATAAGAGTTTCTCCCCAAAAAGCCATGGAGGTATTGTGGGTGAGGAGATTAATATGTGGTTGTAGGCTTCATAAAAAGAACTGGGTTTTAGGACAGATATGAAGGGAGGGAGGGAGAGTGCTTGACGGACAAAAAGTAAAAAGCTGTTCCAGACATAGAGAGTAGCATATAAGAAGTTTGAAGTTGAGAGTGGGAGAAAGAGCCAGTTAGGAATAGAGCTAAGTAAATAGAGGAAACAATAATTTGCTAACACATTAGCAAAATCCATACCAGAATTCAGTCCAGCTATATGTCTATTTTCTTGTTCACTTTTCCATGAACACTTGTGCAACTGTGTTTTGTTTGCACAAACATTTGGAGAGGAACTTTTCATGTAAACACAATTATACATGTGCCAAGATAGATTTATTCATTCCCAGCCCCTAGGAATGGTCGCGTTCTGCATTTGGTAGTGAGGGTGTTAAAAAGCAATGGAAGACTAGCAGAGTATTTTAAAAATCACGGGTCTCCTTAAGCAATGAATGAATGACAGTGAGGAGAGAGGAAGGCAAGAGTTGAAGAAGTGTAGGGTCTGGTCTAGCCACAGAAAGATCCCAGGCCTGGAGATGTTTTTCATGTCCTAGGCCAAGACACAGAGCAAGATGGCCAAATTTGGGGTGGAGCATCAGCTCCTGGGGACAATTGCATAAGGGAACTACCTCTTTATAGTTTCCCACATATGTTCCTGTGATCAGAGGAGTACCTTCTGTCCCTGCCAGCAGGTATATGGGATCTTGGGGAGCAATTACCACACAGGTGGGGTGCAAAATAAACTTTATTAAGAAAATGCAAAAAACAGGGAAAATTCAATAGTGAGGGGTATGGGGTTTGTTAAGGTAGACAATTGGGGAGGGGTTTCTTTTAGCAAATAGTATAGGGGGTTTCAATAGTGGGGATCAATACAGTGGGGTACAATACAGTTGTACCAATTAAACACTGAGTATAATGTAACAGGTAGCTAACAATTTTATGAAAGGTGTCTCAGCAGCATATAGCCAACTAACAGTTATGGAAAAATGTGTAAATAACATCTCTGTAAAAATGTGTCACGTGGTATAAATGTAAAATATGAGGTGTGTAGAGAGAAAAGGGTAACACAATGGGGTTTTATGCTAGACTTCAGTATAGAACAATTGAGGTTGGGGTGTCAATAGAGGGCAGGGTGAACACGCGTGGAGGAAGGATTAAAAAGAGAGAGAGAGAAGGCAGGGTAGAGGAAGAGAATTGGGGGATGGGGCGAAGAGGAGCAGTGAGCAGAGAGCAGAGGAGATTCAACTTCAGGAGAAGAGAGGGCAGGCAAGCTCGCAGGTTTAAACAGCAGAGATTGAGGGGTATGGGGTGACTGAGAGCATCGGAGGGGCAGCAGGAAGCAGACCTTAACCACAACTATACAGAACACAGCAAATCTTATCTATGATCTACTTAACCAAGCTACACAATTAGCAAGTAAGAGAACACAATGCAACAATTCTCAAAACCTAACTTAACACAGCTATGCAAATGACAATTACAACTTATTTAGACTAAGACCTAATCTAATAGTCACCTTAGCAGCAGTGCGTGGGGGGCAGCTGGCAGTCAGGAAGGACAGCTTAGCAACACACAGGCTTCTTTTTAGCAGCAAAGTGCTTGGAGTTTAAGAGAGGTTTTAAGGCACAGACCAAGGTTGCTAAGTTCTGGGTGCTGGGAAACAGAGCCAGCAGCTAAAATAATAAAATGAAGTATAGGAAGTTTCACAAGAGGATTCTTCCAGCTCAAGGAAGCAGCAGAAGTAAAAGCAGCAAGATCATCAGAAGGCTAGAGTACGGTCTCAAATTCAGATCTCTCAGGCAGCAATTGCGTTCTTCATGGGGGGTTCAAAAAACGAGGTACGCTCAAAAATAAAATGAGAGTGGAGAAGGACCCCCAGAACCCTGGCTGACAGACCAGGCAGAATGCAGGAACCTTCTGAGTCTGACCAGAATGTCTGGTTTTAAGGGCAAACTTAGGCAGTCTCCCACCAGTACTTCTGATTGGTCTCAGAGGCGGGGAAGAGAAAAAAACCAACAGTGGAGCACAGAAACATGTCCAGGCAGAGTCTGTGCATAGGTGACTCAAAAAGCACATGAGCTATGACTCATGTCCAGGACTTAAAAAACAATAGGTCTTGCAGCTGGAAATTGCCTACCCTACCACTGAGCCAGGTTTAACAAGGTGATAACAGGACTAACCCTTTGAACAGGGCAGTGGTCCCACTTAGCACAAGTGGCCATCCCTTTGAGAAGGGCAATGGCTCTTGGTAAACAACTTTAAGGGGCCCTCCCTTTGAGAAGGGCAGTGGCCCTGCTAAACAACTTAACAGCCAGGGAGGGGAGGCCACAGGAGAACAAAAACAAAATGGAGTATGGGGACAGCTGTAAGAAACAAAATGGAATAGGGGGATAGCTGTAACAGACACCTTCTGGCAGGACAGAGAACAGCTTCTGTTTGAGAGTGGGAGTGATTGTTTTGAATAGTAGCTATGGGAAACATTGCTGAATGGAACACTTATCACAGCACCTCCTCACATACCCTTCTCCCTGGCTAGAACCCTAGTATAAAGCAATTAATCGAGTGAGACAGACAAGAAAAAGTAAATGCATGCATTGTCAGAAGCACTGGGCACATACATGCAATAGTGACTTGTGGAGTGGTTAGCAAATGACAGGATACCATTCAAAGAGAAACCAGTGGTGTCACTCCATGTTCATGATATACAACACACACTATTTCATATATGGGCCGGAGGAAACAAAACAACTCCTCAATCCTCTCACCTGAGCCCTGGTGTAACACTGAGAGACCCTGCTTGTCGGCAGGAGGGATCAAACCACTAATCTCTGAAGCTTAGTGCCTAAGCCTCTACTGCATAAGCTAAAAGCCAACAAGCTGTTAGCAAAGGCTGTAGAGCAGACTCGTTCTCTCTAAGTGGTCTTGGTGCCACTAGATGGGACAGAACACCACACCAGGAGGTGTGTGGGTTACTGGTACTTAGATAATTAAGCGAGCCGGACAAGGATCTAGCTACAATTGTTGCACTTAGGGCTGCACACATACATGCAAACAATCACTTATTCTGGGTGACTATGACAAAGAGTGAATTGAATGTAAAGTCTCTAGATAGTCAACATTCCTGGCTTCTATATTTCCTTCTCCGTTAGTCAGACAGGTAAATGGCTATTTTTGAATCTGGAGTCCTCAGATGCAGCCAATATAATGCTTTTTGTGCAAAATAGGACAAGGAAAATTTCACAATATCCTACAATCCCCCAGGCCTGCTTACCTCTTCCTCTCCTTAAAGTCCTCCGCTTACCACCTCCCTGACAGAATCAAAATGTGAATGATTTCTTCAGGTTCTGTTCTTGTTTATAAATGTTCAATCATGCAATGGAGGGAGAGAAGCTGTTAAATGTTATCAGGACAATGACAGAGGAAGTGGCTCTTAGATTAATTAGGTACTGAGTTGTCCTCTTCCTCTTATAAGAACATGCTCAGTTTGTGTGTGAGGGTTAACTCGGATTTACATTCAGCTTTAAGGGGAGGGTACCCTACTTCTCTGCTGAGAGCAAATACTATGGCATGTTTGCATTTAATTCAGTAAGCACAAGGTACTTCTTTGATTCTTATTTAGCAAGAGTCTGCTATCTCTTTTCAGTTTATGGTCTCACACCTTGATTTTATTTGGTTTATATTTTATTTTTGGTTGCATCATCTTGGACTGCAGCTCACTACAGTTTCTACAAACCTGGCTTTCAGCAATCACCCGGACATCTTTTGCTTGAGCAGGATTTATCTCAAGCCCTAGCCACCGCAGTCCAATCTGATAATATGTGCAGATAGTAGACACTGGAAAATATGTCCTTCTGTAAACACAATATGGGTGAACTTGCTTCTCAGGACAGAAAGGTGCACGAAAGGACACTGCACTCAGAGCCCCACAGGGAAAATATGATGTACTATCTAAGGCAGGTTATTAATCATAGCTGATATTTCTGGACAATAAAATAAAGTAATCCTTGTGAACAATCTCTCTTCAAGGATAAAAAGGGAAAATAGAGAACGAGCAATATTATATCAGACTGCATAGCCTGAGATAGTCTTGAGCTAACAGCATTTGAGAGAACTCATTTGGCAAACAGCTTAATAATTGCTACATGGTTTATTGCGGCTGAGGTAATTTTTCCTCCAGTTGCATCAGGGTCATTCTCCTGCACGCACCACAGACACCTGGGCTCCCTGTAAACTTGGCAAACCTGTAATAAGTGAAAGCACTTGTCCATTTAGATTCTCACAGTTCACAAGGTCAGACCATTTCTCCCTCAGAAAAGAAAATATGTTAGCATGATTTCAAAGCCCCTAGGAACTTGATGTGCAGACAGTGATATTGTTATCCACTTCTACAAGATACCTGAGCTGTTAGATGTCTGATATGAACCAATATCATGTAATAAAACACATATTAAGTGAGGAGGTAATGCATCTGCATTTTTAAAGAGACGTGTTTCATTTCAGGATAAATGCTTTGTACTAAACATGGAATCAGCATCGGTATATAAAACTTTAGCTAATAGCTTTCACAGAGGAGTCTGTACAGAACCTGAAAATCCAATATTAGAAGCATGCAAGACCTTTTATGAGCTTCCATGACACTGTGTCCAAACTAGATTCTAATGATTCTGAACTTTATGTAGAAAATATGACACTTTCTTTCCTGATAACATGCAATAGTAAAGTGTTAAAGATAAAGGACCTGGCATGTTTCTCAACCCAGCAGCCCCACAAGTCAAAACTAGGCTAAATAATTTAGCAGAAAATATTACTTTTGCTGTTGAAAATTCCCTTGTCTCTTGGCCAAGTACCCTAAGCCAAAGTCACTCATTCATCACCCCCCTCAAAAAAGACCATCAAGTTTTAACGCTAGAAGCTCTGGGCTTTATGCTTGCCAAGGAGTTAAAAATAAAGTTGTTTGCAGTGTTGCTGTAGCCATGTTGGTCCCACAATATGAAAGAGACAAGATGAATGAGGTGATATCTTTTATCGGACCAACTTCTGTTGATGGAAGGGACAAGCTTTCGAGCTTCACAGAGCTCTTCTTCAGGTCAAGCTTCTGTAGACCTCCACCAACAGAAGATGGTCCAATAAAAGAACTACCTCATCCACCTTGTCTCTTAGAAACTGTGTGCTCTGCAACATCCAGCCCTCTCCTGGACAATTCAGAGAAATAATATAGTTTGTTTGCTCCTTTAAGGAGACAAAACACACCAGTTTGTCACATTACCTGGAGATGACACCCACTTTAGTACAAACACAGCAGTGTTGGTTTAGATTAATAGTAAATCAAATTGATTATTAAAAAAATAGGATTTTAAGTTAATTCAGCTATAAGAGGTTAAATTAGCAATAGTTACCGGCAAATAAAAGTGTGGGGAAAAACACATCTAAAAGTCTATAACTTAAATCTAGCAAGGTGACAGGTTTCAGACTGGTAGCCATGTTAGCCTGTATCAGCAAAAAGAATGAGGAGGTGCCAGAAGTACTCCTCGTTCTTTAGTCTAGCAAGTTTTGGTTCAAAGCAAAGAAAGATTTTCTCACCCACAGTCTTCCAGAAAAATGGTGACTGATCCTCTGCTTGGTCCCAACGGGGCTGGTGTTTTTGTCTTCTCAGGCGAAAAAGATAACATGGCTTTCTCTGCCCCTTTCTCTTAGAGTCCCTTGAAACTTTGAAGTGGATTCTCCTGAAGGTTATTCCTCAAGGTAAAGTTAGCACTGAGGAAGGTGACATGGAGTCTACTAGTGAAGGAAGCTCCATGCTCTTCCTTGCCACACACACACACACACACACACACGTTTGCTGAAATGCAAATTGTTCTGATCCCTGCCATCTCCTCCTCCTGTTGTCTTGATGATCCTACTTATACTGTATATAAATTGAGGAAAATACACATTCCTTTGTTTAGGATAGACCTGTTTAACAACTTTTGCCTAGGCATGGCTGTTTGGTTTTGAACATGTGTTAATAACATCATACAGGGGGAATTCATAACTTCACATATAACATTGCTACATACATTTCACCATAATATTATTGACCAGTGAGTTAATAGTTTTCAGATGATACTACACAAGACATATTTTGTTGAAAGGTTATTATAATAATGTGCAGGGTGTGAATGCAGGGAGTTCTTTGGGTCACAGTCCATATTTTACATAGATATATTTATGAGCAATAAAAGGGCTGAGTATTTCTGGCACTCTTACTGAGAAGACACTTATGCTACTAACAGCAGGCCTGATTCTCAGCCGATGCCACCTGATGTGGCTTTATCGATTTCAATGATGGTATGCTGATTTACAGCTGCTGCAAATCTGGCCCAGTATGTATTAATTGGTATAATACTGTGATTTGCCTAATGAACGTTCACAGATCAGTGTTTCAGTTTCTTCATAGGCTGGCTATCCACTTTGATTATTGGTTAGAAAGAAATATGTGAGGAGAGAAAAACAAATCGAAGTTTGAATGGGTAAAATAATCCATTATTTTTTGCCTAATGGCACTTGCAAACTGTGGAGTATTTCACTGATTCAATACTTGTTTGTTTACATAACCTTGTTTTTTGAATTGCACATTTATGCATTACATTAACATTTCATGTGCTGCACACTGCATTTCATGGTGACACTAAAATTAAATTCTACTACACTACACTTCATATCAGACAACAAAGAAAAGTATTAGAGAAGCAATCTTAAGGCATGCCATTGCTAGGCAGCAACATGAATTGCTTTTATTTTCTTTAAATCTATTTATAAAATATTTCTCCCTTTCACATTAATTTTGTATTTTAGATAAACTAAGAACAAAACAAAGATTTTAAAATAAATGACAGTTTCAGAGCAATCGAAAGGTGCCAATTGACAGTACTGAAAACTGAAGCCCTCTATTCATCCACAGAATGTGTGGTGCATAGGCAGCAACTGTGCAAGCTCCCCCATATTGCCCTGGAACCCTCTCGTGAGACGCTTCAGTTTAGTCTCTATGCCCCTTCAGTCTTTGCCTTCTCTGTGGAAATAACTAGCCAGGGTGCTAATTAGTACCAAATACCACAGTGGCTTTTATAATGTGTCTCCTGGAAAGACCTGCAGCTATCACTCAGGAACAATTTTTCGTTACTTCTGACCTATGCTGGAGTCAAAACTGCAACCAACAAGTGAAAGACTATTATCCCATGCTTTGGTAAAGTACATGTAAAAATAGTTCATATAATTTGCCAGCCAGGTCTAAAAAACTTAAAACAGGAGCCACGGGCACGTTTTGGAACATGCACATTGGTAATCAGTTTGCCAGCTACCAAAAACAAGTCTGCCAGGAACTCAGTGCCAAGTGTTTGCCATTTCCCATTGCCCCTGCCTAGAATGGGAACATCATTAGTAGTTGCTTTTCCTTTTTTGGAGACTCCATGAACTGGAGCAACCATCTGCTCCTGACACATAGCGAATAGCTGTTGAAGAAAATGCCTAGAATGACATTACATGGATACATTTTAGGCCAAGACATTATCACAGAACATGGATGCCTCCTGTGTATCTATTCTATGACCAGGAACACGTCAGAGTAGCCAGGATCCAATTTTTTTTTATAACTGTTGAGTACCAAATGGTAGCTGTAGTTTTATGCTGGATAACAAGTATGATACCTCATAGAAGTGCTTGACCACATCCCCTGTACTAGACTGCAGTTCCTGGGTAAGTCTCTGCTTCTCCCAGGGGTACAGCTGGAGATCAAGGGGGAAGAGCAGATGCAGGAACTGGGGAAAGGTAAGTGTTCCTCCACCTAATTTGCCTGGGGGATTCAATCCAGTAAGTGGGCATATAACTCACCTATCAGATTGCACCGCTGAAAGCAAGTTCATACAAAAATATCCAGGTTCATTCCCTGGCTTCTTCCCCCTCCCTCAGCTCCTTCATTACTCCTGACTCCCTCAAACCTTTGCACTGTTTCTGAGGAGTGCAGGAAATATGTTTCCTATATTGTAGTTTGAATGAATTACTCAAAGTTCCATATTGATATGCCTAGTAAGGAATCTATTTGTCAAAAAAAGATTTCCTAGATCTTTTTTTGGGAGGTGGGGGGTCTATATTTTTACAGACATACTTACGACAGGTATTGTGAAATAAATTACCAAAATAATTGAAACCGACATAATAATATTGTGTTATTTTGACAAATAAAATATGCAGAATTTTAAAATACTGTGTGCAAAGTTAATTTTTTTGGCACAGAATTCCCCCAGGAGTACTTTATGTAAATAAAATGTTTAATGAGAGTTAGTATTACTAACAGATATTTGAAGTAGATTTCTGGCTTGTAGGCAAAAGATTATTAAGGTAAGGTCATTCGTGTGCTCTGGATTCTGCCCACACCTCTAAAATGTACTTTCCAAATGTCACAATTAACTCATTTTCACGAAGATGTGTGGGAATGAGTGTACATGCAATGCTGAGTAGCCATTAAATTACATGTAAACAATTAAAACATTTTCGGTCACGGGCCTAAGCAGAAGTTTGCCTACCAGCTCCTTACCACATGGCACCTTCTTCCATCCTGTATCCAAGAAATATCTGTTTGCAGTTAACAATGGATTGTTGCAAGATCCACACACAAACCTGGAATTTTCTGTGTGACTTCAAAATCAAGATGCTAAGCCATTGGCTCACTGAGGTGGAGTAAGGATCACTCATCCCTATAAAAGATCCTAAGCACGTGGAACAACACCTGAAGTTGTTTCTTGCTCACTTCCTTAGACTGACAGTCTAACGTAGGAGAGATAAAAGACTCTGACCATCACCTAAGACTGAATTCTACAACTGAGAGAAAAGATCAGACTCCTCTCCACACAGAAAAGCTTCATGTTCTTCCTATTATAGAACTACCAGTAAACATCAACTTAATGCTACATGAGCTAAAGACTTTGAAAAGAAGGTGTGAAAATCCTTCTCCAGATCAACCAAGGATGCACAAATGACTAACACCCATTCCTGTGTGAGAGAGAGCAAGTGTGTGTATATGTTATCTAAACTGTAAGAGATCTGTGAGTTAAATCAGTGTCATTCTGAAGCTGATAAATGTGGGACTCTCAAAGTCAATTTGTATCTATGCAAGACTGGCAGAAAGATATAAGCATCATGTTGAAGTAGGGAGGGGAAATAGACTAGATAAACAAAAGGATGATGTGATTTTTGTGAACAGTGAAACGTAATGGGAGAAAACAGCCCAACAAGAAAGTTAATCAATTTAAGTATACTTCCTTAACACTAAGGCAAAGAGTAGCCCTAGCAGACTCTTAACTAACTAGTTTAAATCAAAGGGAACTGCTTCTCCCCTTAACCTTCCCGATATTAAGAGAATCATTTTCCTTGACTTGTTCATTTATAATTGTATTTAATTACTTATTGTAGTAATTGGCAAGCCAGATAAACTGAACCCATTGACTTACTGATATTTCAACTGCAACCTTGATCTGACTATTGCATAATATCATTGTAAATTAGATTAAGAAAACTAAGTTAAATTAGCTAGTGATGAATTTTGCTTGAACTCATTTGTTTTATAACGACCTGCTTAATCTTTTAATAAGTTTATAAAAGACAAAGCAGTTAGTTCAGTTTGTCTCTTAAAACCTCAATGCAAAGTAATCTACATAGAGGAAAATGGTGAAATCATTACAAATAATTCCTGAATCCATCCTATATTTTATTTACTTAAAACAACATTAATTATCCCTACCTTGCCTGGGGGCCCAGTCTGGTAGGGGAGTCTGAGCCCATTTATGGAATCAGGCTTCACAGATGAGTTAGGCGAGGGGGATGCTATGTTCCCCAGTTCATGCATCACTCTCAGGCCTGGTCTACACTACGCGTTTAAATCGATTTAATGGCCGTTAAATCGATTTAACGCTGTACCCGTCCACACTACAACGCTCTTTATATCGATATAAAGGGCTCTTTAAATCGATTTCTGTACTCCACCCCGACGAGAGGAGTAGCGCTAAAATTCGAGTATTAACAGTGTTTCGGATATGGTTAGTGTGGACGGAAATCGACGTTAGGGCCTCCAGCGGTATCCCCAGAGTGCAACACTGACCGCTCTGGACAGCAACTGAACTCCGGATGCAGCGCGCAGGTAAACAGGAAAAGCCCCGCGAACTTTTGAATTACATTTCCTGCTTTGCCCAGCGTGGAGCTCTGATCAGCACACGGGTGGCGATGCAGTCTCAAATCAGTAGAGCTCCAGCATGGACCGTACGGGAGATACATAGATCTGATCGCGATGGGGAGACAAATCTATGTACCAGAGCTCTGTTACAGAACACGAAATCCCAAGTGTTTGAAAAACAAATCTCCAGGATACCACGCGCTGCGTGACAAGCGTACGGGAAGCCAGAGACTCAAATGGACGCTCATGGATGGAGGGGGTACTGAGGACTCCAGCTATCCCACAGTCACAGCAGTTTCTGAAAAGTATTTGCATTCTTGCTGAGCTCCCAATGTCTGTAGATTCAAACACAGTGTCTGGCATGGTTCAGGGAACAGGCTCCTCAGTTTTTTCCCCCCCCCACCACATGAAAGAAAGGGAAGAAATCATTCCTTGACTACTTTCATGTCACCCTATGTGTACATGAATCTGCCTGGTAGACGCGATGCTTACAGCAGTGAAGATAGCGATCCGCTCCTCTCCCTTCCCCCTCCCTGGTGGTAGATGTACTGTGTGATGACCACATCCCTCCACAAAATCAAAATATTTAACATGTTGACATTGCCACAGTTGCTGGTTACTCCAGAGATAGGACAGAACAGCTAATACCAGCTTCATCATCCGCAACTGGGGGGCTTCACCCCCTCCCTTTCCTTGTAAAGAAAAGATTCCGTACTGCCTGGACTGTGCCATAGCCCCCGGGCAGGCTGCCTCCGAAGTGCCTCCCCCCCATCCATTTTATCTCACTAACAATGTCTCTGTTTCTTATTCCTGCATTCCTTCATAACTTCATGACACAAAATGGGGGGTACACTGCCACAGCTAGCCCAGGAAGGTTGGGGGAGGAGGATAGCAATGTTTGCGGGGTTGTTGAAGGGGCACCCCCTTGTTGAATACTGACACGGAGGCAGCTGTGCTCTCTTGATACACTGGTTCTCTAATACACTTGCCTCTTATTCTAGGCAGACGGACCTCTATTTTTAGAAACATAAGGGAGGACACTTGACTCAGTCCCAGTGAGTCAATCCCAATTTTGCTTTCAAAAATTTTCAGCCAGGGGCACTCATGATAGCGTGCGACGGACAGAGGAGGGAGTAAACTGTCACTTCATTGCCATTATCCGCCAGTAAACGTACAGAACGACCGGTACTCTCTGCTATTATCATTGCCAAAAGAGTGAATGCTGCTGTGTAGCGTTGGAGTATCGCCTCTCTCTCCGGCGCATCCAGTAAACATATGGTGCCGGAAAAAAAAAAGCTGAACTGGCCTCTCATGGTTGCCCTGCTATGGCGTCTGCCAGGCAATTTCCAGGGAAAAAACGGTGCGAAAGGATTGTCAGCTGATGTTTTTCCCAGAGGAAAGGAATGACTGATGGACATTTACCCAGAACCCAACCATGACAATTAAGACAACCCTGGAATTCCAAGCCCTCGGGCGGGAGGAACTGCGGGAACTATGGGATAATACGGAAGTGCATCACCCCCAAGCAACACTTCATGAAATCGACGTTAGCTCGCGAGCATGGACGCACAATGCCGAATTACTGTGCCTAGTTGTGGCCGTATGAAATCGAATTTATAATATCAGTTTTATAAACCGATTTTTAGCAAATTCGATTTTATCCAAGTGTGGTAGACGTGGCCTCAGACTTAGACATCTGGATCCTGAAGTGGAGGATTGCAATGCACATGCCAAAGCAGAAATATAGGCACCAAGGGATTTATTTCAACAAAAATGTTAGGCGCCGAGCAATTGAGGCACCTCCAGTGGCTTGGCGGCAGCTTATGGGCGGTTTTGTGAATCCTAGAAATAAAATAAAAATGGGCCTGATTTGGGATTTAAGAGCCTAAAATGGCAGTTAGGTGTCTAAGTCCTTTGTGAAACAATGTTTAGGGGCCTAGTTTCACTGAAATGTAGGTTCTCATTGCCTACGTCACTTTTGAAATGACAGTTAAGCCATTGCCATACTTGTACTGAGCAATACCTATATATACCTTTAAACATTGGGCCTTGGTCGTTCTAGGGTATGTCTTCACTAAAGGATTATCCATTTTACATAGACCGGTCTGTAAAACAGTATGTATAAAAGTTTGAGTGCACACGGCCACACAAAGCACAATATTCGGCGGCTGTGTGTCCATGTACGAGGCTAGCGTTGATTTCCGGAGCGTTGCCTGTGGGTAGCTATCCCTTAGCTATCCCCATATTCCCGCAGTCTCTCCACCCATTGCAATTCTGGGTTGAGATCCCAATGCATATGATGGCTGCAAAAACAGTGTCACGGGTGATTCTGGTAAATGTCAATCAACTCAAAGTCCTTCCTCCGTTGAAAGCAACGGCAGACATCATTTCCCACGCCGTTTTCCCTGGATTGCCCTGGCAGACGCCAAGCATTGCAACCATGGGATCCTGTTTTTGCCTTTTGTTCACTGTCCCAATGTGTAGCTGAATCTCCTGCTACAGCAGGCCGGTATTGCAGTGCTAACACAGCAGGCATTCATTTTGCTTTTTGCATGGTAGCAGAGAATGGTTACGATCCCTATTCGCCCGTCTGTTCAGCCATTGGTAATTTTGGGTGATGAGATGACGGTTTTCATCATTTTTACCATTGCATGGGGAATTGGTGCATGACGGTTTATCAGCATTGTTGTACCATCTGCTGCCTGTCATGGGTGCTCCTGGCTGGCCTCGTGAGGTCGCCAGGGGCGCGCATGCGACAAAAAATAGGAATGACTCCCCCCGGGTCATATTCCCTTCTTTATGTTTTGTTCTAAAAATAGAGTCAGTCCTGCCTAGATATGGGGCGGGTCTCTAGCAGAGCCAGAGAGCACAGGCCGCCTCCAGGTCAGAGCCCCAGAGATCTCGCAAAAAA
Organism: Chelonoidis abingdonii; assembly: GCF_003597395.2. Lineage (NCBI taxonomy): Eukaryota > Metazoa > Chordata > Testudines > Testudinidae > Chelonoidis > Chelonoidis abingdonii. The sequence continues at coordinate 103,302,797 of NC_133774.1, read as the reverse complement.
TGATGAGCTGCATGCCATTCAGGGGGTGCCCCTTAAACAACCCCACCGTTGCTTCCCTCCTCCGCGCCTCCTCCGTTATGCTTGTCTCGCAGCACTGTGCTGAGTCCCTGCTGTGGCCTTGTCTATCATAGCCTGGAGATTTTTTCAAATGCTTTTGTCATTTCGTCTTCTGTGACGGAGCTCTGATGACAGATTTGTCTCCCCATACAGCGATCAGATCCAGTATCTCCCGTACAGTCCATGCTGGAGCTCTTTTTGATTTGGGACTGATCCGCCACCCCGTGCTGATCAGAGCTCCACGCTGGGCAAACAGGAAATGAAATTCAAAAGTTTGCAGGGCTTTTCCTGTCTACCTGGCCAGTGCATCCAAGTTCAGATGGCTGTCCAGAGCGGTCACAATGGTGCACTGTGGGATACCGCCCAGAGACCAATACCGTTGATTTGCGGCCACACTAACCCTAATCCAACATGGCAATACCGATTTCAGTGCTACTCCTCTCGTCGGGGAGGAGTACAGAAACCCATTTATAGAGCCCTTTATATCGATATAAAGGGCCTCATTGTGTGGACGGGTGCAGTGTTAAATTAGTTTAACGCTGCTAAATTCAGTTTAAAAGCGTAGTGTAGACCAGGCCTAGGTCTCAGTTTCCCATCTGTAAAAAGGGGCTAATAGTACATTCATCGACTCAAAGGGGTGAGGTGTAAATACATTCAAGATTCAGATATCATGGTAATCGAGGCCATATAAGTAACTAAGATAGAATATAGAGTTCAGAATATAACGTCCTTACAGGATCCAGCCCAATATGATTTAACAGTCAAAGAAACCAAAGCAAATAAAAAATCACGCAGCTACAGCAATGCTAGCATAATGGTATGTTTTGACTTCAGTTATACTCTCTATAGTAACATAGTGAAATGAATTAAGACTATACCTAACAACTGCCATTATGGGAAGAAACATATATTTATAAAATTTATAGCAGATCTGTTTGGCATTTTTTTTAAAATTCAAGTTCAGATGATAACTAAATGCATTAAGGGCTTGTCTACATTGAGAATCCAGGAAAATTTCTCTGAATTAACTAAAGGTGTGAATTTGGAGTGGATAGTTAAAGTGTATTAAATACACTTGTGGATGCTGTTTAGAATTAAAGTTGACTTAATTTGGCTAATTTAATTCCATTTCAAAGTGAATTGAGGTAACCAAATTAAGGCCACTTTAATTCTGAATGAGGGTGTTCACCCAGAGGTATAATGCAGTTGAATGAATCCATCACAAATTCACACAGTTAGTTAATCTGGATTAATTTTCCTTGATGTCCCATGTAGACAACCCTAAAATAGAATAAAGGTCTAATCCTGTGCTTGAATATGAACATGCAACTCTCTGAAGTAAATAGGAGCCGCAAACAAACATTAACAGATCAGATAATTTTATGTACTCCTCAATTCATGTATGGCACATTTGGGGTTTGTTTTGATATTTGATTTGGGAAGTAAACTTTAAGTTTACATTTTGTAATGAAGAGTGAGAGAATATCACCTTGGAAAATTTATAAAAACAAATAAAAAGACAAAAACGAGCTTTCTTGTTTAATAATAATTCAGTGTTAAAATATTCTTAATGCATAATATACATTATTCATAACTTGAAAACTAGCCAATCTAAGTATTTTATTTGATTTAAACTGGTAAATGTTGCTAATGTTTAATTTCTCTCTTTCACTAAAAGCCAATGAAAAATATTCTGTTAATAAAAATGTAGAGAGTATGAACATTAAAAATATATGCCATGCTGAGTGGTAGACAAAGTGTGTCCCCTTGTTGTCAATTCCATATGATGATCAAGTCACACAAAAACACACACTAACATAGCTAAATATTATGTTTATGATGTGATATGTTGAAATCCTGATTTTATTTCTGAATCTTTTAAATCTTGAATTCCACAGTTATGATATTTTAAATAAATAACATTTTTTATTTTAGATGTAAAATTTCCTGCTCAAGAAAAATGTAAGTGGTTAAAAATTATTAGCAATAAAGACCAGGGCTAACACATTAAAAATGATGCTTTAAGTTAGAACTTCAATGCGAGTTGTTGGATGAAAATCAGGCCACCTATTTAGAAGCCTATAGAGGTACACGTGCAGGGCCGGTGCTACCATTTAGGCGAACTAGGCGATTGCCTAGGGCACCAAGATTTGGCAGTGCCAAAAATCGGCACCCCCCCCCAAATTTTTTTTAAAGTCGTTTCAGCGGCCTCTGCGCGGGGAGGGAGAGGGAATCTGAGCCGCTGCCAGCAGCCCAGAGGTTCCCCTGGGTCAGCACGCCGCCGTCAGCCCGGGGGTTCCACCGCGCAGTCGCTGCTTCACTTCTCCCGTCTCCCAGGCTTGCAGCGCCAATCAGCTGTTTGATGATTGAGAATTAGAGCAGGACAGCATGCTCAGGGAGGACGCGGAGCAGAGGTGAGCTGGGGTGGGGTGGTACTGCATGGCTCCCCGGGCCAGGGAGTGGGGAGCTCCCACAGAGGGGGAAGGCTCCTCAGGGCAGAGGGTGGGGGTGGGGAGCTGCTGCAGGACTAGGGGGGCGCAAGGTAGAAGTTTCGCCTAGGGCGTGAAACTTCCTTGCATCAGCCCTTACATGTGCTTTGAGTCATATGGAAGGGCATACTTTAAAAATCGAAAAAAACAAATAACTGTTTTTATTTCTATACCTTTACAAGTAATGGTAGTATTTAGCTCAGGCTAATATCTTATAGGTTTTTATTCCTAAATCTACTGTGTGGACTTGGGAACGGGAAAAGTCCTGTATAGTCCTCTGTGGGTACTCTTTCTTTCAACAATCCAGTAGATAGTAGATTTCACATAGCCTGAAGGAAATGTTGATGCGTCTACATCTGTTCCCCTGAGATAAATCAGTTGCCAACGTCAGTGGCAGATTAGCCACTGGGCCAACAGGGCCTGTGCCCAGGGGCACCGGGCATTTGGGGGCCCCTGGAAAAATGGGCAGACCTGTGCCCTGACCCCACTCCCCAGGAGGAGTACTGGGCAGGTGGAGCGTGGGAAGCCCCCGTGTTCTGACCCTGCTCCCCAGCAGGAGCATCAGGCGGGCGGAGGAAGCCCCCATACCCCAATGCCATTTCTCCAGCAGGAGTGCCAGAGGAACGAGGGGAAATGCAGGTGGAAGAGGGGGAGAGGCCCCCATTTGCTTTGGCCCAGAGCCCGACAAAGACCTAATCTGCCACTGGCCAACATAGATTCATAGACTTAAGTTCAGAAGGGACCATTATGGTCATCTAGTCTTACCTCCTGCACAATGCAGGCCACAGAATCTCACCCACCCACTCCTGTAACAAACCCCTAACCTATGCCTGAGTTACTGAAGTCCTCAAATTGTGGTTTAAAGACCTCAAGGTGCAGAGAATCCTCCATGAAGATGGTTGGGAGCTTGGAGTAAGTGATCATGATCTGATATAATTCAACATCCCATGGAAAGGAGGACATGAGGAAAGCAAAACTAGGACACTAGACTTCAAAAAGGCAGTTTTCAGCCAACCCAGAAACAAGGTCCATGGAGAGACCGATCAGGAAGAAAAGGAATAGGGACAGGGAGGCTGGCAGTTCCTAAAAGCTGTAATACAATTAGAGGCTCATCATCAAGCTATTCCAATGCAGAGGAAAAAGTCAGAAGAGCCATAGTACTCCTTTTTATAGGATATCGATGTGGCTGCACAAGGAGATTTTCACCTATCTAAAAACCAAGAAATGGAAGGTGGTGTATACCACGAAGAATGCGTAATGGGAATAGTAAGAGAGTGTAGGGACTAAGTCAGGAAAGCCAAGACAACTGGCAAGAAGGGTTTAAGACAAGAAGGGGTTGTATAGATGTCAGACAAACAGAAAGACCAGGGAAGGTGTAGGCCTGCTGCTCAATGGAGAAAGTGAGCTGGTAACGGAAGATGACAAAAAGGCAGAGCTGCTCAATGCCTATTTGCTTCAGTCTTCACACAAAAAATATGTGACTGGATGACTAGTGAAGTTATCATAGACAATAAAGGGGAAGAGATGCAGATCAGGATAGGTGAAGAATGTGTCATACCTTCTGACTAATTTGGATGAATTCAAGTCATCAGGCCCTGATGATCTTCCCCCCAGGGTAGTGAAGGAATTATCAAAGTACTGGCGATAATATTTGCAAACTCAACAGGAAAGGTCCTGGAAGACTGGAGAAGCGCTAACATAGTGCCCATCTTTAAAAGGCGGGGGGGGGAAAGAGGGGGTGGGGAACTATAGACTAGTCAGCTTGAACTCAATACCTGGGGAGCTACTAGAGCAAGGTATAAAACATTCAATTTGCAAATAGAATGAAGGTAAATCCAAGCAGCAAGCATGGATTTACCAAAAAGAAATCATGCCAAACCAGCTTAATTTCTTTCTTTGACAAGGTAACTTGTTTGAAGAATAGGGGAACGCGGCGGACATAATGTACTTGGACTTTAGCAAGGCTTTTGACACAGTCCCAAATGACATTCTCATAAGTAAGCTGGAGAAATGCAGGTTCGGTAGACTTACCATTAAATGGATACATAATTGGTTAAACAACAGCAAACAAAGAGTGACTATTAATGGAATGATGTCTGATTGGAAGAAGGTCTCAACTGGAGTTCTACAGGGATCTGTTCTGGGTCGTGGGTTATTTAACATATTTATTCCTACATCTAAGTCATTAATAGAGAGTACACAGATCAAATTTATAAATGACACAAAGCTGGGGGTGGAGGGGTTGCCAATGCTTCGGAGGATAGAACTAAAATTCAAAGGGATCTTGATAAATTGAAGAACTAGAGTATTGACAACAAAATGAAATTCAACAAAGACAAAATGTAAGGCATTACGCTTAGGGAAGAAAAACCAAATGCACAAACAGAATGGGGGATAACTGGCTTGGCAGCAGCACTGCTTAGAATAGGGGTTCTCAAACCGGGGGTCAGGACCCCTCAGGGGGTCATGAGGTTATTACATGGGGAGTCGGGAGCTATCAGCCTCCACCCCAAACCCCGCTTTGCCTCCAGCATTTATAATGGTATAAAATATATTTTTAAAAAAGTGTTCTTAACCTATAAAGGGGGTCACACTCAGAGGTTTGCTATGTGAAAGGGGTCACCAGTAAAAAATTTTGAGAGCCATTGGCTTAGAAAGATCTGGGAGTCGTGGTCGATCACAACCTTAACATAAATCAATGTGATGCTGTTGCAAAAAATCAAATGCAACTTTGGATTGGATTAACAGAGGCATAGCATGCAAGTCATCTGGGGGGTAATCATTCCACTCTATTGGGTGTGATTAGGCTTCAGCTGGAGTACTGTGTCCAACTTTGGTCACCAATGTATAGAAAGGATGTAGAGAATCCCGAAGTGAATGACAAAAATGACCAAAGGGATAGAATGTAAGCCATAGAAGCAAAGGTTGAAGGAAATGGATATGTTTAATTTGGAAAAAGAGGAGATTAAGAGGGGGGACATGACAGCAGTCTTCAAACACTTGAAAGGCTACCATAAGAAAGATGAATAAAAATTGTTCTCTTGCCACAGAGGGCAGGACACAAGGCAACAGGTTCAAACTACCTGAAACCTCAGGAAAAACTTCCTGTGACAACAGTAAGACAAAAGAACAAACTGCTTAGGGAAGTTGTGGAATCTCCTTAATTCGTGGTTTTCAAAACAAGGCTGGATAGCCATCTGTCTTGGATGCTTTAGATACAACAAATCTTGCATCTTAGCCAGGAGTCAGACTAAATGTCTCTTGCTGTCCTTTCTAATCCTATAGCCCCATGTTTCTACTATTATGGTTTTTAAGATTTTGCCACTTCTGTTGGCTTAATTCTAGCTGCTGCCTTCTCCTCTGAGCTGTCTTTGGCAACTCTTGGGTTTAGAAATGGAGGACGAAATTCTGCCATCAACTTTAAATACCACTGACTTTCATAAACAGCATCACCCTGGTGATATTTTTACTGTGCAACTTTCACTGGCATTAAGACAATTTGCATAGGTGGAGCTGACTTCAATAGGGTTGTCTAGGTTGCATATGACAACACACATGATTCAGTGTTAGATTATGCCAGAGCCCAACAGGGCTGAGTCCTGTCAGTTCAAGAATGATACCTATGAATATAGGTAGCTCTGATTCTAGTAGGTAAATTCAAACACTTCTGCTGTGAGTCCACAAGGAGGGCGTTTGTAATTAAAAAAATAAAATCTAGTCACCCTTGCCATAGGGTTTCACATATAGCATATGATTCCTTCTCCTGGTGTACCTTTTACACTGTAACATTTCTGAGGCCAGGACTGTCCTTATTTTTGTATAAGAATCATATTGTTAGCACTAAAGAAAGAGGTTAAGATTTTCAGAGAAGATCCCTTAGACTGCTTTGAAAATCTCACCCATAATAAAAATAGTAATACTGAATAGTGGCAAGAGTTTGTATTCAAGAGCGTGAATGCTTTTTCTCTTTCTTCTAGCCATCATTTAACTTAACCACGATGCTCCTTTCTCCTTCGTCCACATATACACACTTCCAATTTAACCCTCCTATCATTCTTGCTTGCAATTCTATTTCTGTCCAACAAAAGAAAAAAAAATGCTGAAAAATTACAATTCCATTCTCAGCCCACACCCTCTTCTCCTAACACATTCAACAGAAATAACCAATAAGCACTAAATATTAATCTATTTTAGGTAATCTAGACTACTGATACATCACTGTGACTAGCTAGCTCTATTTTTTGGTCCCTCTTCACTACACTGAGGAGAACATGTGGAAGCTTAGCCATTTTCCGATCTCTCTTCCACTGCATGTTTGAAATGGATTGATTTCACAAGGAAGAGTCAGACTGAAAGAACAGCTTCAGTGTTTCCCCTCTCAGCCACCAATTTGTTTTTCACATGGTACTAAGAAGTTTTCTTTCTAACAAGCTCAAAGTTAATTTTTCCCCCAACTTTTCCACAACATAGTGGAAAGATTAAATAAGCAAAGTTTGTGCTTAAAATAAGAAGTGCTGATAGAACAGCATTGATCAGCTCCTCCCCTTCACCCCAGCACTTCCTGCCTGCCGGTGGCCCTGCCAAGCAGCACCTCCCCCTCCCTCCCAGACCCTTCCAACCACCATAGATGAACTGTTCAGTGGCATGCAGGAGGTGCTGAGGGGGGAAGCGTGAGGGAGGGGCACGCTCAAAGTAGGGGGTGGAATGGGGCGTGAAGAGGTGGGGGGGGCTTGAGGGAAGGGGTGGTGCGGGGGCAGGGCCTGGGGCAGAGTGAGGGTCAAGCATCCTCCAGGAACGCAGGAACTCTGTGGCTGTGCTCTGGCAAACTCTCCCTGCATTCTGCAGCATTGCCAAAAAGCTGACCACATACCTCGCACAAATAGGTACAAATCTGGTGGCGGAAAAGTGATGCCAGCTGTACTGGATTCCTAAAGCTTCAGTTCTAAGGGTATGTCTTCACTTCTAGCCGTACCGGCGGGTAGCAATCGATTTCTCGGGGATCCATATATCACATCTCATCTAGACGCGATATATCAATCCCTGAATGTGCTCCTGTCGACTCTGGAACTCCACCAACGTGAACAGCGGTAGCGGAGTCAACAGGGGAGCTGCGGACGTCGATCCCACGCAGTGAGGACAGTAAGTAACTCAATCTAAGATACTTCGACTTCAGCTACGTTATTCATGTAGCTGAAGTTGCATATCTTAGATCAATGCCCTTCCCTAGTGTAGACCAGCCCTAAGATGTACATATATAATTGTTCTTAATTTAAAGTAGTTTTATTGGGGGGGGGCTTGTTTTGTTGGGGTTTTGTGGGGGAAGGGGGCAGGTAAAGTAGTAGCTAGAGATGGTCAGAGCTTTACTGTTTATATCTGAAATTTAAACTCCTCAACATCCAGGAGTTTTCAGCTTCTAAGTTTCTGCTCAGGCCATTAAGGACATGTGACCAGCTGGGATCCAGGTATGGATTCCTGATTTTGGTTTAGGCCCCTCTGTGATAGAGATATGTATGGCCAGGAATGACTATTAAAACAGATCACAGAAAGAAAAGAAACAAGTATATGAGAGAAGACTCAACAATTTTGCTTAGATATATTTACCATAAAGACTGAACATTTGTAGTAGATAGGTTAATAAATGTATTACAACCTTGGCATAGTTAGCTTGTTTCCCTCATCACTGCAGTATATACAACAGATAAATAAATAGGGGGTAAATGTGATGTATATTTAGACTGAGCATTAGATTTTAAAATCTCTGTCTAACTGAATGCATTAGCCAGTGTTTTCTGTTTGTCACCAGGATGCCATGGAAACACAGAGCTGAATCCCTAATAGGTCTCTCCTGGCAATAAATAAACAAAGTCTTTGTCTATTCATGTTTCGATTTCTTTTTTTTTCATGTAATTTACAATTTCAGAAAGAAAACAGATCGTCCTTGTCCCATCCCACCCCCATTTTGTTTGGCTGCAAAGTACATTAAAGACAAATGCAAAATACACCTTCTAGTGGCCATTGTTGATTTTTAAACTGAAGTTGCTAACATCAGCAACCACTGAATACTGCTTATTTTTGGTTCATAAAGAAAAAAAAGTGGGGTGTATAATTAAACCTGGAGATAACATTCTTTAAGTAAATTGCAGTCTAACCTAAAGAACACTTAGTATATTTATTTAAATTGAAAGCTGATATAGGACATAAAATGTTATTTTCCTGACAAGTCTAAGGGTCTAAAAACCCTTTTTATAGAGACAGGAACAATGTTCATAGCCTTTAAACTGCTCCTCCAAAGCAATGACACACTATAACTTCCACAGCTCCAAAGCTTATTAGAGCTAACCAAGGCAATCATCCCTATCACCCTAATGCACAGGAGCAAGGTGAACCCTAAGCATGAAGTGCTAGAAATACTGCATATCACATGGCATCGATTTGCCATCTGGCACCTGCTGTACTGTCTGAAATGAATAAAGTCATCAAGAAGGGATGTTGTGCAGTAACATGAGTAATAGAAAGACTGATAATTATCTGTGTGGAGAAGTGGGCAGATTTAATTAGGTTACTCAAATCTGAATAGTCAATTGAATCCGAAGACAGCAACCTCAGTCATGGAAGGCAGCCATATGGTCCCTTTCAAGCTTTCAGGTCAGGCTGAAATTCTGCAGGGATCTTTGTTTCTAATTTAAGAATTCAGCACCAACTGCTTGACATCACATCTATCAGGAGCTTCTTGGTCTAGAACTACAGTCAACAATTCTGGCAATAAACACTAAAGGCCCAATTGTGCCAAATCTACACACACATGTGACTCCTACACTTCCCTCCCTGCAGTCCCCAGTGCAGGAGGCATTCAGGTGTGGGGAGAGGAAGGCAGGGAGTGGAATGGCCAGTGAATGAAGTGCCCTGACAATTCCCAGCTGGCATATGATCCTAGAGGACCACAGCTAGATGGTGCAGTTTAGAGCAGTCCTGAGGCTGCTTTAAACTATGCTGAGACTGAAGCAGAGAATCCAGGGGCTCCAAATGATTCCCCAACAGCCTCCTCTTTGTGCTGTGCCCACCATAAACTGGATGCAGTCAAAAATCTGACTTCCTGAGTGGTACCTCACACATGCAAGTGCTGCACTTATGTGTAAATGCGGTAAAATTAGGCCCCATTGTAACTGTGAGGCAAATACGGCATATATGTGGTAAATTATCCATAGATCCATAGACTCTAGGACTGGAAGGGACCTCAAGAGGTCATCGAGTCCAGTCCCCTGCCCTCATGGCAGGACCAAATACTGTCTAGACCATCCCTGATAGACATTTATCTAACCTACTCTTAAATATCTCCAGAGATGGAGATTCCACAAACCTCCCTAGGCAATTTATTCCAGTGTTTAACTTACCCTGCATTTAGGAACTTTTTCCTATGTCAACCTAAATCTCCCTTGCTGTAGTGAAGCCATTGCTTCTTATTCTATCATTAGAAGTAGGTGAACAGTTTTCTCCTCCTCCTGATGACACCCTTTAATGACACCCTGAAACTGTTATCATGTCCCCTCTCAGTCTTCTCTTTTCCAAACTAAATTAAACCCATTCTTTTCGCTTCCTTCATAGGTCATGTTTCAAGACCTTTAATCATTCTTGTTGCTCTTCTCTGGACCCTCTCAATTTCTTCACATTTTTTGAAATGCGGTGCCAGAACTGGGACACAATACTCCAGTCGAGGCCTAAACCAGCGCACAGTTAGAGGGAGAATGACTTCTCATGTCTTTCTTTATTGTTAACACACACCTGTAATGCATCCCAGAATCACATTTGCTGTTTTAGCAACAGTATCACGCTTGTTGACTCCATATTGAGCTTGCTGGTCCACTATGACCCCTAGGATCTCTTTCTGCCATACTCCTTCCTAGACACTCTCTTCCCTTCTGTATGTGTTGAAACTGATTGATATCCTTCCTAAGTGGAGCACTTTATGCATTGTTCTTATTGGAACTCATTCCGGTTTACCTCAGACCATTTCTCCAAATTTGTCTTAGATCATTTTGAATTTTGACCCTGTCCTCCAAAGCGGTTGCAATCCCTCCCAGTTTGGTATCATCCGCAAACTTAATAAGCGTACTGTCTATGCCAACATCTAAGTCGTTGATGAAGATATTGAACAGAGCCGGTCCCAAAACAGACCCCTGCGGAACCCCACTAGAACAACTCAGAAAATTAACACTAGAACAACTCAGAAAATCAGTTCAGTATAAAAAGAATGACAACTTATTGTGAAATCCAGGGTGAAGCCAAAAGCCTGCTCACTGACACTGGTGTTAGCACTGCACACCCCACTTGGCACTGGTGTAAATTACTGTACAAGGGCCAATATGGTGAAGAATCTGGCTTGGAAATAGCCAGTGACTAAACTGTTGTCAGATGGTTTATCTTTTTTGTGACAGATACAAATCTGAGTCTTAGCATGCGCACACACACACACATTTCAGTCCATGCACATAAATAAAAACTGACAATCCATGGTTGGTTGATTTTCTAAATTCTTTTGTCTTTTGGCCATAGTCCTTGGTTTTCCTGCAGTTTGAGTGACCATTCTCCAGCTGCCACATCAGTCACTCCTTCTCCAAACCAGCAGGACTAGATGAGACTTAAGTGTCTTGACTGTGGTTCAATAAGTGATTAAATTAATCACAGTTCAAACAACAAGAGGCATTCCTTCCTCCAACTCCCAGGACTTGAACTCAGAGCCTCTGCAGCATGTTAACCCCTGCTAACCAGGGAGCAAAACATAGATGGAAGCTAAGGGAGCAGGAAAGGAATCAAACCCACATCTCCACCATAGGAAATACAGATGTAGAACTAGGAGGCCAAATCAATCATTGAAATAAAAAAGTTTAATGAAACTTTCTGTACAGAACTTGAACTATCATAACAGAAATAATTTTGGGTGAGTGAGAAGAATAAATTTCAAGGATGAACCCAAACAGTCCTGAACATCTGAATGAGATCTGATTATGAGCTTTTAGCACAGCAAAAATCCCACTTCTAAACACTCTTAATCTTAGAAAATTGTTACAAATCTAACATTGCTCATTGTTACAAATCTAACATTGCTCAGAATTTAGTCAGATTTTGTATTTGGATTTGGAACATTATAGAGAAAGTTTCAAGCTGTAAATTCAGATATGAACATGGGTCTGGATCAGGGATTTTGGTTCAGTGTCCTGTTTAAACTACTCTACCATCCTGGTTACCTTCAGCCTTTATTAAGCATTCTTTTTTTCCCCACTGTGTGGAGAACTACAGACAGTTGTTCATTCAGTCAAAGATTGTTGTTGATCTGACCAGCAGGGTCAGGACAATAAATCATTCATTCTTAAATAAAAGAAACAGGAAAACTTCCAGAACTCAGTTCAGTCTCACATACTGTACTGTAGTAAGAGAACATCCATAATGTCACAATACATACTTCAGAGAGATGCTATAAAAGAATTAGTATTGGCAATTGGACCAAAAATTCAGTGGACTCCTTTGATAGGTGGGGCTTGCTTGTGCCACTCCTCTTACTTACCTTTGGTATTGTCAGGGCTGATTCCCCACTCTGGCACTTCGATTGCAGAAGGTGGGGGCCCACAAGGATTCTAAAAAGTAATACTGGTCACTCCAGGCAAGTATTAAATTCCCAAGATCACAGTTTCTTTCTGAACTTGGATGGGTAGATACTGCCATCACCCAAGTCCAAAAAACCCCTTGAGAACCAGGAAGCTGCACTTGGGAATTCTTTCCTGTGGGGTACCCTCAAACCCTTTCACTGCCCCCTCTGAGGAAGAGCTGAAAAAGAAAATAGGAAATTAGCTGTTGCCCCCAGCTAATTAAATACATTCACAAACCACTTAGTACACCAAAAATCCAATCCTATTCTTAAAAAAGGTAAATTTTATTAAAAACTAAAAAGAAAGAAAATACATCTGGATCTTAGGCTTTTACTAGATTTAAAAATCCCATGTACAAAAATTAAACATCAAGAATAACCTTCTTGAGGTCTAACTTAAAGGTTACAAGCAAAACAAAAGCATTTGGGGTTAGCACAGAGTCCACAAGCCAATAACAAATAAACAGAACTAAACCTAATCGCATCTTTCTAAACATTCCTGATTTACTTACATATCTGGCTTATTAAATAAGTAGTTGTAGATCTGATCTGATGATTTTCATATCTGGCCTTCAGCTTCTCAGAGCATAACTGCTCCCTGTTCCCCTCCTCCCCGAAGAACAACAGCAGCACACAAAAGGAAAGCTTTTCTCCCCCAATTTTAAAAAGTCCTAGCCTTCTCATTGGCTCTTTTGATCAGGTGCCCACTCCCTTCCTTTTACCTGGACTTTTTTAACCCTTTACAGGTAAAGCAATTAGAGAACAGCCACTAAGAGGAATTTATTAGTTAACTTGTTGGCTGGGTGTCCATGAAAGGGAGCTATCCCCCCCTGCCCTTCCCGCCTCCACACACTTCATTTATCAAGATATACAAGTCTATTTGCAATATATGTAAGTGTGTGATTCCACTGCCACTTTGCACACACAATTCCCACTGAACTCAATAAGGGTTCAGTGCCACAGAATTATGCCTTCAATCTGGAACAGTTTACAGTAAATGTCATAACCAAACAGCATCTTCTGTGACATTGGGAGCAAAATGGTTTATCTGCCAGAGGAGGCCACCCAGGGACAGAAATATCTACTTCAACTGCTTGTGCGCAAAAAATGCCACGATGTTAAAATGCAGCAAGCATATGTCGGTATTTGCATCTGCCTATGTGTGGCAGAGAACTCACATTTTGCCTGCATTTAACTTCTCTTTACAAATAAATGTCAGGGCCAGGTTATTAAATAAGGTACTGGCTGTAAATATTTTGGATTATTTTTAATATTCATTGTACTGCATTACAATGTGATATGATTTAATAAGGTTCATGTCAAATGCTGCAGTGGCTAACAACAACAGCCTACATTTACTGATGTATAGCATCTTTCACCACTAAAGGTTCCATATGCTCTCCTAACTATTAGAGTCAGATTGAACCTTCCATCAGACTTGGTTGAGGTTGAAAATCCTGAGCCCATATTCTAATTTTGCATAATAGTCTCTATTTATATAATGAATGCACCAAGATCCTCATCTCAAACATTCTCAAACGTTGGTATATTTAAAATTTGGATCTCGATGTGTCTTGGTCCCTCCCTGGGGAGTTTATCATCTATAAACCTGACGTTACTAGTCCCTCATATTCCTACTGTATGCTATGTCATTTAATAACCAAGAAGCACCTGAAAAGTAGGAAATCTTTTTCTTCATTGCCATCACCTGAGCCAAATGAATTTAATATCTGTCATATCAGTGTCTCATGCTTAGTGTTTCTCACTGTGGGCCTCACACTACATTGAAATTGTTCCACTCAGCAGTGCCAATTAAAACTCTGGGCATATGGCTTACATGGACCTTGAACATCAAACACTAAATAACCTGGAAACTCTCAGATCCAGATCTCATTTTTCTGTTCACTTGCCTGCTACTTCTGCTTGCCATTCAGGCAATCTTCCAAGGCCCCATCAAACCCTCACATTAATCTCAATGGTTTTGATGCCACTGAAACATTTTAGATAAATTGGTTTTGATTGTAGAAGGATATTTTTCTCACTCCCTGGAAACAAAAGACACCATTTTCCTACTACTCTGTTTTTAACACTTCTGAGACTCAGAGGCAGATCTGCCACAGAAGATCATGAGAAGCTTCTAAAGCATCAGAAGTATTTGCCAAAGCTCTCTGGTTCTACTCATCTCTGTGAAATGAGGAAAGTAGATAGGATTATTGTTCTTCTGCCTAATTTTAACCAATTCTCAATTCCCCTCTCCTAAGGGACTTCATACCTTAGATATTAAATCAAAGAGAGATTTTGTCAAATAGCTGTATCCTGCTTCATCTTGTTTATTGCACCCCCATTGATTCTCATAGTTATATCTTTAAAATACTCACATATATGCACAGACAAATTACTTAAGCATCATATCTCCATCCTGATGCTACACTAATTGTCTGTTATCAAGCTGTGCTTTTTAAACTTATTCACATTTGACCCTTTAAAAATGTTTGAGCCTTAAAGAATTGATGTCAAACTGACTCGTCTAATTTCCCGCTATGTCTTTAGATGCTTTTTAAAAATAATTGGGGTGTTGAATTAGTTATTTTTCTGTTCTCTAGGGATCTGTCCTACATTTTTAAAGTTTAAGCTTCTCCAATATCTTTTTCTATTTGTCCAGACCTTGTGTCTTTGTCTATGCCCTGTGTCTCTTCTGACTTGAGTTACACTCATGAAAGAGACATCATTAACTTAAACATTTCACTTTGTTTAAAGAATTTTAAGGTATTGTTACAAATACCAATGATCACTATAAGTGAAACATAGTAGAGACAAATGTTTGTCCTCTTTATTTACTTTGTGCACTGGAGAGCATTTCATGTATAGTCAGTTTCACCATTCCCCTGTACAGTTAGTCAGTTTCACCTGTTGCTTGTGTGGGTCTGTGAAATAGCAACAGAGGAGAGAAAAGCATTTTAAAAAATGGAAAAATATGCATACAACATTATAAAAAGGGGCAAGATGATTGGGAGGCAAGTGTACTGGCTGAAACTAATTTCAACTCAATTTTAAATGGCTTAGATCGCAAATTGACATTATCCTTTTAACTTGAAGCCAAAGTGGATGGTATTCTGTTCTACTGAAGAAGAATGACCTTGAGACTTCCAAAATAGGTGTCCATAAGAGCCCCTTGTTGGCCCATTTGTACACAGTAGAAGGCCACACAGGTTGCTCTTTTGAATTGAGTTACACTCTTGGATGCACAATAATTGCACGGTTGTCATAAAATAGTTTTATTATAATCTCTCTTTACTTCTTCCTTCCACTGACAATGAGGTTTCTCTTCTGTTCCCTACTTTCAATTCCACCACCTGCTCCAGTGACTTTAGTGAGTTTGACCAGGCCCTTTTAAAGATTAGAGCATCAAGATTTGCGACCTGGTTCAAAGTCCATTGGAGTCAATGGAAAAACTCATTAAATCAGACCCTCAGTTCCTTGCATTTAAAGGAATGATAAATATGCTGCTACAAGCTGAGTCATTTTTAGGGAATTAAAGCTTTAGCCTGAGTGCCTTCTGGAAGGTAAAAATCTCCTCACAGAATGATGTCTTTGGTTTCTAGTTGTCACTATACATTTAAAAGGGTAATAATTAAAGTAACTTCTCAATTGAAATTGCAGTTACTTACGCTAAGTCCAAGAGTAGACCATTTCCAGATGAATGAAGAACTGAGGTTAACAGCCTTTAGTTTCGTATTGTGCTACCAACCACTACTTCACTTTTCATTGAAATTCCCCAAGTATTAAGCTTAACTGATTAATTTATTTTAAAATATTTTACTCCACTTCAACATTTCAGATTGAAATAATTCATCACGACTAATTATTTCACTTTTCACCAGAAACTGACTTGGGGCTTCAGTCAACATTGGTAAAGCCTGGTTTTGTCTTTCTTCCTGACAAGTTAAACTACTTCAAAAGCAAAGCTACAGGTATTTGATCCTCCTCAGATAAAGTCTGCATATGAACTTAGGAGTGTACCTATGCTGAAGTGGCAGGGGAGAAGACTGAGAGGAATTATCAGTGCTGTTACTTTCAGTAGATCTTGCAGAGATTAAAGGGATGAAAGGGGTAAAAATATGGCTTCCAGTTGTTCAGTGAAGAATAGAGTAAGTAGTTCTGCCAACACAGCATCCATTTTACTCCACAAGTAGAATGTTTGAGAGAACTATTATATTTCTTCAAACAGGTATTTTATGCCCTATATCTCAGCTGCTTCCAATCCAACAAGTTGAAGAGCAAAAAAGTTCCTTCAAGTGTTATCTTCCCATGTGGTCAATTCTTGAGACAGTTAAAGAAAAAAACAAAACCTGGACTTCAATAACAGAAGTCACCACATGGATTGCCAATGGCAGAATGTTACAAAAGTTTAACATGAATACTTCACACAAAACCAAGCTTTTTTCCTGGTTGTATTTGCTCTTATTAGTCTATAAGAGTGCTAAAGCTTTACATGTAGTAAAAAAATACTGTGATGGCACTTAAGACTTTCTCCTTGTGGTGCTTACTCAGTGCAAGTAAGGGCTGACCTTTCTGGAACAGTAAATAAAAGGCGGTCAAGTTTGAAATTCAAAAAAGTATGAAAGTATTTTGCTCAAACTTCAAATAAAACCAACCAACCAACCAACCAACCTTTGAGCTAAGAAGGAACAGGAAAGATTCCATCCCTAAACCAATTTGTTCGTCAGCTGAGCATTACCATACTTCAAAAAGAGTGATGGATAACAGCAGTAAGGCAGAATATCAGAATGGATAATTCCAGGAAAAGAAGGCAACAAACACTGCAACAAAAGAAAAAGAGAAGTCATGAAGAGAGATCCTCTTTTAAGTGTGCACTAAAGAGTTGATCACTAAACTTCTTAACAAGGAAAATATGGAGAAGAAACTTAAGAACAGGAGGCACCAGCTGATGGCTGTTAATGTGGCCACTGGATGCAATGCATTAACCTTGCAGGCTAGGAAATATTTCCAAACCAACAGTATCACAACTGACCAACCATCTGTATTGCTATTTCAAACATAAAAATAACAAGAAAAATGGAGTGAAATCCTGGCGCCTTTGAAGCAAAGGGGAGTTTTGTCACTGATTGCAATGGGCCAGGATCTCAGCTATGGGGTCAGCCAGTGGGCGGGTAATCAGTGTAGAACCTAATATCAGTGTGGAACCTAATATCCACTTTACCTTGGAAGGGCTCACTCCTCTATTCTCTACCCACTCAAAACTTCAAACAGTTTAAATATGAGCTTTGGTTTGGAGCTCAAGTGATTAAATTCTTCTTGCCTACCAGCCCAGGGCATATAATTGCTTTTGATAGCAAGTAAAATATGATTGTCCCCCATCATAAGAAGTGGGCAACTAGATTTTGTGCCTGGGCTGTTAAATTTTCAGGATAATTTTCCAAGTTTTTCCATATTTAGAAATAGCTGAGTGTTTTCAGGTACCATATTTTTCCTGATGATAAAATAGCAAGGACATATGGTTTAAATCAGCATTGGACCATTGACTTCAATGGTTCTGTCTCCATGATCCCCCCCGAAAAAAACTCAACTAGGACTTTTCTGAGGAAGGAGAGGGAAGGACTAAGAAGGAAAAAAGAGTGAGAAAGAATAAAGAAGTTAGTGGTATGTAGCACACCATGCAACTTTAACATTTGCGTGCAGGAATATTATCATTGTCATCCTGTTTTAATCTAACATGACAAGATGAAAAGAAAGTGTTATTATACACTAGCTCAGAAGAGAAAGCAGAGGTGTCACATACGGAAGAAAAAACACAAACCACAAAATGATATGATCAGGTTATTCAGTTCATTGCAACAAGAACCCAGTAGCAATATAGTCAGGTTGCGATAGCACTGATTAGTTTACTGTACCCAATCATTGGATCAAAGAGGAAGACAAGACAAGAATATTTTTTTAGATGGAACCACCAAACCAATTCTATATATGGTAAAATCTGGATAGGAGGAACGATAGTATAGCTTACTGAATTGTGTAAGCAACATAAAATTATACCTGAAAATAAACTTTCATTCTGAGCACTTACATTCACTGGTCTATCATTCCCCCCAAAAAATCCTTAGGGGAATAAGGTTTCTAACACTTGTTTTCAGATAGGTAAATTTTCTTCCAAAAATGTGAAATCAGTTTACAGCTTTCTCAGTGCCCGTGATTGTGCTTTTCTGCAATTATGAGTTTTTTCAGTTGCTGTTTCTTTGGATTTTGAGCAAGAGGTTTTGTCATTTTAATTATGTCACTTTAATTAATATTTTGTAACCTCTATAACACATCTCAGTTACAATCTCAACCATGAAACCTGTTTCACTATTCAGAATCAACATGCACCCTCTGAGATAACAGTGCAGTCATAGAAAATTACTAGAGTATTTCAGTTCCTGTTGTGCAAGCAGGTGCAGGTAAATGCTAGTAATGATGACCAATCTATACCTAGAAAGTAAGACTCTATCTTGGGTACTGCTCAGCTTTGTGGAGGCCTTTCTAATGCTTTGCCCCAATAGTGCTGGGGCAAGATGAATTTCAAATCTTTCATTATTAAGCACCTAAGCATGTATGTAAATACTGGGAGGTGGTAAGGAAATAAAGTTTAGAGCTGCCTGAATTAAAAGTTAAAGCATTCCTTTTAGACTAAACCAGGGGTCGGCAACCTTTCAGAAGTGCTGTGCCGAGTCTTCATTTATTCAGTCTAATTTAAGGTTTTGCATGCCAGTAATACATTTTAATGTTTTTAGAAGGTCTCTTTCTATAAGTCTATAATATATAACTAAACTATTGTTATATGTAAAGTAAATAAGGTTTTTAAAATGTTTAAGAAGCTTCATTTAAAATTAAATTAAAATGCAGAGCCCCCTGGACTGGTGGTCAGGACCTGGGCAGTGTGAGTGTCACAGAACAGCAGCTCACGTGCCGCCTTCGGCACGCGTGCCATAGGTTGCCTACCCCTGGACTAAACCATCACGCAGGGGAAACAGATACAAAAACAAATATGGCAGAAGGCTGTTTTTGTGTCTTTTGCTCTTTACACAAAATATGAAATATAAAGGAACCACACATGGGCACACAGGGATCTAAATTAGTGTGCTTACTAATTGTATACCACATGCAAGCCATTGCTATCTATGTTCACTGCTGCTCTTGCAGGGATCTGGAGACTTAGGAACACAGTGAGGGCACACAAACCACTTAAGGGTATACCACCCAATTCCTATACACTACACATCTTTAATGTAAAAGGACATAAAATTAGAAATGTATTGCTATCATTAAATAAACAGCATGTTCCAAATTAAGTCTGGGAGGTGGATTATGATTTTTCTGGATAAAGTCTCACAGCCTTATCTGGAACAGTGACTACAGTTACTGATGTAACTGTATCAGGAACATCTTCCTGCTCTGTGGTGTTAGGGTCACTTGTAGTAGAGACAAGGACATGAGGCTCACTGGTATAGTTACACATCACTATCTGTGGCAGTATTGTGACTAGTTTCAACAGGCATCCCAGTGTAGAACATGCAGAAGGATTTGTGCTCAGTACAGGCTATCATGTCTTTTCCATGACATGTTTGTTGCCACTTCTATCCAATAAGACAGAGGACCAACCTGTGTTGTAGTCACTCAAGGATTCCATGAACTAAGACTTTCTCTGACGATGCACAGCTGGGCATGACTATTTTTGACCATTTCCTAAGAAGGTTCCTTTGGAGATTGGGCTTTAGCAAGCCCCAGCAAGACCTTAAATTATGTCCTAAAAGCAACATCACAGGTGTTTTATTTGTAGTTGTGAGTATTGCATTCTTATGAGCCAATCAAAAACTTGTAATTTTGTGTTGTAGGCTACCTTTATCTGAAGCCATAGCACAGATTCCTTGTTTGAATATCTGGATAAATCTTTCCACTAATCCATTTGTGACAGGAAGGTAAGATGCTGATGTGACATGTTTGACATCATTTCTTTTGGCAAACAATTGAACATATCTTTCTGGGATGTACACTGAGTTCCATTGTCACAAGGACTTGTGAACAATAGTTATAACTACTGTCTGCACTGAATTAGTTGAATTTATACAGAAAACTTCAGGCCATTCAGAAACACCATCTACTCCAATCAAATACACATGTACCATAAAGGTTCAGTTTATTCAATGTGGATTTGCTACCACTGGGTAGTTGACCACTCACGAGGAGGCAGAGAAGCATATCTAAACATGTGTCTTTGGTTTCACATCACTGTCCTTTTCTGTTGCTTCCAATGGGAAGCATGCCAAGCAATCTGCATTCTCATGTCAGTTGGTGCTTTTGAATTCAGTATCATAACAGTAAGTACCCAAGAATATTGCCTATCTGAAATTGTGCTCAGGGCTGGCCTTACCATGAGGCAAACTGAGGCGGCCGCCTCAGATGCCAGACTGTAGGGAGGTGCCACTAGGACCCAGAATGTAGAAAATTATGTCTTCTGCTAGTGCATATGTATTCTCTCTGCTCTAGATGCACAGAGATGGTGGAGTGCTGTGCTGGAGGAAGGAGGGCACAAGAGACATAACAGGCAGGCAGGAGAATAGGTGAGAGGGAATAACAGAAAGCAGCAGGAGCTGCAGGGAGAGAGAGGAGGCGGAGCCTCTTACGTACCTCTCTAGCACCCCCAGGAGCCTGGACTGATTAACACCAGCTTCTCAGAGAGCTTCCTGTTTCCTGCTGCTTCCCTGAACCCATTTGAGGAGAATGGGCAGTCAAGTGAAGTAGTAGGAGCTGAGTGTTGAGAGCCACTATAGCTGGCACAGAACAGCAGTCATAAGTGAAAGAAGAAAATGGCCCTCTGGGGCAGCATTCAGAAAAAGAAAGAAAGCAAAGGAAGCTTTTCTATCTAAACAGGAAGGAGCGCTCCTGAGATACATAGACACAAATTTTCACAGTGACCCTTCCAGCCCCAGTGAGGATGTGAGTAGTGAGGAGATGCCTGATCTTCCAGTTAGTCAGAGTGCAGGTGACCTGGCAGCTACTGCAGCATCCATATCTCCATCTCAAATGGATGTAAACATGCACATTCCTGAAGAAAAGTGTAGATCAGAGAAGAGTGTGGTGGAGGCACAAGAAACAGCTGCTGCTGAGTTTAGTTCCTTAAGTCTAGATGATCCTGGACTGTCGACCCACTTGAGCAGCAGCCTGAGGGACTTCCTTGTACTGCGTGGGTCACAGCAAGTGAAAAACTTAATGTTCCCCAAAGACAATGAAAATAGAAGTTTCCATTAACACATTACTGGCATGAAATCCCCAATGGTGACAAAGTAGAGAGGCCATGGCTTATGTTCTCAAAAACCCAGAATGCTGCATACTATTTTTGTTGCAAACTCTTCCAGTCTAATGTTGTAGCCACATTGGGTTCTACAGGAACAAAGGACTGGAAAAATCTGGCATGCCATGAGAAGAAAGCAAATCACCAGAGAGCATTACATAGGTGGAAAGAACTTGAGATGAGACAAAGATAAAAGGCCACCATAGATGATCATCATCAACCAAAGATTGCATCAGAGTCTCTTTCCTGGCAAAATGTTCTTTAAAGGCTCATTGCCATTGTGAGAATGCTTGCTACCCAAATCCTAGCACTGTGTGGCACTTCAGATCAGCTGTAGGTGCCAAACAATGGAGACTTCCTTAATATTGTGGAGCTGATGACTATGTTTGATTCTGTACTCCAGGAGCATCTAAGAAGAGTCACCACCCAAGAAATGTACACACATCACTACCTTGGAAAAACAATTCAAAATGAGATCACACAACAAAAGTCAAAAAGAAGATTGTGGCAGATGTGAAGTCAGCAAGATATTACTCTGTTATTCTGGACTGCACAGCTGATATCAGCCATATGGAACAAATGACTTTAATGGTGTGTTTTGTAACAACAACAGAACCCAGTGAAAATGTCCCTGCAATGGTGACTCTCAGAGAGCATTTTCTAGAATTTATTGACAGTGATGATACTACAGGAGCTGGTATGACAGATGTGCTTCTTAAAAAGCTGGAAGATACAGGAATTGCGATAGCTAACATGAGAAATCAGGGCTACAATAATGGTGCAACATGAGAGGAAAAAACAGAGGAGTGCAGGCACGGATCCAAGAGTTAAACCCTCCAGCTTTTTTTGTCCCATGCAGTTCTCATTCATGGAACTTGGTGGTCAGTGATGCAGCATCAGCTTCTAGTGAGGCTGCTAAATTTTTTTAATATAATTCAAAGCATCTATGTATTTTTCTCTGCATCAACTCATTGACGGCAAATTTTGAAGCAACATCTGGGAAAATCCTCTCTGACACTGAAGCCATTGAGTGCCACACGATGGGAAAGTTGAGTGGAGGCGATAAAGCCTGTCAAACATTAAATTGGGAAGATAGATGATGCCATAGTTGATAATGCTATGACAGGAACTGTTCATGGGAGAACAGTGGCAGAGGGAAATGGAATCACCAGAAACATACATAACTTCAAATTTCTGGGTGGCTTAGTGTTGTGGCATGACATACCATTTGAAGAGACTTCAAGGTGTTAACCTTGATATATCAGGAGCAATGGAACAACTGGACAAAGCAAAGTCATACCTATAGTCTTACCAATCAGATGAGGGATTTCAAAATGTTCTGGAGAGTGCACACAAGTTGGCAGAGAAACTTCACACTAAAGCTATTTTCCCACCCATTCAAGGATACAGTCACCAAAGAAGAACATTTTGATTTATTGAGGCACGGGATATCCCATAAGAGACCCAAACAACAATTCAAGTTGAATCTCTTAACCAGGTGCTAGATTGTGCAATACAGTCAGCTGAAGAACATTTCATGCAGCTCAAGGAAACCAGCAGTATATTTGGTTGTATGATATTCCAAAACTCCTCACTATACCTGAAGAAGACCTACACCAGTAATGCAAGGCATTAGAGACATTGCTGACACATGATGACATGCACGATATTGATGTGAGTGATTTAAGTGATGAACTGAAAGCCTTTCAAGATATATTTCAGCACGATCAACTCCAAAGGCTGTTCTGGAATATATGTGCACAAAGAAGATGACCACTCTCTTTCCAAATGCTTTTGTTGATCTGTGCATATTTCTAAACTTCCTGTAACAGTTGCCAATGGAGAATGCAGCTTCTCCAAGCTGAAATTAATAAAAAACACATTTATGCTCCACAATGACACAGGAGAGACTGTTCGGCCTTGCAACCATCTCAATAGAGCATGAGCTGGGCCAGACTGTGGACCTTCAGTAGGAAGCAGTTCAAATCTTTGCAACCAAGAAGGCACGGAAACCACCACTTTGATTATTCAAACAGATAAAAATGCCAGTGTTTACTATGCAGAAAAGAAAAGTTACATGTGCTGTTCAGGCATTTGAAAGTTAAGTGTTACTTAAAATTTTTGAACAAGGCATTTTAACTTGTTAGTTCTCCTTTATTGGGGTAAGTAGCACAGCAGTAGCATGAGAGGAGTAGAACAGGAAGAAGGCAGAAATGAGACCTTTCAAAGTTTTGGCCCAAGCGAGGGGGATGGGTGGGGTGTCATTTAAGCTCCCCACCTCAGGTGCCAAAATGCTGCGGGCAGGCCCTGACTGTGCTGCAGCAATTACTGGCACTCCTTTCATCGGGTTAAAAACTGGAACTAGAGTTTGATGGCCTGTAACCAGACTAAATAGTTTACCATGCAGATATTGGTTAAATTTTTTAAACAAAATTCCTCAGACTAAACTGAAACCTTGTCCATCACTTTCAGCATAATTACATTCTGCAGAGGTAAGAGATCTAGAAGCAAAGGCCTGTTGGTATAATCTTCTATCACATATGAAGTCTTAGCTCCTATTCCATATGGGGAAGTTCACAAGCTAACTTGAATGGCAAAAATGCATGGTAGTATGTAAGGACCCTTTTAAATCCTATAAGCTTCTTGGCCTCACAAAAGCCTGGGGACCAATGTGTAGACCAACACCATTTCCATCTCTTGTGCTAATTTAGCTGATATAACTCTGCTGTTATGCTAGACAAGAACCAAAGGCAATAACTGGCCATTTTGTGGTGGTGTGGCCTTAAGCATAGCCTAAGTTTGGAACTTCTTCCTCTAACTTTGGCTGTATCACAGAAGATGCTGGACAAGCATTTACAACATTTAGGACTCACTCCTTCTTCAAGAACAATTTTTGCTTTCATATGTTTTGAAGTTCTGACTCCATCCTGAAAGACATCAGCTACCTTGTGCAAAAGTTCAGCTATTTTTTTGTTTGGAGACAGGGTTCAAAATCTTTTTCTAAATGTGAAGGTGTTTTATTCTCTCTCGGTCCAGCTGAATCTCTCAGTCAATCTTCACCAAATAATTCATGACCCCTTACTTCATAACATAGAGGTTTAGCATATGCTCTTTGCAGTTATGTTACTTCCACTATAACAACACCCAGGGGCATGAGGATTTCCCCAGTACATATATTTTAGTAGTACTGAGGTTTTCTGCAACATCACTTTTTAAAATAGTCCCCTGTGAAAGAAAAGAAACAGCAGATCCAGTATCAAGCTCCCATTTTAAGGCTGACACATTAAACTTGTAAAGAAATCCAAACAACACCCATTTATTGTCTTCTAAATTAAACAGTTGGAAAGATGCTATAGCATTTTCAGTGAACTCCATAATGTCACCTGGAAGCTGATGAACCTGAACCTTTTGCACTGACCTGCACACTTTCTATATATGACCCAATCTCATAGGTTTCAACAGGCATTGTCTTTGAACCAACAATTAATTGCACTATGAAACTGTTGCAACAATGAAAGCACAGTCTGAGTGCTGTTCATGTTGTACCTTCTGCGGCCCTCAGTTTTTCTGTTGCACACATTTTACGATACTGTCGCAGCTCATCCAGTAGCTGTCTAGATTGTTACAACAATTTCTAGGATCAAATCAACCTCAGTCAATAGCTGTTTGGGGATTGCTTCATTTTGTATAACACGTACTAATCAGTGCTTTAAGGCATCATTTAAGCTCTTTGTAAACTAGCAATGCTCTGTTAATTACCTTAGTTCAGCCCTACATCAGAAATTGTTTAATTTTCTTTTTGAATCCTTTTACAGAAGTAAAAACTACCTGAGATCACCAATGGCTTTGGAGGTAGGTGATTTTGCCGATTTTCTACAACCTTAGGCAGCATAAGTATTACACTCCCTACACATCATCTTTTTCAATTAGACTATCATCAACTATTTTATATTGTTGCAGTCTCTTAATATAGGCAGGCCAGTCTTCTACTGAGTTCAGAAAAGTCCATTTTCCCCACTTTTTTTCTTCTAAATGAGCAGTTTACTCATAGTCCCAGTGGATGAAGGCTACAGTTGCCTTTAATTTCACTTTCGCTAGATCTCTACAATCTCCCTCTATTTCACTCTATCTTGAATTAGGATCCCATCCTCGTCACCAGTTCTGGCGAGGCACCCCTCAAACTACCACACCTTGTCTTGGGGTGGAGCTCTCCTACCTCCTTTGGAAAGGTAGGAATTGACCCAGAAACCATCACTCCAACATCTTCATCAGTAACACTCAGCTTTAGCAGCAACTCGCCTTTATCATCAGACAGTCCCAGTGCCCCTCTGCATCAGTCTCTCAGTCACTAATCAGGGGTTTCCTTCCCTATGGGCTCTGGCCAATTCTTGTATATGATACCGGCTCACAGGAGCTACATACTCAAGCTGATCTCTGGGCCTGTTCTCTGAGCCTGCAGCTCAGATTCTCTGCCTGCTGGGTCTCTGCCACAGTAGAGGCTGCACTGCTCTGTCAGAGAACACATATTCTCCTCTCCAATCACAGTAGAACTGGCTGTCTCTCTAGACAACCAGAGGTCTCTGATGGTGGAGATACCAGCTGATGTTTGTTCTTTCCCCCACTAATCATGGCTCCTAGGCAGGGCAAGATTTCACAGCACTGCTACTGGTCTGTGGAGTAGGACTCCACACCAATTTTTGCCCTTTACAAAACAATAACAATATGAAGTAACCACAAAGACACAGTAGGGTCCAAAATATGCAACATATAAGGTCTAGTTACCTATATACTGTGCCACTCTGGCTGGTTTCTACAACACAGAACACAATGAGTGCTACTGAAGTGCTCAAAAACTACTCAGTTCCCATGAGCCACACCTGGGCATCCAAAGACACTGCAGTAACGGAATAAAACACACTGTTTTCTACTTTAATACTGCCATGGGATAAGACTTAAAAAAACTTTGTATGTCACAATTAGTGAAACACAAAATGTAAGTGAGCCCATTTGGAACAAATAAATTATGACCCTAATCTTTACCAAAACTCAAAAGCTGAACTGAAATTTGATTGAGATTGAAAAGGTTCATGTTAATGTTTTCTTTTCTTTTTAGTGCTGAGTATTTTGCAATATACACATCACTCATCTGGTAGTAGCCAAGATATTTTAATTTTTCCTTTGAGTAATCTTTTAGCAGGACAGCAAGAGATACTGGCTACAGTACCAACAGCAGCAGAAATTCTAGCAGTAAAATTGGGTTAGATTGGTAACTGTGCACATGGTATCCAGACTAATACTTAACATTCATCTTATACAAGGCCCATAGAGTTACCTGTAGCACTATGTGAGATTGCTTTGGTTTCTGTGGCTGTCGGAGTTGCTCAGTCTTCTTATTCACCTCAGACTGTATCCTTTAAAGGCACCATTGTTTACCTGAAAATATTTTAATAAAAGGGTCATTTTGTTTTTACATAACTATTCTGAAGGAATAGTCCACCCTGGACCTGAGAAAATGTCCCATTGAAACTTTAGTAGAAATCTGAATATTTACGTTGAATGTTTCAGTGTTGATAAAATGGCACATTTCCATGAAAAACTCTTTAGTCAAAAAGTTTCTAATCCAATTCTAGTCAATACCATTTGGATCAACAAGCTCCAAATACAAAAAGCAATTTTTCTGTTTGCCTTGCCCTGCATTATAACTACAAACCATATAGGCCCCGATTCAAGGAAGCTCTTTTGCATGTGTTTTAGTCCATCTCTGGGCTGGTCTACACTACGGGGTAAAATCGATTTTAGATACGCAATTTCAGCTACGTGAATAACGTAGCTGAAGTCGAATATCTAAAATCGATTTACTCACCCGTCCTCACTATGTGGGATCGATGTCCGCGGCTCGCCATGTCGATTCCGGAACTCCGTTGGGGTTGGTGGAGTTCCGGAATCGATATAAGCACGCTCAGGGATCGATATATCCTGTCTAGATTAGACACGATATATCGATCCCCGAGCAATCGATTTTAACACGCCGATACGGCGCGTAGTCTAGACATGTCCTCTGTTCAGGATAGCAGTTAAACAGATATTTAGCATTAAGCAAGTGCTAAAGTTAAGCATGTGGTTAGTTGCTATTCTGAATAGAAATGCTTTCCTGAATTGAAGCAAACTGAACCCATCCTTCTACTGAGGATAGGGACTAGATTTAAAATAATTCCCCTCATTTAACATAAAAACTTCCTGTTTCCTTCCTAGATGGGATTGTGTTTGTAGATGTAATTGAAGTTTATTGAATAGCAGTTGTTACCCCAGATGGTGCTGCTTATAATTATAAGAACGTTATTTTCTCTGCTCGTTTTCCTCTTAGTGTGGAGTCAATAAACTTTGTTCTATGCGCCATAAAGGGCACTGGTATCTCTTTTGTTCTTAGCACAAAGAGGAATATTTTTAGCACATAACCTGACCATTTTCAGAAGGTGGTTATTATCAAGCTCAAAATTAGACTAATGTGTCTCATAGGACTGCAGTACTCTGTGCATTCAATAGCAGACTCCAGGCTTCAAAGCAATGTAGTTGCATTGGTTGGAAAGGCAATTTTGGATGATACATACCCTTCTAATTCTACTTCAGCCTCAGTTTCAGGGGGAAAAACAGGGATTGGAGGTCTAATGTTAAAAATAAAATCACATTAACTTGAGGCCATCATAAATCTTGAGTTCAGCAAATGGGTGGAACACAACTAATTTTCCCCTGATCATCTCTGTTCTTTTGACAGAAATGCAGTGCCGTTAATATCTACTGGGGATAAACTGTTGATTAAGTCACATTGCATCCTTCAGGTTTTGGAAATTCAGTCCCTATGGGTTGAAGTGGTTCACCCTGCATGTCACTGCTGTCCTTGTAATTTGGGGAATATGTAAATATTCTTGACAGGATTGTAAATTACAACATCCGTGACAAAAGGAATTTTTCTCCCTTTTACTTAAAATATGAGACTCAAGTGTTGTATTTTCTGGCAGACTGAAGTTTGTAATCCCTGTCTTAAGATATAGAACTATACGCAGTACTTCCAAATTGAGCATGCCTCCTTTCAAGTTATGGCAAAGTGCAATTACAGTTTAAAAGGAATATTTATATACATTAGTTAACAACATCATTGCAACTTAGTGCTCACACATCAACACTTAATTAGTGTAAGTGTAAGTGACATAATTGCTACAAGGCATACATTACCCGTAATGTGAGGTAATTTCATGCACTATGCACATTTTAAATATCTACTCTGTATTTTGCCAGGCTGGATTTTTAAATCAATAAGAGATGTTTGCACATAAAGGCACCTTATCCTATTCCCTGTTTCACTGTATCCAGCATTGTAACCACGGTAATTTTTCTGGGGAACTCTTGACACTGTTGGGCTTTCAAACTGGGAAGATCAGAAAGGTGATTTGTTTCCTAGAACATAGACATAATGTGAATCCAGTTACCTGTATGAACAACACATTAAGTGTTCTATAAAACAAACATTTATTGCATCCGCACACTGATAACTCAGCCAGTGATGCCAGCCTCAAGACATTGTCTTCTTTTTCTACAGCCATCTCTGTGCTTTTTTCCATGCCACCTCTGAGTATGAAATGCCCATCTTGGGCTGATCAGCAAAGCCAATGTCTTCTGGCATTTGAGATATCTAGAAGACATTAGTTAGCTAATAAGTGATAGGTAGTAGGAATAATGTGTGTATTTATGAACGTGTGTATAGATAAGACAGATACATATACATTCTGCTTGCATGTTAGTAACCTTTTCTTCTCCCTTTTGTTATTTGTCATTTGGATTTTAAATTCTTTTGGAAAGGGACTGGATCTACTACGTCTGCCCAGAATCTAGCACATTTTGAGTACTGCTGCAGCATAAGTAATAATGAGAGTCATTTATTATTTAATGTGAAAACCAGTAGTTGAAAATGAATGCATCTTATTTTGGAAGAATTCTCACTTTGGACAAGTGAAGTAGAAGCAAGAAACAATCGAGCAGTTTTAGAAAGTTTCAGTGTGCCCTTTCACATTAAAGAAGCCACTAGAAATCTAAAGTAAGGTTGCTGCTTCTTGGCTAAAATTCAGTATCACATTCAGCAGTTAGTATTTAATAGTTGGTGTTGTTTAAAAGGGACAATGTCAATTTAAAAATCATCTCTCTCTCATCTTTATAAGTAACAACTGAGGATAAAAGACTGAAAGAAATTAGAGATGTTTCATTTCAAAATTTATTTTATATTGTAAAATATTTTAAAAAGTAAAAGTCAAAATTGTAATTGAACATTTTTTTTACATGAAACAATTTTTTCAAAAATTATATTTTGGAAAATTTCAGAGTTCTTTGTTTTCTTTCTAATTTGGAACAAAAACAAATTTTAAAATCACATATTTTCCCATGAAATGGAAATTCTGGTCCTATACAGCTAGTCTCAATCCTTACACACACACACACACACACACACACACACGGTCTCACTGAAGTAAATTTGTACAGCTCTTTACAGAATCAGAGCCATAGTTAGTGTCTCTGCTGCCTGTGAGACTCTCTTTTTAAAAGCCCTGATTCTGCAACACACTTAAGCACATTCCTTACTTTACATATGTGCTCAAGTTCAGCCATGTTCAGAATAGTGCATGTGCTTGAATCTCATTGAAGTCAAACTTAAATTTATCCTTTCTTAAATGCTTTGTGGAATCAGAGCCAAAAATTAGGAAAATATTACTGTAGGGGAAAAAAACAGAAAAATTAGCAGGAAATCCAGGGACAAATCAAGTACCTGATGCTACCTTAATTGATATTTTTAATTGACTATTTTTTAAATTGATACGGTTTCTAGTATGAAAAAAACCCTCTATGTAAATAAGAGCTATGTGATATATTGAAATGATGGCATTCACTTAGTATATGCTTACTGGTCATTGCCAGATAATATTTTATATAATAAAAATAGTTTTATAGATTATCTTATTATTATTAATGTAACTAAATGCACTTTCCTTAAGCTTTTATCTCTAACCGACAATGTATTGCTGCAAACTCAGATTCCCTGCTTGACAAGATAATATATTGCTGTCACCCCACTGAATATTAGTATAATTCTGATTTTAGTCTACTAAAATGACAAGTATAGCTACTTTATAGCTGTTTTGGGCCATAAAACATTTTGAAATTTATTTTGCCATTGAATCAGCACTGGAGCAAATATGCTTGAGATTCGGCATTTAGTATGTGAGGTGGTTTTGCCCCTTTTCTGTTGTGGAATATTTGGTTATAAATTTTTCATGCCAGAGTATTTTTGTCTGTCAGCACCTTTTACTTTGGGAAAAAATCTGCTTGACAGCCACTTTGAGCCTGCTCCTCCAGAGCTTTTACTCATCAAATATAAATTTAGGAATAATAAAAAAGAAAAAAAATATGGGCAAAAAGAAGAAAATAATGCAAAACCATCCCATTTTTCACTGTTCCTATATCAAAGTGCTAGATATAAGGTAGCTGTCATCACAAAAGTTGAAGAACACATTTTTAACATATGAGGAAAATATTTTTGTTAGGGACCAGAGTCTACAATATTTTCAGAAACATAGAAGGGCACACAAATCCTCGCAGCCTCCTGAGAAAAATCAGTTTGGGTAATGGATGACTTGTACATTATGCTGCCAATCCTGCAAAGACATACCCTCATCTTAGCTTTGTGCATTATGAGCAGTTCTATTGAAATCCATTAACTTCATGCAGAAGTTTTTGCTGTCTCAGGTCCTATGAATGGGATATACAAAAGTGTTCAGCATTGGCCTTAACTCTGCTCTCATTAAAGTCAAAGGCAAAATTCCAGTTGAATGCTTCTGATTATCTCACTCTACATGAGCTAAACAGAACTTCCATGAATTAGGCCTCAAATGAGCAAAAAATGCACTTGGGGTGTGTGGAGAATCAGACTCCATCAAAACACTACTTTAAATTTGCAGAAATAATGAACCTATTCTATTATTCTGATGAGTAAATTGGATCTCTCAATGGAAAACACTCCTTATAAACAAATGAAATAGAAAAGCTGTCCCCCACAGGGATCATGAACTGACTGGCCATATTATTGCAAATAGGAGTGAGGTCCTGGTTAGATGGGAGAGGCATCCTGCTGAGGCCCCAAAGTAGATAAAGGAGTTGCATTATGGACAAGGATGAGAATCACTGAGCTACTGGTTCAAAAACAAACTCCATCTGAAAGATGTAAAATGATAAGGGATAGGGAAGTTTGCATTAGGAAATAATATTTACTTTTTTTCAAAAAAAAAAAAAAATCGCATTCATCCTTCTGCCAGAGAAAAAGGTTTATCACCCATACTTGGAAAGGAAAGGGGAATGTTTTCACAAATTGCAGTAATTAGTTATGATGGTCAAAAAGCAACAACCAGCTCTTTCAAATGGAACCCAAACTAAAAAGTAAGTCTAGATTTTGACACCTTTTTTCACATTGGGTCAAATCTTTCTCCTTCAGTAGTTTTATTACTTCCTATGGAGAAAGTAAGGGATTCCATGAGGAGTAGAGTATTACGCAGTGTAATGGTAGCAGAGTCTGATCCTAATTTTTTTTTTAAAAAATTGTACTGTTTCTAATTCATTTATTGCTGTGGTTAATAATGGCTATGACATTTGACCACATAATCATAACTTGATGAATAGTATAACAAGCGTCACTGCAAGAAGTATTTTTTTAAGTTCACGGAAATGGTCTTATTTTACCCTGGTGGATACTTGTCTGCAGTACATCACAATGGCTCGATCCAAATCCCTTTGAATTCAGTGGAAGTAAAGTCACCTAACATTTGAGTTCTATCCGAGCTCTGAGCCATAGAGGGAGGATGTTCTTTTCCATGGGAGGCATTCTGCTTGTAGAGCACAGAGTGAAGTAGAATGCCTGGGAGCAGCACTGAAAAAGACCACTTCTACCAACTTTTGTAAGTATAGTAGGATTGCTTTGGGGCTGTTTGTAGTCTGCTAGCCAATAGAGAAGGAGGGCTGAATCCATGGCCCTTCTCTCACCCCTCCCTGTCCATTGTGGAGTGTCTAGTGCCCTTCCCCTGTTCTTGCTCTCAGGGTCCTTGTTTATACCTGGGAAAATTTAAGAAAAAATTCCTATTGTTGCTAACAGGTTCCCCAGAATTGGTGTTTGCAAGGTGGGGAGCACTAATCTAACCAGACCACCAGCTGCCAAAGAGGTTTTAAACAGAGTGTTGATTAGACTTATTCTGACAAGCTTATTGTGCTGAGAATGTTGGGTTGGCTCAGGAAGGAATTATTTTATTACCACCATTACAGGTAAAACCATTTTTAATAGTCACTTACATGAGAACATATGCAGCAGGACTTGTACATAATTCTGTTTTAGATCCTGAAAAGGTAGGATGCAGTGAGTAACTGTATACTCTGTGTGGGAAAAAAAATGCAAGTTATATATGGGTATATAGCTACTGTGACAGAGTTCCTCCTCTACCTTGGTGGGTCCTGCGCTTATTGGCAGATTTGCTCACCTCAGTGATCTTCCCCACAGTCTGGATTAACTCCTCCTGTGTCTGATCGGGAGTTTGGAGGTTTGGGGGGAACCCGGGCCCGCCCTCTACCAGGTTCCAGCCCAGGGCCCTGTGGATTGCAGCTGTCTATAGTGCCTCTTGTAACAGCTGCATGACAGCTACAACTCCCTGGGCTACTTCCCCATGGCCTCCTCCAAACACCTTCTTTATCCTCACCACAGGACCTTCCTCCTGCTGTCTGATAACGCTGTACTTCCGTAGTCCTCCAGCAGCACATCCTCTCACTCTCAGCTCCTTGTGTCTCTTGCTCCAGCTCCTCACACGCACTTCCTCTCCTCTAACTCCTCCTCCCCTGACTGGAGTGAGCTCCTATTTAAACCCAGGTGCCCTGATTAGCCTTCCTTGATTGGCTGCAGGTGTTCTAATCAGCCTGTCTGCTTTAATTGGTTCTAGCAGGTTCCTGATTACTCTAGTGCAGCCCCTGCTCTGGTCATTCAGGGAACAGAAAACTACTCAGCCAGTGACCAGTATATTTGCCCTCTACCAGACTCCTGAATCCCACTGGCGTGGGTCTGTCACACTACGTATTTTTAGTTCTCTCAGGAACCATGTCACTGCCTTATGTAACGATGGGTCTGTCTACCCTGAAATCAGAGGTGTGATTGCAGTTCATATAAGGCATACCTTCACTAATTTTCATCTAGTTTCTTCAGCTAAAAATAGCAGTGAAGACATGGCCGTACAAACTTCAGTATGGGCTGGTCAAGCCTATCTGGAATTCTCGTACATACTCATGTTCCTAGCCCATGCCCGTGGCTGTGCTATCATGTCTTCACCGCTATTTTTAACTGCACTTGCTAGCTTAAAACTAGCATGAGTGTGCTTACATGAGCTGCAATCACACCTTCAATTGCAGTATGTACATACCTTATGATATGTTGAGTGGAGAGAGACAGGTTTGGGTGTTAACAGACCAAGCAATTTCTATCATATGAGGAGCAAGGTCAATGGTTTTGAACTTTGGGATAAAAATATCGTAACCTAAGTGCAAGGATATTGCATTGTCTCTGTATCAGGTGTTTAACATCTAACATCTTATGAGAAAATATTCTGTTTTCTCTTCTATAAACTGTCAATAACTACTTCTTTTGTTTAATCTAAGATTAATTGTCATTGACTGTCATTTCTTAGGGGAATTGTCTGACTACAACTCTCTGAAACAATGTGTCTCCATCCTCTCAAGGGAGGCAGAGAAAGGTGAATGTGACAGTGTATTAATCAATGCCACAGAGAAGGCTGCAGTCTTTCTTCTAGAGCAATGCCACCAGCATTATAGCCATTTTCCCCTACCTCCCAAAAAAGTTATTTCTTCCAGAAAAATTCACAAAAACTACCCTGTGAAAACCACACTGAAAGATTATGAAATGGAACACAACACACATTCTACAAGAGTCCCTTCATAAGACTGTTTATTCCTTAGACATAGTAAGGAATATGTCATATTGTTCAAAATGAAAATTCTATATTTAAATCACATTACAATAAAATAAGTCCCCAGACTATTGACTAGATAAGCTAACTGTTCTTTTGGATCTGCCCTCTACATTGTTATCAACTTTTTCAGCACCTAACCTGTTACAAAATTTTGATCAAATCAATCCAGATATGCTGAAAACCTGCTCAGACTTTTATAGATCACTCCATATAAATATTGGTGATCAACTAGGCGTGGCAGCACCATGGAGAAATACCCATTTCTGTTGATTAACTGTGATGCCTGGTGTGGGGGACAAATATTGTGCACGTGTGTCCCATCAATGGCCCTTATACAACTAGGAAACCTCAACCATGCAAAGCCATAGGTAGCCATCTGCACATTGCATAGTCTATGACCCAGGGGGACAGCTCTTTCTGGATAGTGGTGCAGACCTCCATTACAACAGCCCCAATGATAATTCTACCAACATCAAACTGATCAACAACTGGAGGTAGCGAGCTTCCAGGGAGCTATAACCATGTGCTTCTCCACACTGAGGGGAGCTCTCACACTACTGGGACATTCTGCAGTTCTAGGGTGAGTGAGCTCTGTTCAGAGCTCCAAGAGAGTATCTCAAATAATTTGCCATGGTCAGAACTGGCTCTCCACAAAGTGAATCTGCTCCAGCAAAAGATATAGGAGAAGTGTCTGATTGTTTTCAGCTTCCTCCTCCTTCTCCTCCTCAGGTGCCCTTATCACTTAAGTTACAGTCATTGCGCTACTTTAGGTATTACACCATCAGTCTGTTTAGATTCATGGCTGTGAGGATTGCAATGCTCTCCCATGCTTCCTCCATGCTGCTTGCTTTAAAAGTGGTACTGGAAACAGTAAGAATGATGGGGTGAAACAAGAGGAATCATGGGAATTAGTCTAGTTGTCTAGAAACCCCAGAATTCCACCGCTTTCAGATACAAATCTGAAAATAAAGAGCGTAATAAAATTCCAGAAAGCATGCAGCAGAGCAGTGGAAGCAAGCACCCTGGAACATCTGACCCGAAGGCTGAGTGCTTGCTGTGAAACAGCACTGTGCCGTATGGCCACAAAGATGTTAGATACAACATTAACTTGATCACAGGATAGCAACGTGCTGGGTGCAACAGTTGTTGCAATTTACTTAATGCAGATATGCAAAATCTGCACCAAGTGTAGACATGTTTTGAGCCTGCTACAGTGGGGTCTTTGCTGTGTAATGGATCAAATCCCACCAAAACCTTCTTCTGTTGCAAATGTCGGTAGGTCCCTTGTTTTGGAAAATGTGTTATATTTTGGCTTAAGTCCTCCTCATATAAAGTGCAAAAGATACTGGTGGTAGCTAGATACAAAAGCAGAGATACAAAACCAGATCCTTAGCCCCATTATAGCTGCTTTATGGTGCTCTGGTGTTGTAAAGTAGTTATACAAACAGGAGGAAATCCCTGGGTAGTGCAATCCTACACCACTTCTGCCCCCACTTATCCACCCCACTTCAGGAAGCATAGCTGAAGGAAAGGTCAAAGCAGCGTGGACAGGGCGTCTGTATGTCCCAGCAATCCTGAGCTACCAGGATGTCCCCTTGAGTCATAGGCATCCAACCATAAGATAGAGGCTGCTGTAACATACAACAAGGTCTGAGCTGGTCCCTGGCCACTTCCAGAATTTGAAGGTTCATAAAGGTGTCATAAAGCTACTCAGAAATAGAGCTGGACAGGAACAAGATTTTCCATTTTGGAATGGGAAAAAATGAAATAGAATTTCCCATGAAATGAAATGCTGAAAACACAATTGTTTCAGAATTATTGAAATGTTTTCTTCCAATGAAATCAAAACATTGCACTCCAACTTTGACTTCTAAAACTTTCAAAAAAAATTATAAAAAAAACCACAATTAATTTTGATTTCAAAAGACATTTCAAAACCAAAATCAAAATGTTCCATTCTGAAAATGCTAAAATGGGACATTTCAGCATTATGAAAATGCTTCATTATTTCATTTCAAAATTTTGTTGAAATAGACGTGTTTTTCTAAACATGTCAATTTTGATGAAAATGACATTTTTATTCAAAACCGCATTTTTATGAAAAAATTCCAACCAGTTTTTCTCAGAAGTATCCCAGGATAGATGCCACAGTCTTCTTGAGAGTTTCATGGTGTGTCATTGGAAAGCTGGGGGATAACAATCCTTATTCAAGCCTTGTCTATGCTACACATGCTTGCCAGCATAACTATACCAGAACAGCCCCCTCGTAGATACAGCTTATACCAACAGAAGGAGTTTCTGTTGGCATAGTAAAACCCAGTTCTGCTAATGACATTAGCTTTGCCAATGGAAGCACTTTGGCTCTACACTACATCTACACTGGGGAGAGGGGGTTGCATATGTACCTATGTCAGCTAGTGTGTGTGTTTTGTTCACACCACTAGCTGACACAGCTATGCCAACCAAATTTCATCATGTAAACATGGCCTCCACCTACCATGAGACAGATGATGACTGGGGAAGAATTTTTAAACTTCCACAGTGTACATCAGTGCTGTGTTGAGCACTGCTTCTTTCTTAAAAGAGTGTGCTTAGTAACGGTGGTAGAATAGGAGTAAATGTCTCCATGTACACAGGTGACATGCACTGGGTCATCATATTAGAGGATTTGGGGGTTGGGTAAGGTTTCCCAAACAAACATCTTGGAATACCCTGAGACCTCTGAAATGAATATTGTTTGCCACCCAGCTGGACCACGGCATGTGACCCTAAGAACCCATCAAAGTCAACTGGAAAAGGATTCACTGTTCTGTAACGATCAGAGGGGTAGCCGTGTTGGTCTGGATCTGTAAAAAGCAACAAAGAATTCTGTGGCACCTTATAGACTAACAGATGTATTGGAGCATAAGCTTTCGTGGGTGAATACTCACTTCGTCAGATGCGTAAATGGAATTTACAGAGGTAGGTATAAATATGCAGGCCAGAATCAGTCTGGAGATAACGAGGTGAGTTCAATCAGGGAGGATGAGTCCCCCTTCTAGCAGTTGAGGTGTCAACACCAAGGGAGGAGAAACTGCTTTTGTAGTTGCTAGCCATTCACAGTCTTTGTTTAATCCTGAGCTATGGTGTCAAATTTGCAATGAACTGAAGCTCACGCAGTTTCTCTTTGAAGTCTGGTCCTGAAGTTTTTTTTTGCTGTAGGATGGCTACCTTAAAACTGCTATTGTGTGGCCAGGAAGGTTGAAGTGTGTCCTACAGGTTTTTGTATATTTCCATTCCTAATATCTGACTTGTGTCCATTTATCCTTTTACATAGGGACTGTCCAGTTTGGCCAATGTACATAGCAGAGGGGCATTGCTGGCATATGATGGTATATATAACATTGGTGTTCTGTAGCTGTAACAAACTCACTATATGTAGCACACTTCTTTCCTAGAGTTTATCCATAAAGGATATCATGTAAGTCTTAAATGAAAGCCAAGATCGTGTCAGAAGATATGTGTATACACACACACACACACCTATGCACCCTGAAAATATGTTTCTAGAAGTCAGAACCAAGGCAGGGTTGACAATAAGGTTCTGTGAGACAAAGGATGCATTGAGCATTGGCCTGCTAAACCCAGGGTTGTGAGTTCAGTCTTTGAGGGGGCCATTTAGGGATCTGGGGCAAAAATCTGTCTAGGGATTGATTCTGCTTTGAGCAGGAGGTTGGACTAGATGACCTCCTGAGGTCCCTTTCAACCCTGATATTCTATGATTTACCTCTCTGCTTCAGTTCACATGTAAATTAAGCATGGTCAGCCAACACAATGGAAGCCCTATTTGCATACAAAGTCAACATGAGAATGTGACCTCAAATGAAAATCAGCACACTAGGGAATAAACCCCAGGGAGTCATTCTGACTCCAGGGACACACTATGGATTTTGGAGGATAAGGCAAAAGAAAATATCTTTATACTGCATGTAAGGAGGTAATCAGGCAGTATAATTGTACTCATGAAACTGAGATCCCAACCGGTCTTGGCTGAAAGAACTGTACAGGACATTTAGGGGAGATAAGATTGCTTTTAGACAGACAGTTAGCTTGTTACAAGTTAAGGTTAGTTTCTATAAATTGTGTATGGATTTTGTTTTATATGTAACCTGTTTCCATTATCCTTACTCTCTCTCTTAAATCTTAACCTTTGATATTAAACTTATGATTGTTTTCACTATAAATGTATTTCAGTGCAGTGGTGTTATACAGGAGCTGATCCTCTGTTGAATCAAACAAGCTGGTGTATTGTTATTTCCCCTTGGAGATAGCAAATCTGGTATTTCTGAAAGTATTCAGTGACCGTGGGTGGGTGTCACAGGGGTACACTTCAAAGAGGCTTAGGAAATGTGGTGCATCGATAACCTGAAAAGCAAAGTGAAGCTAGAATTATCCAGGAAGAAAATGTTCTCACTGGAAAATCTATGGCAATATCTGTCTGGGGAGACTCCCAGATGGTGAAAGATAGCCATTTTCACAGTGTCTAACCAGGCCCTGTCCTCCATCCTCCAGAGGAAGACTCAGAACCCCTGCAGAGACCCAGTGCAGTCCTGGCCAGAAGAACTCCAGAGCCAACCTCTGGAGCCAGGCTAGGATCCCCTGGTCCAGACTCAGGGTGTTGATCCCATGCCAGAGCATGGACAGGACTAGCTGATTAAGTACCAGTGCCCTCTCCCGCATCAGAGCATTCCTGTCCATCTCCGCAACCGCTCACCCACCCTGGCCTCTAAATCCTGCCAGTTCTCCAGTGGAGAACGATGCGTGGCGGAAAAGTAAATGCCAAGATACAGCAGTGGACCCGCACTCCACCGAAGCATGGGTGGGAGGGAGCTTGCCTGCCACCCATTCCCGACCATCAGGACAGAGCTCTTGACCCAGTTGCCCTGGGTGGAGGAGGTCGCCAAAGGTTGCCAATCCCTGTTACAGAAGTTAAAAAATGAAATAATAAACAAGCTTGATAACACCTGTGGGAAAATGAAAAACATCACTGAATTGATTTCCCACTGACACCAAAAAAAAGTGAGAATTTTCACTATCCTCTATGCCACAGAAGGATCTGCAGCTATCACTGGAGCAAAAGAGGGCCAAATACTCTAATGGTAAAAGAAACCACAACAGGCTGAAATAGAAATGTTAGTTGTCCTTGTTAATTTCAAGACTTTTTTTATACAGCTGTAAGAGTAGCAGGAAAAAAAATAGTTGCAAATAATTATGCAGTAAAAATAGGCAAACCATTAGCTGGGTGTAAGCTGGACAGGCCTGATTTCTGAGGTTTGTTCCTTATCTGATACCGAGACAAAACCGGATGTTGTTTTGTCCAGCATCAGATGGGGAATGCCATTTTGAAGAATATGCCATCCCATCAATGTGACCTCACATGCACAGTGGAGTTCACACAGCTGGAGGCAGGCCAACACCATTCCCAGAAATACCAGAATGTCTGGGGCTCTATGAGTGGCCACTGTAAGTGAAAATAAAGCAAAAACTGCAACTAGTATTATTTGTAAGACCAGCTCTAGTGTGTGTGTCGGGGAGGTGGGGGGATGAGATTGCATGACCCTAGCAACCCAGCACTTCTCTCAAATAAATGGACACTAGTTATTTCTTCAAAGCCTGGTTGCCTTCTCTTTTCTAGGGGGCACATTGAAGCATGAAGCATTCTGTGCTTATACAACAATGGGACATTTTGTCTTTAGCCTACAAAAAATGTCTGCCTTTTCCTCGTTTTGGTTACTGAGTACTGTGTCGTGTGTGTATGCATCAAACCTGGAAGAAAGAGCAACCTAAGGGAAGCTTGTTAGTGAACTGAGTTCTGTGGCGTAACAGTAATTTCCTCTTCTTCAATTGCTTCTGTGCTCTGGCATGTTTGTGTTCCGTAATTTTTGTCACAAGACTTCAGACAGATCATTAGAAACATTGCCTTGCTTGTCAAGCTGTTTTTTTTAATTGAACAAGTGCACTCATCCCTCGTTGCCAGGCTCTCCCCTCCTCTGTGTGCGCGCATCAACACACACACACACACACCATCATCCTGCTTACTAGACAGAGATAAATTCCTCACCGGTGTGATCATCCGATACTAAGCCAAACTCAACTTCTTCAGCTTTCCCCTCTCTACCCACTCTGTTATTCATAGGGACCACAGGTGAAGCGGGAGAAAATTATTACAGCATGATGACTGCTGAAATGATAGAAGGTAAAGAAGATGGATTATCATGGTGCTGACATTTGTATGGATTTCCAAAATTAAGCTGTTCACTTAAAGTGACCGTCATCTTTGCACCCATGATATTGCAGCTGCCCTAGTAATAACCTTCATCTGCACTTGTGAGCCAAATGAGCAGAGCACGTTTCCCATTACCTGTCAAGCGAGTATGTAGAGTTCTTCTGGTCCCACAATAATAGCAGGGCTGCTGGTGAACAGAGTAATAAACACCTACTGAGAGGGATGTAGCGTGAAAAGATCTCATCACCTGCCATTAGCACGCTGATGAATAATGCAGCATTTTCAGTGGCAGATGTCAGGGGTGGGAGGAAGAATCACTTCTGTAAATGCTCTGGTGAGCACTTCAGCACAAAGTGAGAGGTGATAGCAACAGATGCATGTGACAAAATTACACTCGCTATTGTATTTTAAAAGAAATGGGAACATTTACTTCACAAATAGCTGGCAGGTTCTCTCTCTCTCTCCTTTTTTCCCCTCAGAGCCAAAGGATGCTGTAAACCAGCAAACTAACACACCAGCTGCTGAGGGTTTACAGCTTCTGCACCATTGTCTAAAGGATAGACAGGCTCTACCAGGCTTGGCTGTCCATCTAGCTACATTAAATATCTTACCCCCTCAGATTCAAACAGACCTGTTGATTAAAAATCTATTACTCCTATTTATGCTAAGATGCAGCTTCCACCGTACACTCTCTTCTCCTCCTGCCCCCCACCCCAAAAACCTTTGGCTAAGTTAAAGGCTAGATCGTGGGTTTGGTCAGCCCTTTGACGAAACCACTAGAGCAGGGATGAGCAAACTACAGCCCAGGGTCCGCAACTGGCCCTCGAGTTGTTTTAATCTGGCCCTCAAGCTCCCAC
Source organism: Chelonoidis abingdonii (assembly GCF_003597395.2). Lineage (NCBI taxonomy): Eukaryota > Metazoa > Chordata > Testudines > Testudinidae > Chelonoidis > Chelonoidis abingdonii. The sequence continues at coordinate 103,261,085 of NC_133774.1, read as the reverse complement.
CAAGAAGTAGAGTCCAGAGCTTTCCCCGCTCCAGCGCTCCAGTTGGGGAGTGGGGTCGGGGGCTTTTCCCACTCCACGCAGCTCCTGGAAGCAGTAGCATGTCCCCTCTCCAGCTTCTATGCATAGGGTCAGCCAGGGGCTCTGCACTCTGCCCTCACCCCGAGCGCCGCCCCTGCAGCTCCCATTGTCCGTGAACCATGGCCAATGGGAGATGCAGGAGCAGTGACTGTGGACAGAGCAGTGCATAGAGCTGCCTGGCTGTGCCTCCACATAGGAGCCGGAGAAGGGACATGCTGCTGCTTCTGGGAGCTGCTTGAGGTAAGCAATTCCTGGAGCCTGCACCCCTGACCTGCTCCCACACCCCAACCCCTTGCCCCAGCCCTGATCCCCCTCCCACCCTCTGAACTCCTCGGTCCCAGCCTGGATCACCCTCCTGCACCCCTCATCCCCAGCCCCACCCCAGAACCAGCACCCCCAGCTGGAACCCTCACCTCCTCCCACAACCCAATCCCCAATTTCATGAGCATTCATGTCCCATACAATTTCCATACCCAGATGTGGCCCTCACACCAAAAAGTTTGCCTATGCCTGCACTAGAGTATTCTGGCCATAAAGTCAGTGGGTCTAGCCATGGCAGGATCACATCAGTGTTGGGGGATCCTGCCATGACATAGAATTGGCATGGAGGCCTGAGTCATCACCCCCTGCTGCTGATGTACAGGATGTGAGGAATGGATGCTGCTACACTTGGCTGGTGGTGGTTTCAGCCCCAGCAATCGTTAGGAGCCAGCATAAGTTAGAGGAACCCTACAGGCTGCTAAGGTGACATCAAGCCCCCATTTGCATTGCCTCAATTCTAGTTTCTCCAGCTCAGACAGCAGCCTCAGGGCTAGGGGAGCGCACAAGTGAGCTTTGTGTCACCTTTAACCCCCACATTCACAGGGTACTTCTCAGCTATTACTTGGGGCCCTAATTACAAATCTATGATTTTTGGCATGCACATAGTCTGGAGGCAAAAAAATCCCTCCTCCCACACCCAAATCAATATTTGATTAAAGCATTATTCATGGTACATACAGTAAACTTCTTTGAAGAATCACAATTCAGATGATTTACCACAGCCATCCCCAGAGTGGAAATGTTTTTTGATGACATTTACCTTCATATCTTATTGTCAGTGAATTTTTTGAGTCCAATAGCTCTTTTGGCCAATTGCTGCCAATTCACACAGTAACTTATTAACATCAAAAATCCTGGGTAACAGATGGCCCATTACCATGACCTGTGAGATTTAAATACAGGAAAAGACTTGCGCTCCTGAGCCCTTACATCCCTGAGGCCATACAGACTGGATTCACTGTGACAGTCACTGCTTGATCTCCACAGGACAGTGGAGCCGGAAAAGAGAGTGGAGTGAATAAAAGGGAAGGAGGAGGATATTTTAGAACCTTGCCCTGACACACAATTCATGAGGCAGCATAGATGTCGCTATAGTTGGAGGGTACTCTTCATCCATCTTTATTCTCACATTTATTATAATCAACAACTAAAGGTTATGTTCTCCTACTTTCAAACACTCATAGCTGTCCATATATAATATTGTTTGCAGTGTTGTAGCCATGTTGGTCCCAGGTCATGAGAGAGACAAGGTGGGTGAGGTAATATCTTTTACTGGACCAACATCTATTGGTGAAAGAGACAAACTTTTGAGCTCCACAGAGCTCTTCTTGGCCTGGAGAAGAGCTCCATGGAGCTTGAAAGCTTGTCTTTTTCACCGACAGATGCTAGCCCAATAAAAGATATTACCTCACCCATCATATTGGGAGAAATTGCTCCCAAAGGATCAGGGTTTAGAGAGATATAATGGGATTTAAAAAAACAAAAACAAATCAAATCTTCAACAGTGAAGTAATTTTCTGTAAAATACTATTTCAGGATGTAAGTTCTCTTCTGATCACTTTTTGGGCTATGGCTGTTGTTGCTCAAGTTCCTTATTTTATTCTTCTTTCTACACACATTACAGAGGTCCCTGCTCTCCCCGTTAGCTATGGTTGGAAAGGAACTGTGTGACTGGGAGAAACAAGCATCACTTTAGCAAGAGACAAGTGATGAGAAATAAAATGTATATGAGCAGTTAAAAATGTCTGCTGCAAAATGGAAGCGGGGGGGGTTAATGAGATACATGCCAGAGAGAGAAAATAAAAGACTTAGCTATGAAGTCTTTACTTACCTATGCAACATGAGTGAAGATATTAGAAACAGAGGGTTTTTTTAGAGAGTGTATGTACCCCTATGAAAATATGAACATTCTTGTCAAGGGGAGGGGGACGGGCATCCTTCAAGCAGAATGGCAATGTAACCCAGCTGCACCAAGAATGGACAAAAACAGCGTAATAATAATAATGATCCCATGTCGTCACAGCTCTGATTAGGGGACAGTCATTTTGAAAAGCATACAAATTCAAGGTTAGTGTAAAATGACAAGAGAACCTCCAGGCGGGAGGGATGTAGTCAACAAAAGCTCTGCCACATTGGATCCAAGCTTTTCTTGAAATCCCTCACAGGAAAATGTACAAATATGGATGATCTCTCCTTGTTGAGATGATAATAATAACAATATCCCGAACCCAACCTCTCCTACGTCTGCCCTCTAACTTGGCCAATAATACAAAGAAAGAAAGAATGTGTAAGAAGGACTATAGCTGCTAGGTACTGAACCACTGTTCCTCAGCCTTGAAAATACCCCTTTGCCATGTCCTGACACTGTGATTAAGCCATGGACAATTGTATAAGATGCCTCCCACCCCCACCAACTGTATTAGAAAGAGTGCAGGAGGGTCTATTTGTTTTCTTTTAAGGAGGTCCTTTTTCATCTATTGCTTTAAAATGTAACTTTCTTGTGTTAAGTTCAGACACAAAGTAATAGAAATGCCCTTATACTGTGCTTTGTCAAGTTCCTATTCATTCATCATCACTTATAATACCCTTTTTGACCATGTAAATTATTCTTGTACCTGAATGTTCCCATATCAATATTATCCAGACAATGCAATGGAATATAACAAAAGACAAATGCAGACCAAGTTACAGCAAATTTGCACCTGCAAAATTGAAAGTCAGTAAGAGACTCTTTAAAAATCATTTCCTTAATCTTGAACTCTCACATAATGCTTCCAATTTCCTGGAAATCTGCTGTACTGGAAATGTGTTTTAACTCACACTCCCACAGCTCATTATAACACACAAAACCTAACGGAGAATTCACAGACACTGTATATGGTTATACTTGAGTTTTAACTTTATATTTTTAAATGTTACACTTGGCTTACAGTATATTTATCAATAGTTAAAATTCACAGTTGTTGGATAAATATTATTTAAATTCACAAACCAATACTGCAAATTCATTAAAAGCTGAGAAAGTTTGGATAAAAAGCAACATTTGCCATGTATTTTGTGCCCTGATATTATCCCCACATGTGTAAGGCTAAAAAGGGCCACCTCTTACTGTAGAGATGTATCTAAAAAAAATCTCTCAAGCTGCCTGTAATAATCTCCATTATGTATAATGACCATTTTGATAATAGTCTTTAGAAGAGGTAATGGCCCTGCTGAATGGTTATTACCTGTCTGTTCACGCTGGAAGCAAGATGCAGAAGCCAGAGGGGACAGTCAAATGGTCCTTGTGGTGTAGTCTGAAGGAATAAGAAATATTTAACAGAATGCAAGAAACAGACAAGCAACCGCCTTTCGTTGTAAAACTGTCTGTGGTGGTGCAGTCAACCATTGTGAATTTTGTGAAATAAAGATACAAACTAAATAAATAAATAAATAATAATAATAGGCAAACTATCACTATGCAAATTAGTTTAATTTTAAGTGTCACCTTCTAGCTTATTAATAAAGAAGAAATCCAAAAGTTAAATATATTTTGATATAGTATAAAATTATACATCAGTCCTACATGACCCCTGTAAAGCAGTTATCAGCTCAGTCTAGAAAGATCTCAGGGCTGATCCAAATGTCAAATACACTTAGAGTATGTCCCACTTAGACCAGGGTTAGTAGAGCTCGATTCAGTGGCCTCTGGGTTTGAGAATCCAGGGTTTGAATATCTACACTCATTGGCAACCCTTGTTTAAGAATTATTTAAGGGCTCCTGTGTCCACACTGCAGTACACAAATTCGAGTCTGTAACCCAGATTTCCTAACACCCTGCCAAAATGTGGCCACGCTAGCTATTGGTTCATGGTGCACTGTGGGAAAACTTGACTGTACACAATACATATTACAGGAAGTTTGAATTGCCTGCCAACACATCCTGCCAAGCATTCATTTTGGTCTGCATTCTCCCAGCAACATGGAGGAATTGCCATTTCAAAAACTTCTCTTACCTAGGCTTTCACTTCTGTTTCTGGATCCAGGCAGAGCTTTCATGAGATGCTGGTGGGCAGTTTGGCAGTATTTTTCGACCCACCAAAGGCATCTTACAGAGAGAATGATGGAGCAGGAGAAGGACACAGACATGGCAGACTCGAACTGGCTGATGCTGCTTGGTACACTTGATATAGTGACAGCTGCTCCTAAGGCCTGGTCTACACTACGCGTTTAAACCGATTTTAGCAGTGTTAAACCGATTTAACGTTGTACCCGTCCACACAATGAGGCCCTTTATATCGCTATAAAGGGCTCTTTAAACCAGTTTCTGTACTCCTCCCCAACGAGAGGAGTAGCGCTAAAATCGGTATTACCATATCAGATTAGGGTTAGTGTAGCCACAAATCAACGGTATTGGCCTCCAGGCGGTATCCCACAGTGCACTACTGTGACCACTCTGGAACAGCAATCTGCAACTAAGAATGCACTGCCAGTAGACAAGAAAAGCCCCGCGAACTTTTGAATCTTCATTTCCAGTTTCGACCCACGTGGACTACTGATCAGCACCGGTGGCGATGCATCACCCAAATTCAAAAAAGAAGCTCCAGCTGGACTGTATGGGAGATACCTGGATCTGATCGCTGTAATTCGGGGACGACAATCTGTTCTATAAAGCTCCACCCTTACAGAAAGACGAAAGTGCCACAGTGTGTATAAATAATCTCCAGCTATGATACGGATGGAGTCCACAGCACAGTGCTCGCGTGACAAGCACATAAGGAATAGCAAACGAAATCAAACGGACGCTCATAGAGGGATGGAGGGGATACTGAGGACGTCCCTCTATACACACCACAAGTCCCCGCAGTCTCTGAAAATCATGCAATTCTGGTGAGCCGACAATGTCGATGGTACAAAACAATATCGTCTTCGGTTCAGGGGAAAGTCCTTCAATTTACCCTCCCCCCCCTTGTGACAAGAAAAGGGGACACAAAAATCATTTCTGACTTTTTTTCAATTGTCTACCAACAGACTTATGTTCACTGAATGGCTGCTAGTGACGCGAATGCTGGCGGCAGTTAAAATGCAAGCAAGTATGCCGCCTCCTCTTCCCTCCCCCATGGCAGACGGTACCAATATGCTTACTATCGCTGAGTAGATCCTGGCGGCCTCAAGTAGGCTGGCCGAGGGGCGCACTGGGTAAAAAAGAAATATTCCCGTCATTCCAAGTAGATGAGTACAGAAACCGGCTGGCTAACCGTCTTCACATTAGCAACTGCGGGCATGGCTCCATCGACCCTCGTTCATGTGTAACCAGAAAAGATCTGTACTTGCTGGAACAATCATAGGCAGCGGATGGCTGGGGTCCTCTCCCCATTAGCCCTGCTTAAGTCTGCTGGACTAATGCTGTTGGAGGCGCCTCCCCTCATTTATCTCACTAAAAAGTCAGTGTTTCTTATTCTGCACTTCTTTTCTCATCACACAATGGGGGATACTGCCACAGTAGCCCAGGAAGTTGGGGGAGGAGGGACAATGGGTGTGGTTGTTGCCAGGGGTCCCCCCCGTGAATGGCATGTCGCTCATCATTTCGCGGGATCTGACACAGAGCAGCTGTGCCTCTGGTTCCTGATACACGGTTATAGTACACTGTGTCCAGTATTCTAAGGCAGACTGACTCTATTTTAGATATCATAAAGGAGGATGACTCAAGGGTAGTCAATTCCCATTTTTGTTTTGCGCCCCGTCCGACCTTCAGCAGAGCACCCATCGACAGCGCAGACGGTAAACAGAACGACAGATAACCGTCTATCTCAAATGGTGCAGCAGACGGGTACAGGAACGACTGCATAACCCGTCGCTGTTGTCATCGCAAAGGCAAATGAAATGTGCTGTGTAGTGCTGCTATATTGCCGTCGTCTAGCGGCATCCCAGTACACAACGGTGAACTAGTAAAAAAATAGCTGAACGGGTTCTATGTTGCCGTGCATGGCATCTGCAGGGCAATCCAGGGAAAAGGGTCGTGAAACCTATGTCTCTGATGCTTTCCAGAGGAGGATTACTTGACTACATTTACTCAGAACCACCCACAATGATTGTTTGCCCCATACAGACGGAAGCTCACCCAGAATTCCAAGGGGGCGGGGAGACTGCGGGGAACTATCGGAAGCTACGGATAGCTACCCAAGTGCAACGCCCAGAAATCGACGCTAGCCTCGGACCATGGACGCACACTGCCGAATTAATGTGCTTAGTGTGGCCACGTGCACTCGACTTTATACAATCTGTTTTACAAAACCGGTTTATGTAAAATCGGAATAATCCTGTAGTGTAGACATACCCTTACACACACTGGTGCTCTTCTGGAGCAAGGCCACAAGTACAAACTGATGATTTTGTCACCCATGGAATGGGTAGCCTACATTTAGGGTGACCAGACAGCAAATGTGAAAAATTGGAACAGGGGTGGGGGGTAATAGGAGCCTATATAAGAAAAAGACCCAAAAATCGAGACAGTCCCTATAAAATTGGACATCTGGTCACGCTACCTACATTTAACAGAAATGGACAACATTTGAAACTGGACTACATTTGAATCTCTTCCCCCACATCTTCTCGGTACAGCTTAGTCTTTTTAGGCGGCTTGTTTCACAACTGGGCTGGTACCAAGCAGCGTATATACAGGGAAGATAATGTAAAGTTCTTATTTTAAAAATGGAATGTGCTAGCAAAAATGTGCACCTTCCCAGTAAAAATTCTTGCTTGTGTTACTGTTTGCCTCTCTCTCCATTTTGAATTCCACATGGGTAGAGGGAGAGTGGGATGCCAAAGAGGTGGCATGCAATCTGGATATGGACAGCTACCCAGGGTTTGTAATATCTTTTACAGTGGTTCACAGAGTAGAAATTCCTCTCAATCCTATATTAATAAATACAGAAATGGATCCAGGAACTTTCTAGGCTCGAGGGAAGTTTCTCCCTCTTCCATTTCTGTTGCCACTGCCGCCTCTGGGAAGGGGGCTGGCATCAAAAAGAGGCTCCAGGTACAGCCCCAGGATGTGCTACAGCTGCTTCTGCAGCAACACCTCCTTTAGGATCAGTTTCATCAGCAGAGTTACTTCATTTTTCTCATTCAGCATGTGCTGCTGGTTCCAACTGATTCCCATGCTGGCCTCCTGAGCCAGCAGGTCACCATCCTAGCTGACCAGGTCACTATGCACCATTGGTGGCTCAGCATGTAAAATAATGTTTACTGGGAAGGTGCACCACTTCAGAAGGGTGGTTGGACTCAGGCCTGCATAAAACAATGTAGATGCTGGCGCCCTAAATTGGGACCCAGGGTTCAACAGTTCCTATCCCGGGGTTACAACGTGTAGATGTTCAAGCCCTAGCTAAACAAACCTTGAGTTCGTCTAACCCTGGACCTTCATTGCTGTGCAGACAAACCCCTGGGCTTTGTCTATGCTTCTGGTGGTATGTAGAGAACCAACACTGAACACCCAGCTAACATGGGTATAAGTAGCAGAGTAGAAGAGGGAGATGGCTTAGGCGGGTAGAGTGCACCACATGCGTAAACCCCCAGTGGATATACCCGACGTGGCTCTCTCCATGCCCAACCAGTGCTTCCCATGTCTATGCTGCTGTTATTAGAAGTGTAGTGTCCCACCGCCTCTTCGCTGCCAGTCCCTTTCCCTGTTGCCCCCAACTGCCGGAGGCTTTTCCTGCTGCCTCCCCACTGCTGAAGCCATTCACTGAGGCATGTAGCTATTCACCACAGTGACATAGCCTGACTTTCACTGCAGTGTGTAGCAACATGTGTGTGCCTGTACTCTATATGCCACTATAAGTGTAGACATAGCCATAAGGAATCAAATTAGCATTAATAGTAGAGATGCAGGATGGTCTTATTATGAGCATAGACTGCAGAAGATCTAGATTCAGTTCCTGTCTTTGCCAGTGGCTTTCTGTGTGACCTTGCACAAGTCACTTAATCTCTCTACCTTAGTTCCCTGTTAATAAAATTCATTTCCCTGTCTTGTCTATTTATACTGGAAACTCTTTGGGGGCAAGGACAGTGTCTTTATCTGTGATGTACAATGCTGAGCACAATAAGGGCCTGATCTTGACCGGAGCCTGTAGAAGCTTCCACATTACTATATTTTTAAAATTAACTCCTCGAAATGTAAACTCTGAAGTTAGATCTTGCCTGACACATTCGCATTATACAGAATGGTGCTTTTGGGTGGATGAGGAAGGATATTTCAGCCATTAAAAATGGGATTAAGGACCCAATACAGGCTTCAGCGAGTTAGGAAGCAAGATTCCGTACAAGGCATAATAAATGTTGTTATTATAAAACATCAGATTACGTGGAATTGGACAAGCACTCTAAAATATTATCTCCATTTTACACAAGGGTAGATTTTGGCAGATGGAGGAAGTGGCTTGTTTAAGGTCACACAGCCATTCTGTATCAAATACTTAGCATCCAGGTCTGTGAATTCTAGTTACAGAGATATTTTTTCTAGATATGCAAAAAACAGCCGCTACCTGTCATGACCTTAGCTCAGCTCCCTTTTGGCTCACGCAGAGGATCTGCTTCCACGGGCACCCCAAAACTTCTGGTGAGAGTGCTCATCTGTGGCCAGACACAAAAAATGCATGGGTTTCTAATTTTACAGAAGAAATCTATTCTTGCATTTTCCAGGGTGTGAGGAAGGAACAAAGCAGTGTAGTTTACAGGTATAAACTTTAATGGCACCTTTATATGCATTAAGTTGTAATGACCAGAAGCAGAGATAACCCATTGCTCTAGGAGGCAGCATAATATAAAGATGAGAGCAGATTCCCAGCATCTGAGAGACCTGGATTATATTCCCAGTTCTTCTACTGACTCACTGTATGATTTTAGACAAATAACTTTAACCTATTTTGTCTCATTTAGGAATTATATCCTACTCCTTGCACTTCTGTCCTCACCTACTTGCTTCCTCATTATAAGAAAGAAAATTAAAATGGAATCAAAACTTAAAGTCTCACTTTCGTCTGGAAACTGAATAAGAGACAAGTCTTCCCATCCCATGAAATTTTCAAGATTTCAATATTTTTCCCATTCTAAGCTGGACAAACCTGAGTCCTTTTGAAGTTGTATGCAAAAAGGAGTGAGAGAGAAAAGACTTGAATCTAGGTCATTCACATCTTACATGGGTGGTCTAACCACTCAACTCCATGTCTCATGCTCTCTTATTTTGACCAGAATTTTCATCCTGGGCCTGAGAAAACTTCCCTTTGAAAGTTTCCTCTAAACTGATATTGTCCCACAAAAGGTTTCAGTTTTGACAAAACTCAGCATCTTCTGACAAATGTTTTGTTTCGTCAAAACATTCTCTTCCTTGCCCAATATGCTCCTATTCCCATTTTGACCTGGACTCCAGACAGGAGAAATAACTTTACGATACACATTACAGTTCATCATTCTGACATTTCCATTAACAAGGGGAGGGCAAATTCTTAAGCCTCTCCTCCAACCTTCTTACAAACAGACCCAGTTTGTCTTTTGATTGAGCAAATTGGCCTACTGGCCAAGAAGCCCATAAAGCATTAAAGGAGGGAACATATGTGGCTCATGACACTTAATGGGCTGATTAAATGCAAGTTTTTAGACTGAAACTTGGGTCATATAGGATATATTAGGAAACAAGAATAAAAGATAAAGTAATGGAATCCACCCCAAAAGGAGTTAAGGATAAGAACTACAGTAGAAAAACAAGTAGACAGTGATTTGAAGATGTAGCTCCATGTGTCAGCAAGAGACAGAAGCAAGATGGGGACTTCTGCAATCCACATGCTCTGGTCAGCCCAGATGGGTTTACTCATAGTGATCGTATTATTGAATTGTACATAAGCCTACATTTACACTCCGTAAAAATAAATGAGTAATTATGTCATGTCTGAAGATACCAATGTTGAAGAACTTAAGCAACTTCATGCAATTATAGTACATAAAAATTACAATGTAGCACCTCAACTTGAAATTATACACTATTTGCATGTAATTAGTGCCACTAAATGGGAAGTTAAATCCACATTTTTAATGTCTTTAGAGGAAAAGGTTTCTTAAAAGAACTCATTATGATATACAAACAGAAATATTAGAACCATCATACTAGGGTCCATTTAGTCTGGAATCCTGTCTCTGACAGAAGCCAGTGCATGATATTTCAGAGGATTGTGCAAGAAACTCAGTAATGGATAATTATTGAAGACTGTGTCTTTCATTTACCCCTGGCTATCACAAAGTGAAATAATCTGCCTACGTTGCTTCCTAACTCCAAGCAGTTAGTGTACAGCTTCAGCATGAAGGTTTATAACCCTTCTGTATGTTTATCTTACATAACTGGATGTTATTACCTTATCAATAATCCTATTTTAAGAACATACGAACGTAAGAATGGCCATACTGGGTCAGACCAAAGGTTTATCCAGACCAGTATCCTGTCTGCTGACAGTGGCCAATGCCAGGTGACCCAAAGGGAGTGAACCTAACAGGTAACAACCAAGTGATCTCTTTCCTACTATCCATCTCCACCCTCTGACAAACAGAGGCTAGGGACACCATTCCTTACCCATCCTGGCTAATAGCCATTAATGGACTCCATGAATTTATCCAGTTCTCTTGTAAACCCTGTTATAATCCTAACCTCCCTCGGGCAAGGAGTTCCACAAGTTGACTGTGCACTGTGTGAAGAACTTCCTTTTATTTGTTTTAAACCTGCTGCCCATTAATTTCATTTGGTGGCCCCTAGTTCTTATATTATGGGAACAAGTAAATAACTTTTCCTTATTCACTTTCTCCATATCACTCATGATTTTATTTTGAATATCTTGGCTTCAATTATATCTTTTGGCAGTAAGTTCCACTGACCAATCATGTACTGTGTAAAAAATGTTTTCTTTCTCAGTTTTAAAGACATTGTCTTTCATGTTTATTAGGTGTCTCTTCATACATAAGGTACACCTATAATATCATTCCCCTTTGTGACACTCTAGTTCAGGCCACACCAGCTCTTCCATAAAAATTTATATCTAGATTAGATATATGACCTTAGGGTTGTGATATAAACAAGCTAAAGATAAAATTCAGAGTTAAAGAGTAACTCTGTGCCATTAACTCATGCTGTTGGGCCTTTATTGCCACAACAATATGAATTAAAGGGGACAGAATGTCATTGTTAATTCTGCATGTTTTTTAACAGTCACCTGGTTTACAGCTCTGGGAGCCATAATGTTCAGTCACCTATGATATCATCGTGGGGGAACAATTGATTATTAAGATGCTAAAATTGAGACACCCCTCAAAATGCAACTCAGGTAATCTAATGACATGGGTTTTGTAATGATTCACAAAAAAAAATGGATTTTGAGTGAAGAGAGTATAATGTTTAAAGAAGATAAAAAAATATTTATTCACACACACTTTGAGGTCACAGTGTCTTTTAAAACCCACACCCAGATAGGCTAAGGGGGTAGAATTGAATATTGAAATATAAAGATAAATGAATAGCTGGATGGAGATCCTGCTCCAAACCAGGTAGTACTACCCAAATAACAAAAACATAACATTTTACACTTACCAATCATGTACTAACACGCAAGGGTCTTTGTCTAAACGTATATAAAAGATTTGTGAAATTTGTGTAAGACAAAGTCTTTTGTACCAAGGTACGGGCTCTCCTTATTCTGCAAAATAAAGCATTTTCCTTATCCCTGTCAGGCTGTTAACTGGCTCTCAGCTAGGCAGACCCGATATTTCGGTAACAGTAAGATTAAGAGCTTTGTTAGTTATACTTTGATATTTGTTATTATGGATAGTTAATGACTTTAGATGAAGTAATGGCATGACATGTTGTTTTGCTAGTTCTTCTCCTTTTATATAGATTTGTTGATTTGTTTAAAATGACATTATTGCTGACAGGAGAAAGGTAGCATGTTGTGCAGGAAGTTTTGAGGGTTAAAAAAACAAAAAGAAACCCACACACAAATCTGTAAAGTCTAGAAGCCCTTTTTATTGGGAAACCCCAGAACAAGAGGACACGAAACAAAATGACATAGAAATTGTCTAAATAGCAAAAATTGTGTAAATTGAGGCTTATGTGTGAGTATTGTATGGGTTACATAAGAAAGGCTGAACATGCTTGAAACTGCTTGGTGAAAGGTTAAGAAATACATAATGAGGAAATGTATTAAGAGATTCAAGTGAACAAGGCAGAAAATTGAAGAAACATGAGGCCAGAAACTGAATCAACAGGACTGAAACAGCTGGGCCTTGAGTGGTTGATTGGAGGGAAGGCTTTGAGCCGGGCCACCTGCTTCGAGCCAGCAGCCTCATAAAAAGGCAGCCAGCAGCAAACTGAGTGAGCAGCGAACCGAGGACAGGCAAACGAGAGAGTTTGTCTGAGAGTTTGCCTGCGGGGAGTTTGCAGAGAGTGTTTTTGCCTTTCAGGCTCCTGTGAGCAGTACATACATCATCTGAGGATCCTCTTAGAAGGAAGACATGGATAGTGAGTGATCAGCTGTTGTGGCCTGCTCAGAATGTGCCATGTTTGTCTTTCTCCCAGAGGACAGAAGCAACTTTGTCTGTATGAAGTGCAAGCTGGTCTGCATATTGGAAGAGAAGGTTAAAAGACTAGAGAACCAAGTATCAACCTTGTATTGCATCAGAGAACATGAAGATTTTCTGGATAGAAGTCAGTGTTTGGTGCTGGAAGCACAACATGCTGAAGAATCAGAGTGTACTGCAGAATGGGGAAGAATCTAGGCAGCATGTGACCACCAGAAGAAGAAAGAGGAGAACGTATGTACCCTCAATGCAGATAGAAGTGCAAAACCATTTTCAGACTCTCTGCACAAGTACTACTGTGGAAAAGGATTTGGAAGAGCCCTCTGAGGGAAGGGATCAGAAGGAGACCCCATTGACCAGAAGGCATGGGATGCATTGTCCTAGGGATGGGGTTCCATGACCACCGCTCCCGAGAGGAGGAGAAGGATGGTGGTGGCTGGGGACTCTTTCCTAAGTGGGATGGAGTTATCCATCTGCCAGCCAGACCAGGAGACTTGAGAAGTGTGCTGCTTGCTGGAGCTAGAATCCAGGATGTAATGGAGTGTCTGCCGAGACTGATCAAGACCTTGGACCACTACCCCTTCCTACTTCTCTATGTGGGCACCAATGATACTGCCAAGAATGATGTTGAACAGATCACTGCAGAATTCTGCAAAAGGAAAAAGGAGTTTGTGGTGCAAATCATGTTCTCATCCATCTTCCTGGTTGAAGGAAAAGGCCCAGGTAGGAACTGTCAAATTGTGGAGGTGAATGCGTGGTTATGCAGGTGATGTCAGAGAGAGAGATCTTTGGATTCTTCGACCATGGGATGTTGTTCGGGAAAGGAGGACTGTTAGGAAGAGAGCGGGATCCACCTAACAAAGTGAGGGAAGAGCATCTTCACAAGCAGGCTTGCTAATCTAGTGAGGAGGGCTTTAAACTAGTTTTGCTGGGGGACGGTGACCTGAGCCCAGAGGTAAGTGGGGAAGTAGGATACTGGGAGGAAACACAAGGAGGAGGGTAAAAGATGAGAAGCCTCCTGATTCATACTGAGAAAGTAGGGCAATCGGCTAGTTATCTTAGGTGCATGTACATGAAAGCAAGAAGCCTGGAAACCTAGCAGGAAGAATTGGAAGGCACAATTGGAGTTGCAGCTAGCAAGGGATGTGAAGGGTAACAAGAAGAGATTCTACAGGTATGTTAGCAACAAGAAGGTGGTCAGGGAAAGTGTGGGACCCTTACTGAATGGGAGAGGCAACCTAGTGACAGATGATGTGGAAAAAGCTGATGTACTCAATGCCTTTTTTGCCTCAGTCTTCACAGACAAGGTCAGCTCCCAGACTGCAGCACTGGGCACCACAGTATAGGGAGGAGGTGAGGAGCCCTCAGTGATGAAAAAAAACAGGTTAAGGACTATTTAGAAAATCTGGACATGTACAACTCCATGGGTCCAGATCTAATGCATCCAAGGTTGCTGGGGGAGTTGGCTGATGTTATTGCAGAGCCATTGGCCATTATCTTTGAAAATTCATGGCAATCGGGGGAGGTCCCAGATGATTGGAAAAAGGCAAATATAGTGCCCATATTTTAAAAGAGGAAGAAAGAGAACCCAGAGAACTACAGACTGGGCAGTCTCACTTCAGACCCCAGCAAAATCATAGAGCTGGTCCTCAAGGAATCCATTTTGAAGCACTTAGAGGAGAGGAAGGTATCAGGAACAGTCAACATGGATTCACCAAGGGCAACTCATGCCTCACCAACCTGATTGCCTTCTATGACGAGATAACTGGTTCTGTGGATATGGGGAAAGCAGTGGATGTGATATAGCTTGACTTTAGCAAAGCTTTTGATACGGTCTCCCACAGTATTCTTGCCAGCAAGTTAAAGAAGTATGGATTGGATGAATGGACTATAAGATGGATAGAAATCTGGCTAGATTGTCAGGCTCAATGAGTAGTGATCAATGGCTTGATGTCTAGTTGTCAGCCAGACTCAAGTGGGGTCAGTCCTGGGGCCGATTTTGTTCAACATCCTGATTAACGATCTAGATGATGGGATGAATTGCACCATCAGCAAGTTCACTGATGACATTAAGCTTGGTGGAGAAAGGTAGATACACTGGAGGGTAGGGGTAGGGTCCAGAGTGACCTAGACAAATTGGAAGATTGGGCCAAAAGAAATCTGATTAGGTTCAACAAGGACAAGTGCAGAGTCCTGCACTTAGGAAGGAAGAATTCCATGCACCTGTACAGGCTGGGGATCGACTGGCTAAGCAGCAGTTCTGCAGAAAAGGACCTGGAGATTACAGTGGATGAGAAGCTGGATATGAGTCAGCAGTGTTCCCTTTTTACCAAGAATGCCAACAGCATATTGGGCTATATTAGTAGGAGCCATGTTTTCCAAACTTGGGACACCACTTGTATAGGGAAAGTCCCTGGTGGGCCAGGCTGGTTTGTTTACCTGTTGTGTCCTCAGGTCTGGCCGATTGTGGCTCCCACTGGCTGGAGTTCAGGGAGCTGCTAGAAGCGGCACGGGCCGAGGGACGTACTGGCTGCTGCTTCCAGCAGCTCTCATTGACCTGGAGCAGCGAACCACAGCCAATGGGAGGCGCGATCAGCCGGACCTGCAGAGGCGGCAGGTAAACAAACTGGTCCAGCCTGCCAGGGGCTTTCCCTACACAAGCTGTGTCCCAAGTTTGGGAAACACTGAGTAAGAGTATTGCCAGCCGATCAAGGGAAGTGATTATTCCCCTCTATTCAGTACTGGTGAGACCACACCTGCAGTACTGCATCCAGTTTTGGTCCCCCTTACCCACTACAGAAGGGATGTGGACAAATTGGAGAGAGTCCAGCACAGGGCAACGAAAATGATCAGGAGGCTGGGACACATGATTTACTAAGGGAGACTGAGGGAACTGGGGTTATTTAGTCTGCAGAAGAGTGAGGGGGGATTTGATAGCAGCCTTTAACTACCTGAAGGGGAGGTTCCAAAGAGGATGGAGCTAGGCTGTTCTCAGTGGTAGCAGATGACAGAACAAGAAGCAGTGGTCTCAAGTTGCAGTGGGGGAGGTCTACGTTGGATATTAGGAAACAGTATTTCATTAGGAGGGTGGTGAAGCACTGGAATGGGTTACCTAGGGAGGTAGTGGAATCTCCATCCTTAGAGGTTTTTAAGGCCCGCCTTGATAAAGCCCTGGCTGGGATGATTTAGTTGGGGTTGGTCCTGCTTTGAGCAGGGCGTTGGACTAGATGACCTCCTGAGGTCTCTTCCAACCCTAATATTCTATGATTTTATTCTATGAAAGACCAACCAAAGGGTCAGAGAAGGTGACAACCATCATGGAGTTCAGAAGAATGCAATAACTTGGGCCTTCTAGCTATTCTGTCTCATCTGTTTGTTGTCGTGCATAAATGTGTTGACACTATAAGTGATAAGAATAATTCTGTCTGAAGTTGTATAAAAGGAAAAATTGATTAAGCCTAAAATTTGGTGGACTTGTGGCTCAGTTTCCCACCTTACAGTCCCAACACCATGTATGGAGAGGAAGGATGGTCTAGTGATTGGGCACTAGCCTGGGACTTAGGTGGCCTGGATTTATGTCCCTGCTCTGCCACAGGGTTCCTGTGTGCCTTTGGGCAAGTCACTTAGCCTCTCTGCACTTCAGCTGTAAAATGAGGATAATAGCGGTTATAGGTAGTGAATATAGCTACAATACAGACTGTGAGATGCTCAGATACTATGGTAATGGGGGCCATATAAGAACCTTCTACAAATGATCTCAAACTGGATCCTGATGCTCAGATGGTGAGGTTATTCACCACTAAGTCTACCACAGCCCAAGACAAAAATATTTTTAAAAAGCTGATACAGTGGAGTTGTAATGGAGGCAAAAATCTGAAATACATTTTTTTGTGATAACCAACGGGCCCTAAAAAGGAGTGAAGAGTGGAAACACTAAATGGGTCACAGTAGGCAAGCTATAAGTTTTACCTTTTGCTGAGCTGGCATTTGTCCATCTTTGGACAGAGTGATACCTAGGAAGGTAACTATTTGAGCTAACAGCTGTGCTTTAGCTGGATTACACCTGAGACCAGCTTTATGTAACAGTTTTAGAAGTTAGTTTAGTAGGGTTAGGTGCTTCTCCAATGCAAATGTAGCAAGACAAATGTTTATTAACATACAGGAAAAGAGCAGACAGTTTAGAAAAAAATGGTAAGAATGCACATTTCATTTGCCCATTTAAAAAATAGAGGGAAAATTGTGAAAGGCTAATGGGAAGGCAAGTCCAAATATACTGTTGTCCTTTAAAGGTAACAGCAAACTAGTACGGACATTCAGAACCCAAAGGGATTGACCAAAATCCATTCAAAATGTCTAAGGTTGAGAATCATTGAGGTTTGGGGGAAATGATTTGAGCAAGTCAGAAGTGGCAGCTATGCAGGGGGAACAAGTCAGAATCACCTGGTTTAGTTTATGATAATATATAGTGAGCTACCACGATCCATCTGGTTTAATCACTGGTGAATTATTAGTAGAAGTACAGTAGCAAAGTACACTTTGCTGTAGCTGTAAGGCAGTGGTTTTTGCAGTACAAGGTTTTGCCTTATCTGTATATGTATACTAGTGCTGCATATGCATACTGAGGGCTTGGCTAGACTTGCAAGTTGCAGCGCTGGTGAGGGGGTTACAGCGCTGCAACTTACTCGGTGTCCACACTTACAAAGCTCAGCCAGCGCTGCAACTCCTGGGCTGCAGCGCTGGCTGTACTCCTGGTCTGCTACGGGTGTAGTGAATCCAGCGCTGGTGAGTGCAGCGCTGCTCATCAGGTGTGGACACTCACCGAGCTGTTATTGGCCTCTAGGGTATTAAGAGGTATCCCAGAATCCTGTCTAGAACAAACCGGAAGGTACTCCCCCCGGAGCTACCAACACAGCTGCTCTTTGCTCCAGTGGAGTGAGCTGAGCCGAGGCTTTGGAATGTTCACTGCTGTTTGCTTGAGGAGACAAAACAGCATGGCGGGGGAGGGAGTCCGTAGAGAAGATGCTTATCTGGTCTGAAGCCTTTTTACATTAAGAAGTGATTGAGAGAGGGTGGGGAAATGGCCAGAATTTGCAAGGCAGGAGCTCACAGTGTCTGCTCCAAAAATCCGCTCTCTGTCTCCCCGACGCTCCCTGTCACACTCCACCCACCGCCCTGCTTTTGAACTTGCAAGGCAGGGAGCTCACAAGTGTCTGCTCCAAAAATCCGCTCTCCTGTCTCCCCGACGCTCCCTGTCACACTCCCCCCAACCCCTCTTTTGAAAAGCACGTTGCAGCCACTTGAACGCTGGATAGCTACCCACAATGCACCACTCCCAACAGCACTGCAAATGCTCAAATGTGGCCACAGCCGCAGCGCTGGTAGCTGTCAGTGTGGCCACACTGCAGCGCTGTTCCTACACAGCTGTACGAAACCACAGCTGTAACTCCCAGTGCAGCACATTTCCAATGTAGGCCATACCTGAGGAAAGATGAGAGGCAGAAGAGTTATTTTCCAAGCAAAATGGGTACAGATGCCCTCATATCTATTAGCATAGTAGCTGATTCAAGCAGCACCAACATACAAGGACAGCTAACCCCTCCAGCTGCAAAGAGCAAGGACATACCGTATTTTTCGCTCCATAAGACGCACCCGACCATAAGACGCACTATACCGCGGTCAGGGACCGGGGCCGCGGCCGTGACCGGCGCAGCCCCAGAGGCGCGCACGCCCTGACGTCCAAGCGACCGGAGTCGCGCCCGGGTCAGGGAGCTTGCCGCGACCGGCCCCCCCCCGTCACCCCCGGGGGGTCAGGGGACGCCCCACCGCGACCCGGCAGTCCAGCTGGTGCGGCGCCCCGCGCGCACCCGGGGGTCACCGGGCGAGTCCGCCGCCGCGACCCGGCTCGCAGCCTAGGGCGCGCCCCGTTCGTACCACCACCCGGGGTCAGGAGAGGAGCCCGCGCGACCTCGGCAGCCTCCCGCCGTCCCCCGGGGTAGGGAGCCGCCGCGCAGTGCAGCCCCAGGGCGCGCCCCCCTGGTCACTACAGTACGACTATGATTAGCACCCCTCCTGACCTCCGGGGCAGGGAGGGCCGCCGCACGACCACGGCAGCCCATGGTGCGCCCGAACCGGCCCCGGGGTAGGAGCCCGCGACCCGACACCCCCCCCTCGCCCCCCGGGGTGAGGGAGCTGCCAGTTGCTAGGCGACGAGTGGGGAAGCAGCACGCCGCCGGACAGACCTGATACAGGAACCCCGCAGCCTCCTCTCTGCAGCCTTCCCTCCTCCGTGCCGCACGATCCGCTTTTTGCCCCTGCACTTGGGCGATTCGGCTCTAGGGACCACACATTCGCTCCATAAGACGCACAGACATTCCCCTTACTTTTGAGGAGGAAAAAAGTGCGTCTTATGGAGCGAAAAATACGGTATATGTAAGAATTAACACCCTCACTGCAAAAGTGCAGGTCTCTGCTGTACAATGGGTGCTATTTGCACCACCTTTGGGGCTACATTTGTTTGGATTTGGATGGTGGTTAAAGCATCCAATTGAGTGGACAAGCACTCAATCTGCTGCCTGAGGTGCTAATAGAGACCGTTTGTTCCTCCTGCTCATCTTGATGGGATATGGAGCATTTGACAGAGTTTTGGAAGCTAACAGGTGAGCCCTTATGCAACAAACAATTCCTTCAGAGAAGGCTGACAACTAATTAGCTTGTCAGGCTGGAAGGCCTTATGAACCAATTAGCCATCAGCTGAGAGGTATAAGAAAGCTCAAGGAAGGAAGTGGGAGGAAGAGAGAGGACTTGGGTAGCTGAGTCAAGTGTGTTCAGAGATCTCAAGGAGGGAGGTCTCTGTTCCTCCCTAGTCCTGTTGGAAAGAGCAAGACACTGTAAATACGTTGCTGCACATGACTGTATTGGAGTTGGCGATGGGAATGTCAATAAATCACATGAAGTTGCCACTTACTGGACAGATGTCATTTTGTGGGGCATCAGATGAGGGATAGAGCACATCCCATTACAGAGGCACACACTGTGGACAGAAAGAGATCAACTCTGGCTCCTGTAAATACATCCTTCTAATTTTGAGGGGGTTTGACATATCCTGACTCTTCTCCTCCCCTACTGGGACTATTCTCATCCTCTATTACCCATACTGCAACTACTGCCTCACCCCGGCTGGTTAGCATTACCACTCCTTACTTGGGAGCTTTTGTGCCCAGGGACCTTCTACCTTTGCTACTGCAGTGATTTTATCTTTTGTTGTGTTTGCTTTGTTGCCGGAATTTTCTGGTGAGTCTTCACCATGAGGCCAAGAACCTCATTTAAGGAAAAGTTTTTGTTTACCTTGTGCTTAATCCCTGGAACTGGGTTTTTTATTAACAGGTTAATATACTGAGGATCGGCCTCCCAATTAGTATGCATATTTAGATTCCAAGCCGAAGACAATCTTTTATGATAATTCATTGAGTGTTCACCAGGTAATTGTTTAACATTTGCCACCAGGGTTATTCCTTCCTGCCCTAGACACAAAATTTCCTGAAGCTGAGTCACCATACTATCAAAGGACTGCTGTTCCCTTTTAAAGCCTTCTAGTAATGAATTCCAGGCTGCTTTGTCTACTCTTAACTGCAGAATCTTCACTAAATCTTCTGTACTTGTAATGAGGCAGCTTGCCATTAGATTGCATTGGACTATCATGCAGAGTTATAGAATCCCTTTTCTGCACATGCTATATATTTTGTGCCACAAAGACTTAACATATTAATGTGTGACCTTGGTACCTTAGGAGCATTTTGCCTCTTATCCAGCCTTATTTTAAATTCCACGTTACTTCAGTTGTCTATAAAATTACATCCTCTAGGATTACTCCATGGGCATTGTCTGCCTGAAGAGCGTGATCCTGTTTTTAAATGGTGAATAGAATCCCTGATTTCCTTAGTAGTGTTACACAATTTCTTAAAAACTTTATCAGTAGAGTCTTTGCTTGTGACTGGTAAACTATATGGACCAGCGAATCCAAGCACAATGCTATTCAGATTAACTCTTTCCCTACTTGAGTCTCCTGTGTATTCTGGGAGCTCCTCAAATGCCAACTGGCAGAGGGCATACCATGCCATAGCTCTGATCAGGCCTGACACACTCATTGCCCTCATCTCACTATTGTCATAATCTGTATCCAGAAGGTGTTATGTCAGATGTCCTATGTAAACTGGTAACGCTCTTGTCATTAATATTATTGAGTGATGGATGGATGGATGGTGTATAAAGAATGCTGGCAATGTTTCTAAAATGTGTTTAGCAGACATTGCCTAAGTCTAGCCTGTCCTAGATCAAGGAATGTTGCTTTGCCATGTCTCCAAAGTAAATTAAGCAAAGTGAGACCAGAAACCATGAAAAAAGGGTAAACAAAACCATCTAGAGAGCAGGTGGGAGAAGATGACCATTTAACAATATTGACGGGCTGCAGCCCCAGCAAACCTTCCTGCCTCTTCAAACAAGGTCAACGAACTTTGGGAAAATATAAGCAGAAGCAAAAAGCCATTTTGTTGTCCATCATTGGACAAAGACAAGGGGCCAGAGGTCTTGTAACCAGACAGTTGGATTCTTCAGCCAAGAGTGCTGAATTTTCTGAGAACTTACTATAGATGAGAAATCTGCTTAAACAAAGGTTATGAATTTTAGTTACTAGAAACCGTGTTTTGTTTTGTTTTACTTGAAACCATATCGTTTACTGATTATCACTAAAATATCTGTTCTGTGACAATAAACTTAATTTTGTTTCATTACAAAACCACCTCAGAGCTGTGTAGTAAATGAAGAGTAAAATCCTAAGCCAAACTAACAGGCTGGTAGGTGTTCTGTCTCTTTGGAGATAGCAAATTTGATAACTTCTGTGAAAGTCCAGCGGATGCTGAAGGAGAGATTGTCTTGTTGTAAGAAAGACCTGAAAAGTAATTTTTCCACTATACTCCACACTTATTAGGTCTTAACTGAAGTATTCTGTCTGGTTCTGGGCACCACATTTTAGGAAAGTTGTGGGCACACTGGAGAAAGTCCAGAGAAGAGCAGCAAAAATGATTAAAGGTCTAGAAAACATGACTTATGATAGAAGATTGAAAACATTGGGCTTTTTTAGTCTGGAGAAGAGAAGATAGAGCAGTTTTCAAGGACATAAAAGGTTCTAACAAGGAGGACGGAGAAAAGATTGTTTTCCTAACTGTCAGGGTGGCTAAACGCTGAAATAAATTGTCTGGGGAGGTTGTGGAATCTCCATCATTGGAGATTTTTAAGAGCAGTTAGACAAACACCTGTCAGGGATGGTCTAGATAATGCATAGTCCTGCCATGAGTGCAGGGGACTGGACTAGATGCCTTCTCGAGGTCCCTTCCGGTCCTACAATTCTATGATTTAATGATTCTATGACTCAGGACTGGAAGGGTTGTTGGTGTTACCCTGCAAGGAGGAACCAGGCTGATAGAAGCTGGTACAGCCTGCTTACAGCTATTGTGCTGTAAGCAGGCTTCTGGTATCAGGGCTCTAAGCCAAAGCTGCACATCACAGAAGCACCCAGGGTAACAGGCAGGTGGTAACACACCCCTTACTGGTCTGCTGAACCCCCAAAGTGTCACATCCAACTTGGCAACTTTTATTTTAAATTTTCTCCTTCATTTCCTCCTCACTATTACCGTTTATTTTGGTTTGTAAACAGTCCTCCTTCTGCTGCCACTGGTAGATCATTTTTGTTTTTATAATTTCCTATCCAAAGATTATTACTTTTAAAGTCATATTCTTAATAAGTCCGAAATAGTCTCCTTGATCCCCATAGGGCGATGAAGGAGCGCTAGGCTGAGTATTTGGCTCTACAGCTGCAACCTATTCTCTCAAAGCTCAATTCTCTCAAAGCATCCTGAAAGGTCTACAGAAGGTGCTACAAGCCGTGCTGCAAGCTGGCTGTGTACTATAGTATATGTCTCCTTTAAGTTCTGTGCTTGCTGTTTCCACTTCAATTTCTCCTTTTCTTCTTGCTACACTGCATTAGGTATTCCCCGATTTTATCTTTGGCATCCTACAGGCTATATGCCAAGGAGATGTTCAGATTACACACACCATCCAGTTTGTTTTAACTCTCTCTTTTGCTCCCTCTGTTTTTAGGTTCTCTGTTAGCTCTCCCTTTCTCTCTCTCTCTCTCTCTCTTGTTCAGAGCTAAGCAAATCATGTACAGGCCCTCCATGGCCATGCCTTCACATTCTTTATCTTTTCCATCTTTTCCTTAATTTTCAATTTAATTGAAGTTACGTGCATGACCCTATGGGTCTTCTTCATTGACATGGTCAAGCAGGAAAGATACGGCTCCATGATTTGTTATAAAATGACTAATAAAATGCCAAAAAGCTTCCTGTTTCTCCCTTTCATTTGCAATGGTTTGGAGGGTGTATGTGCATATTCTATATATAGCACGTTTCAGATTTTTTCTATATATAGTTTATGTTAACTGGTTATTTATGGCATTTTGCTTCCCCTAGGCTAGCCTGCTGCAAGTGTACCAAGGACCCTGTAATCACTGAAGTCCAGCCTCTATGTAATTACTAATCCAAAATAAATCCAAATAGCCAGCTCACAATCCCATGCCACATTGCCAATATCAGCCAAACCAAAGTGTCTCCTGGGCTGGTTCACCAACCATTGACTAGAAGGCATAGCCAACTAGTTGACTATACTTGCAGTTCAGTACTAAGTAATGCTCAAGAGATCTAATAACCAAGCTCAGCCAGATTTATTGTCTAAGGATAAAGCAATACGGAACAGGAAATAAAGAATTAATACATCACCAATCCTTCCCAGGAAGTGCAGTTTCACGGTTCGTCTTACATGGAAGATGGGCTTCCCATTGCCCCCTTTATAGTGTGGCTGTTTATAGGTTACAACACTGTTCACATCACTCAAAGTTTAAGTTTAACTAGCCAGCTTGTGCCAGCTTTGTTTTTGGTGCCTCCCTGAACTTTCTCATCTTTTCTTTTGAATATTAAAATCAGACACTAATATTATGCATTCATACGCTATTTCCTTGTACCACATTGTACTTTTGTTTCATAAGGCTTATCTATCTAGCTTTTGACAGCTTTTGTATTGGCCTAAGCCAAGTGCTGAGTTTTACTTCTCCTGGAGCATCATGGGATATGTGCTTTAGCATAAATGAGCCAAAATAAACATACTTTGGTATGATTACCCAACACGTATATATTATAATAACACCATGAGCATAATACATATTGATGTGATGTTTGTAAGTGTATATATGTAAACTTTTTGCATTGACTAACAAACCCACAGTTGAGAACATGATGATCCAGAAATACATTTTGCACAAAACACTCTATACTCAGGAATGTTAAGGGTCATGCACACAAAAACAAGTATATTCCAAGGGGTGCCATCGCATTCTTAGTTCTCCACATTGTATATTATTTTCACATTCACTTAATCTCCCTATTTATCATCCTCTGGGCACATTGGTCCAGATCTTTAAAAATATTTAGGTACCTAATTGAAATTTTTGGGAGTTGGTACCTAAATACAGTTGAGGATCTGGGCCATTTATAATTAATAGTCAGTGAAAATGATTAGGTGCTGAAACACATGCAGTATGAAGGAGACACCAGAATACTAAAATAGAGTAACATGACTAAAGGACAGAGGAAGGAATTTTCTCATTGGTTTAAGTTAAAACCTATGTGACCATAATGCTGTATGTGCCCATGGCAACACGTGTCTGTAAAAATACCCCTGAAACATAAAACCATCTAAAATTAAATAAAACTAAGTTAAACCGTCCAAAAAATTGCATTATTTTTCCAAAATGAGAACAATAGGAAAAGCTAAAAGGAGGGGGTTTGGGGTGGTTTTTTTTGGTAGGTATCACATCAAGTGACTCTGGAATGAACAGACTGGCTACTAGGATATCTGTCAAAGAGAGTTTGTTTACTGTAGTTCATGGAACCATAGAATCATAGGACTAAAAGGGACCTCAAGAGGTCATCTAGTCCAGTCCACTGCACTCATGGCAGGACTAAGTATTATCTAGATCATCCCCGACAGGTGTTTGTCTAACCTACTCTTAACAATCTCTAATGATGGAGATTCCACAACCTCCCCAGACAATTTATTCCAGTGCTTAACCACTCTGACAGTTGGGATGTTTTTCCTAATGTCCAACCTAAACCTCCCTTGCTGCAATTTAAGCCCATTGCTTCTTGTCCTATCCTCAGAGGTTAAGAAGAACAATTTTTTTCCCTCCTCCTTGCAACAATCTTTTATGTACTTGAAAACTGTTACCATATCCCTTCTCAGTCTTGTCTTCTCTAGATTAAACAAACCCAATTTTTAAAATCTTCCCTCACAGGTCATATTTTCTAGAGCTTTAATCATTTTTGTTGCTCTTCTCTGGACTTTCTTGAATCTGTCCACATCTTTCCTGAAATGTGGTGCCCAGAACTGGACACAATACTCCAGCTGAGGCCTAATCAGCGCAGAGTAGAGCAGAAGAATTACTTCTTGTGTCTTGCTTACAACACTTCTGCTAATACATCCCAGAATGATGTTTGCCTTTTTTGCAACAGTGTTACACTATTGAGGCATATTTAGCTTGTGGTCCACTATGACCCCCAGGTCCTTTTCTGCAATATTCCTTCTTAGGCAGTCATTTCCCATTTTGTGTATATGCGACTGATTGTTCCTTCCTAAGTGAAGTACTTTGCATTTGTCCTTATTGAATTTCATCCTGTTTACATCAGAACATTTCTCCAGTTTGTCCAGATAATTTTGAATTTTAGCACTTGCAATCCCTCCCAGCTTGGTATTGTCTCCAAACTTTATAAGTGTGCTCTCTATGCCACTATCTAAATCATTGATGAAGATATTGAACAGAACCAGACCCAGAACTGATCCTTGTGGGACCCCACTCATTATGCTCTTCCAGCATGACCGTGAACCACTGATAACTACTCTCCGGGAACAGTTTTCCAACCAGTTATGCACCCACCTTATAATAGCTCTATCTAGGTTGAATTTCCCTAGTTTGTTTATGAGAAGGTCATGCGAGACAATATCAAAAGCTTTACTAAAGTCAAGATATACCATGTCTACCACAAGGCTTGTTACCCTGTCAAAGAAAGTTATTGGGTTGTTTTGACACAATTTGTTCTTGACAAATCCATGCTGGCTGTTACTTATCACCTTATTATCTTCTAGATGTTTGCAAATTGATTGCTTAATTATTTGCTCCATTATCTTTCCTGGTACAGAAGTTAAGCTGTTAGTTGTGCAGTGCTGCTGAATATGGAGCTGATCTTTCAAGGTGCTGAGTGTCTGTCCTCAGTACCCATTGCTTTTGGTGGGATTTAAGGGCATTCAGCACCACACAGGAGCCAGCTCTTCATGTGATAATTGAAGAAGAGAGTCTGGCAAAAAAAAATCTCAAAGGAAAAGTGAAGAGAAAAGAGTCATTTACTAGCAAATTGTGTGATATCAGTACAGACTTCTCAGGCCTTTGTAAACTCAGTTCTGACCATCTTAAATTATGTTATGATCAACTTTATCAGCTTTAGAACAGGGAAACTATTTTCTTTTACTCCCATGTAACTTTAAAATGATACCTGACATATGTAAAAGGAGAGAGAGAGAGAGACTGAGTACTGGCAAAGTGATTAGATATCGTTGGAGACAAAGCCATGACACACTTTGATGGACAGGAGAGAGAGAAAGGTTACTTTGTGAAGGAGTTTTTACTAAATCTCTCATCTTTAAAAATCTGTTAATTTCCATCTCTGGTATGAATAGGCCAAAAACACTGTGTGAGATTCAAAGCACATGAACTGCTGTAACCAGGGAAAATACAACTAAAACAGAATAGTGTAAATGAGAGTTTTTTAAGAAAGGTTCGATTTTGCAGCTCATATCAGTCTTTTTATTCATCCTGATCAATGCAATTTATTTATTTCACTGATTATTCCCCTCCCCCTTCTTTCTTTCTTTTGAGACCACAGACAAATTGCTACAATGAAATAATTTCTGGCTGGCACAGTGCCAGCCAAACATTGACGCCATTAGGTCTGGATCACATTCCTTCCTTGTTCCTCTGAATCCAGCATTCCAGAATGAAAATTTATTCTCCTGTAGTTTTATGACACTTCAACTACCATAAATATCATACTTTATGGCAATTTGCCTCATTATGGGTCTGCCATAAATGATACAAATTGCCATAAAATGTTGGGACAATCCTATATCACAAATCTATCAGGAGTTCTAAATGATGGCATTTGGGTTTGTTTAAGATAATTTGGCTCATTTTGTTGCAGACAGCCAACACAATCTTAATAGGTGTTAGTGGACGGTGCATTTGGCTGCTTGGTGTCTTAAATGAGGCAAACAAACAGATTTTTCTTTCCCGTGCACTAAATACCTCAGTAGTAAAGAAACACATTGATTCTGAAGTTGTTTACTACGAGCTAAAGAAAACCCCTGTATTTTTTCCCATGTAACCCATATTAGAGCTAAACTAACAATCCTCATTGTTTATCCATTGTTCTAGCACTAAACAAAAATGCATACACTATCAAGAAAGTGAGTTGTCTCAGTTTAAATCTTGCTACAGAAGATTGTCTCTCTCATTTACTGCTTAGCTATCAAAAGTTGGAATACCAAGTGCATAAGCAGCTTTGAAGGGAAATACAAAAAGGTTGTAAACAGTAACTGCATTTGTGTTTAGTGATATATTAGCTGTAAGAAAAGGTAGTATGCAGGAAGGCTATGGGAGTATGCCTATCTTTCTAGATGTCTCTAAATATTTCTAAAAGCATCCATTCCTGTAGTATCAAGTGCAAGAAGAGGAAGTCACTCACCTTGCAGTAACTGAAGTTCTTCAAGATGTGTGTCCCTGTGGGTGCTCCACTCCAGGTGACGGTGCATCCCGGTACCATTGATCAGAGGTCTTCAGTAGTAGTGCCTGGTTGGGATGCATGCACTCAGCTGCTGTCTCATGGCATCATTAGCGCGCATCCTGCACCCCCCTCAGTTGCTTCTCTACCATAGAGTTGTCCGATTAGTACTCCAAAGTAAAGGGGAGGAGGGTGGGTAGTGGAGCACCCACACGGACACACATCTTGAAGAACCTCAATTACTGCAAGGTGAGAAACTTTCTCTTCTTCTTTGCGTGCTGTCCCTGTGGGTGTTCCACTCCAGGTCAATGTGAAGCAGTACCCACTAAGGTTGGTGTGATTTTGGATTTGTAGCAGTAATAATGGTAGATAGTACCTTATGACCGACTATGGCGCCTACCATAGTATCCCGTGTGATAGCATAATGTTTGGCGAATGTGTGGTCAGATGTCCACATGGCCTTCTTGCATATGTCTGTAATAGGTACGTAGCGGAGGAAGGCAACGAATGTTGACGTTGCTCTAGTGGAATGAGTTCTGACACTCTCTGGTGGTTGAACATGCTGGCTCCAGTAGCAGAATGTGATGCAGTCCATGATCCACTTGGAGAGTCTTTGCTTAGAGATAACATCACCCTTTGATCTTTCAGTAGTAGAGACAAATAGCCTAGGGGATTTATGAAATGGTTCAGTTCTGTCAAGATAGAATGCAAGAGCGCATCAGACATCGAATGTATGTAAGGCCAATTCCTGTGGAGTCATGTGAGGCTTGGGATAGAATACAGGTAAATGTATTGGCTGGTTAAGATGGAAGGTAGACAACACCTTGGGGAGGAATTGGGGTGGGATCGCATAGTAACCTTGTCTTTGGAGAAAATGGTGTAGGGAGGGTAGGCCATCAGGGCACTTATTTCACCAACCCTTCTCGTTGACATTCTGGCAACCAAGAAAGCCACTTTCATAGACATGTGGAGCAGGGATGAGGTAGACAGGGGCTCAAAAGGAGGTTTCATGAGACCACGGAGAATTACGTTAAGATTCCAAGAGGCTACTGGTGAATGAATCTCAGGGTAGAGATTTTGCAGGCCTGTGAGGAAGCATTTCATGGTGGGGTGAGAAAAAAGTGAATAGCCGTCCAGCGTGTCATGGAAGGTGGTAAGGGCTATGAGGTGTACTCTGATAGAACTGAGTGAAAGCCTGTCCTGCTTTAGTTCAAAAAGGTAATCTAAGATGTCAAGGAGGGTTGCAGTCTGGGGTGTCAGGTGTCTGAGGGAGCACCAAATGGAGAAGTGTTTGAACTCGCGGGTAAGTTTTATAAGTGGAGTCCCTTCTACTGTGCAGGAGGACATATTGGACCTGTTCCAAGCAGACTAATTCATGGGATTGAAACCATGAAGGAACCACGCCATCAGATGGAGTTTCCGGAGCTGCAGATGGAGAAGTCGACCACAGTTCTGGGAGAGCAGATCTGGCCTGTTGGGGAGAATCCTTGGACAGATGGACATGCATAACAGGTAAGGATACCACGTCTTTCTGGACCAAGCTGGGGCAATAGGTATGACCCGGGCCTTGTTCTCTGTGATCTTGCACAGAACCCTGTGTATCAGAGGTATTGGTGGAAAAGCGTACATGAGGAAGTTGTTACAAGGAATGAGGAATGCATCCCCTAGAGATGCATTCCCCAGTCCCACTCTGGAGAAAAATAGATGGCATTTGCAGTTTTGAAGAGTGGCAAACAGGTCTATCAATGGAGTGCCCCAGTGGGAGAAGAGCTGTTGGATTATCATGGGGTGCAATTCCCATTCGTGTTCTTCGTAGAAGTGTCTGCTGAGTGTGTCGGCAGTAGTGTTGTGACACCCAGGCAGGTAGGAAGCAGTGATTTCTATGTGGTGTTGTATGCACCAGTTCCATAATTGGATGGCTTCTATGCATAGGGCGTGAGATCATGCTCCCCTCTGCCTGTTGATGTAGAACATACATTGCAAAATTGTCTGTCAGAACTTGGATCAATTTGTTCTTTATGGTGGGAAGAAAGTGAAGGCAAGCGTACCTGATGGGTCTGAGTTCTAGAAGACTGATGTACAGATGCATCTCTGATAGGGACCAGTGGCCCTGTACCTTGTGTTCACCTAGGTGCACTCCCCAACCTATCAGGGAAGTGTCCCTGGTGAGCATGAGTACTGGAGAATGTGGATGGAAGGGAACACCTGTGCAGAGATTCTCTGGTTTTGTCGACCAATGTAGGAAGGCCAATATGTTCGCTGATGGAATCATTGTTATGCAGAAACTGTGTCTGCTGGATTTGTAGTTGGAGTTGAGCCAACCCTAAAGGCATCCCATGTGCAGCCTGGCGTATTTGACCACAAAGATGGTGGCTGCCATGTGACCAAGAAGCTGTAAGTAGGTCTGTGCCTGTATTCTGAAGCGAACAGAGATTGTGCATATGACATGTATAATAGTGAGGAATCTGGTGTGTGGAAGCGAGGCTCTGGTTCAAAATAGTCCAGGTGAGCTTCAATGAACTCCATCGCCTGTGTAGGGATCAGGGTGGATTTGTGGAAATTTATTTCCAAGCCTAGACTGGTAAAGTTCATTGCTTTTAAGGTCTCGTCGTAGGACCTGGCTTTGATAAGGCAGTTGTCTAAGTAGGGGAAAAGTATAATCCCGTGTTTGTGGAGGTGAGCTACAACTACAGTGAGGGCCTTGGAGAACACTCGCGATGCTGTGGAGAGACCGAATGGAAGTACTCTGTATTGAAAGTGGTCATGTCCGAGTGTGAATGACAGGAAGCATCTGTGCACTGGATGAATGGATATATGGAAATAGGCGTCTTGTAAGTTGAGGGCTGTGAATCAGTCCCCCTGTTCCAGTGTGGGTATTATTGTGCCCAATGTGACCATCTTGAATTTCTGTACACGTACAAATTTGTTCAGTCAGCATTTCTTTGTTTCCCAATGGGTGGGAAGTAATTGGTTACACATGGTTTTGCCTGTGCCTAAGAGGTCTGTTGCGATTTCTCTCAATATCATACGATCTGGACTGGGGTCGGTGATATTGTTGTGCGCTGGGCATCTGATAAGGTTGATACTGTTGTCTCCTGGGGTGGGATGGTATATTCCCAGTGTGCGCAAAGTGGCCCTCAAGTCTTTCATAGTATGAAGGACTTGACCAGTTTTTTTGGAAAAGAGTTTATCTTTATCAAAGGGAAGATCCTCCATTTTGGTTTGCAGATCTTTGGGGATACCAGATGCAGATGGCCAGGAAGACTGGCGCATCACCACTGAAGTGGCAGTGGTGCAGGCTGCTGTGTCTGCTATCTCCATGGATGCTTGTAGTGCTGTCCTAGACACCAATTGTCCTTCAACAAGGACTGACTTAAAGTCCGCTCTCCTGTCCTCCAGGATATGGGAGGCAAAATCAAAGAGCTTGTTGTAGTTGTCATAGTCATAGATTGCGAGGAGGATGGAATAATTTGCAATTCTAAATTGTAGAGTGGAGGTGGAGGCATGAGGGCATCCTCTGTGGCTGATGGCGAGGTAGGAGCTGGTAAATCTGGGAAGGATTCATAGCCTACCTCTTCAAGAGGGGGTTCAGGAGCTCTAGATGTCAATGGAGCTGGGGATATAGGCTCAGGATGAGCTTGTGGTCTGGTAGAAAGAGCACAAGGGGGAGCGGTGGCAGGAGCTGACCACGGGTACCATTGTTGCCAGAGCACCAAGTAGGAAAAGTTGGATCCCACCCACTGGGGGACAAAGTAGGGAAACTGAGGCTGGTTCCTATGATGCACCGTGTTTTGAGATATGTATGGCCCCGGTGGAGGGGAAGAATCAGGCAGGGAGAACTCTGCCTGCTGCAGTATGTTGTTCTCACTGTCAGTGAAAGTAGCCGGATCAAGTGGTGAGAGCTGCTGTTCAAACAGTGAGCACTTTGTGTCTAGGTGGGGAGAGTCAGGCTCAGGGGCCATGGAGATATCCTCCTGGTGCAGAAATTGTTGCTGCTTCCTAGGCTGGTGTGCTGCGGAGCGTGGAGTGTGAGCTGCAGTCCAGAGTGATTTTTGTTTGGCTTTAGCAGGAGCCGTGAGATGTTTGTGAGAGCCCTGCAGGGGGTCCGAATTTGCTCTGGGGTGGTGGGCAGGCTTGGTGCCAATGTTCTTGTCAGCACTAGAGTGGAATGTGTTGCCGGCACAGGGTCCATCATCAGTGCTGGTGGGACCGGTGCTGAGGAAAGCTTCCTGCTGTGGGAAGTCAGGTCCCTGCTTTTGTGCCTCATGTGAGCCGCTGCTGAGATGCTGGGGTGCTCAGAGGTGCCTGCTCTCAGCACCAAGAGTAAAGACCTTGCAGGAGATTCTTCACCCTTTTGAGTGTCTCTGAGAGGAGACATTAGGGCTTCCTGCCTCTTTGCGTGAGAGGGTGAAGCCGTGCTCCCTGTCAGTTCTGCCTTGGCAGGGGAACGTGAGAGAGAGGGTTTTCTGACCTTCTCCACAGGTGGCTGCAGAGCTTTCTCCATGAGAAGTATTTTTAGCTGCAAGTCTCTGTCACAGCAAGCTCTAGTTTTTAAGTTGGTACAAAGGAGACACTTCACGGGCACGTGTGTCTTGCTGAGGCATTTGATGCAGAGTGCCTGTCAGATGGCGGCATAGACTCCTTGCAGAAGCTACATTTTCTAAAACCTGGAGACCCCGGCATCGTGAAAGTATGAGCGGCCGGGGAAGTGTCAATGAGGAACTAACTTGAGAGGAAACATTTTTTTAAAAAACTAACAAACTAGGCTAAAGGAAAGGGAGAACTGGGAATTGGCTAGCTAACTATTTCTATTTTTCTCTACTTATTTCCTACAGTAACCAGGGAAGAGATGAACACTGCCCTCAGTCTCATCTTCAGCCAAGGATGATTGAGAAGGAACTGAGGGAGGGTGTGGGACACGCGAGCTCAAACAGACCCTAACAACACCATGAGACAGCAGCTGAGCATGTGCATCCCAACCAGGCACTGCTACCGAAGATCTCCGATCAACACAGTCACCTGGAGTGGAGCACCCATAGGGGCAGCACTCGAAGAAGAACCATGATATTCTTAATTACTGTAGAAACTCCTAGTTAATAGTTATGAAGATTATGACCAGATACTGATCTCAGTTGAACAGATGTAAAATCAGAGTAAATGTACTTCAGGTTTACACAGTTACTCCAGATCTACACAGAGGTAATGAAGCAGAATCTAACTCACTGTGGCTACATAGTTAAAATATATATAAATATACCAGCCCCTCATTAGCTACGAGAGCTACTAACCAACAGCAACAAATAATTGGTCTGTAAAGTAGGAAAAATTATATACAATTTACTTTTGAAGGGCCTCTTTCATACAAAGCTCTCATTAAACACTTCACAGCCAGTCAATCTTTATGCGTATCCAGCCAGATTCTTGTCTCAGTTACACACTAATATAAATCTGGAGTAATTCATTTGAAGTCAGTGGAGTTACTTTGGATTTATGCCAGTGTTACTGAGACAAAGATCTGGTCCAGAATACTCCCTCAAAATAGCCCTTTTGAGGTCCTTCCTGGATTCCAGAAAAGTAATTTCAGACAAGAGATTTTCTTCTCAGCCTACAGAATGAACACCACCAAATGCAGACAAACCACTAAGGAATGCAGAAACTGATTCCCATGTTTCCATATCCCAGTCTATAGCTCAGTGATCATTATTAGACCTAATATGAACACACAAACCCCTGCATTCTTATCCAGTGATTTGAGATTGTCATAAACAGATAGTTAAGGGTTAATGTTTCTTTTACTTGTAAAGGGTTAACAAAGGGAACCACACACCTGACCAGAGGACCAATCAGGAAACCGGATTTTTCAAAGCTCAGGGAGGGAATTTTTGGGTGTGTGTCTTTTGTCTGTGTCTCTGCTCTAGTGCTCTCTCGGCTCTGAGAGAGGATCTCTCTACCTTCAGATTTTCTAATCTTCTGTTTCCAAGTGTAAGTACAAAGGTAGAAGACAATAGATATTTATATTGTTTTTGTATTTACATGTGTGTAGTTTGCTGGAATAGTTTAAATTGTATTTCTTTTTGGATAAGGCTGTTTATTCATTTTTCTTTAAGCCAAATACCCTGTATATTGTCAACTTGATACAGAGATCATTTTTATGTCTTTTTCTTTCTTTTTAAGACCTGTTGGATTTTTTGCTAGTTAGAACTCACCAGGGAATTGGTGGGGAGGAAGGAAACAGGGGGGAAGGGAAAATCTCTTTGTGTCAGAGT
Source organism: Chelonoidis abingdonii (assembly GCF_003597395.2). Classification (NCBI taxonomy): domain Eukaryota; kingdom Metazoa; phylum Chordata; order Testudines; family Testudinidae; genus Chelonoidis; species Chelonoidis abingdonii. The sequence continues at coordinate 103,226,890 of NC_133774.1, read as the reverse complement.
TGCAAAGCTTACCTTTGCAGGGACTCTGACTGAGGGTGAAAGAAACTTGCGCTCTCTGTGTTTGCATTTCAAGGACTTGAAACATGGTAATCTCCTATTGTACCTAAGGTGGGAAAATCTGGGGGGAAGTAAAGAGAGGGAAGGGAAGTGGGTTATTTCCCTTTGTTGTAAGACTCAGGGCATCTGAGTCTTCGGGTCCCCCAGGGAAGGTTTTGGAGAGACCAGAGTGAGGCAGGTACTGGAATTCCTGTCTGGTGGCAGCGATATCAGATCCAAGCTGGTAATTAAGTTTGGAGGGTTCATGTAGGCACCCACATTTTGGACGCTAAGGTTCAGAATTGGGACTTATGCTTATGATAGAGATCCACCTCCTTTCTGCTGCTGAGTCAGAGCAAAGGAGCCAAATCATGAGTAATTTGCTATCTGAGATATTCCTCTGCTGGATGAGATCTCTCAGCTGCATAAATCCAATGGAGCTCCTGTGGCTCCTGTGCAAATCACTCCACACTCACCGTGTTGTAAGGGTCATATCAGTGGCAGGAGAATGTATCAGAAGACTTGAAGAGGAAGAGTGGACTTTGCTCTTTCAGTCCTCACACGGTTCCTTACAGACAATACACTGCTGTCATAAAGTAGAGCAGCCCAGCTGCTACACTTACTAATGTCAGGGCTGGCACAGACCAGGCAACAGGATCAGTGAGCCATAACCAGCTCCTTAAGAGCTACTCTCATTCTCCTGAGTTGAGCAGAGCTTGGAGACAGGTATGAATCTGCACCATAATCTAATCAAGCTACTACCCTTACAGACTAAGAAGAGAGAGACCCTTATTTTTATTTGTAATACTTGGGAAATGCTTGGATACTATGGAAATGGGAAGCATACAAGTAGCCAGAGAGAAAGGGAGAGTATGACAGAGACATTTGCAGTACTACTTTCATACCAGTTGGTGGCAATAGCAATTTCTAGACTTGCTTTAGTAACATTAGTCTGTGTTCATAAAAGTGCACCCTTTTCATTTTTGATGTCCTGGAATTTAAAAAATCAGGCGTAAGTGTAATAAAAGCCTAAATGCACTTTTAATATTTAGAACCTTCCCAGCATTTTTGGAGGCAACGCTGCCATTTACTCTCTCTTCTGCTCTTTCCAGGACCCATTGCTCATTATGCCAACTATTGCATATAGTAAGAAATGGTCCCTGTTTTGAAATCTAGATAAAAAGGGTAGCTCTGTTTCTAGTATAGGCCCATAGTGTAGATTTCTTGGTGCTGGATGTCCTAAACAATGGCACTGATTTTTCCTGGATCACACAAGATCCTTCCTCTGATGCATCAAGCTTGGGTGATCTGTATTTTCTCTTCTACTTCATGCAGAAGCATATAAGATTTTCCTCTCACAGGGGACTTGTATTTTGTCCCGACCTTATAGAATATTTGCATTTTATCCAAATCAACACAAAGATTTAGTCAGGAAAAGCCATTAATTGGTTGTAATGGGGTTTCAGGGGATTCCATTTAATCTTCTCAAATAGTAATTCCTAATAATTCTCTAGTATTCTTATTTATCCACACTTAAGCAGAGCACAGGTATGTTTAAAAAGATTCATTTACTATAGTTTAACATTATATGATTATCAATGATCTCTGTTGATGCCATAATTGTTCATGTCCTGAATTCATTTTGCCAGTTGGGTAATTCAAAGTAATTGATAGCACATTTAGTACAGAGATCCAAAGTAATTACTTACTATCTGGTAATGAGTGCTAAGTCCACATAGAAGTCCAAATATGACAATGGCAATTCTTTCCATTGGTTCTCTAACAATACACTATTGAAGGACAGAACAAGGATTCGATTGTGGACATTTCTTAGCACACTTTTATTTCTTTCACCACTTCTAGTTGTCTCATTGACATCCCATCAGGTAGAAATGTTCATACAGTTTTGCCAGTAACTATTTGATTATTAGGTTGCCAGAAACTTTAATGTTATGAGTGAAAGTCAAAGTACGTAGTGAATCCTATAGTAGGACTTCCTCAAATTTCCTGATACTTTTAGTAAGCGATTTACTTTACCGCCTTTGGCTGGAATTTCCCATCCATAGTGAATGTGACATATTGCCCTCTAGGAATATTATGGGGCAGCAGGGACAAAACTGTTATTATCTAGTTCCTGGCCCATAGAAAAAGTGAGACCTACTATGACTATACTAGCTAGTAGAAATTTCCTTTAGCTCAGTTGGCTGAGACCTATGATTTTAGAGCCAAAGATCCTAGGTTTCTATCCTCAGTGACTTTTATATGCTGTTCAGTGGATAACCTAAATATCTGTATCTGTGCTGTACATGGATTTATTACAGAATGGCAGATGTCTGTTGGATTTCATTCTTTGTGAACATCAGCTGTTTAGTATAAGTTTTGTCAAACTGTGATAATTATCAGGATAATTTTTTTTCATTTTTTAAAGATTGGTACCAAGGTTACTCCTTTCTAGCACAAGTGTGATAATCAACTAGAGAAAATGTATCACTGGGGACTCCAGATGAACCAGCCATAACCAATGGCCCACAATTTGTTAGTGTAACCATCCAGCATTGGTAATAATTTGGCTGTTGGTAAATTACCAGAATAATTAATTTACCAGAGATTAGGAATCCTATAACTTCTTGGATTTCTTTCTGAATATTCTGGGCCAAGAGCTCCACTAAATTTGATCCTCTTTCTCCAATTTTCTGATCTAACCAAGGAAAGAAATTAACCTCAAGATATTGTTATTCTATTTTTTTTCAATAACTGGCAATGTCAGAGGAAGTGCAAGGAGAGCCTGACATCCTGTGCAAGTTGTAGTAGGGAGTGTTTTCATCAAGTATGCAGATACAAACACCACCACACACTGGGAAGTACTGGAAGTTAGTGCTCCATTGTAAACCATATGTTAACTCACTCAGCTGTCCTGGCATAATTTTACAATTAGTGGTATAAATAAGACTCCCAAAGAGCCGTGTCTCAGGATGCATTGGCTGCCCTGTAAACCTGGGGCTGGATTCCTCTCTACTTCATTTCTCCCTAGGTTTTGGCTAGGAAGACAGAAGAGAGCACTCTCGGAAGTTAATCACAGGATAAATAAGAATTTCTCACGCTGTTGGAGCATGGACTTTGTCCATGGATTGGATAGAAAAGCTTGGAAAAGCCAGAGAATGAGCTATTTGAAAAGAGATCTTTCTTTTTCATCAGTCTATCATTTTCTGAGGTGCTTTTAAGAAAAACTGTACCACAGTGAGTGCTTCCCTACAGAGATTAAAGGAAATCTCTAGGAGCAGGTTGAGAAGCTCACAAAGAACCCCGAACTCAAAATGGAAATGTATCCCTGAAGTCCAGGAATAACTGAAATCTCCCAAAGAATCCTGTGGCACCTTATAGACTAACAGACGTTTTGGAACGTGAGCTTTCGTCAGGTATATATATGCTAGCAAGCAAGCTAGAGATAACGAGGTTAGTTCAATCAGGGAGGATGAAGCCCTGTTCTATCAGGAATGGCAATATACAAAAACCTGTAGGAGAGCACTTATATCAGGAATGGCAATATCCTGGATATCAGAAATGGCAATATACAAAAACCTGTAGGAAAGCACTTCAACCTCCCTGGCCACATTATAGCAGACCTTAAGGTGGCCATCCTGCAGCAAAAAAACTTCAGGACCAGACTTCAAAGAGAAACTGCTGAGCTTCAGTTCATCTGCAAATTTGACACCATCAGCTCTGGACTAAACAAAGACTGTGAATGGCTTGCCAATTACAGAACCAGTTTCTCCTCCCTTGGTTTTCACACCTCTACTGCTAGAACAGGGCCTCATCCTCCCTGATTGAACTAACCTCGTTATCTCTAGCTTGCTTGCTAGCATATATATACCTGCCCCTGGAAATTTCCACTACCTGCGTCTGACGAAGTGGGTATTCACCCACGAAAGCTCACGCTCCAAAACGTCTGTTAGTCTATAAGGTGCCACAGGATTCTCTGCTGCTTTTACAGATCCACACTAACAGGGCTACCCCTCTGATACTTGAAATCTCCCAGGAGCTGAGAGACTTGCCTTAAACAGATCTTTGTGAGAACAGTGAGATTGCTACAATATTGGGTTTGGAATAAGGATATCATGCAGGGACAGTGAAGCAGAAGTTGATCTATAGTTACAATGGGAAACTTTTTATGATCTCTGCTACCTCTTTTGGCAGAGTATTTCTAACTGACTAGATTGGTATGATTTACTCCACGTGAAGGATCAACTGAGAAATATCAGGCAACAACGACAAGGTTCCTCAGTAAACAATAAATCATCAAGTCAGCCCCAACTATTGACTAATTATGCTGGCTATCATATTTATCTAATAAAAGAAATAAGGAAGACCCATATTTCAAGGTAGTAATATCTTAAGATAAAAATAGTATAAAATAGTGGAAACTGCCTTAAGTTAACTACATTAATACAACAAAGTGGGCAAATAATTTAATGTGGATTTTTATCAATTCTTATTAAAAGTTGTAAATAAAAAAGGTAATATTAGCCTAATTAAATGTTTATTTTGTTTACTTTTTTGTTTTCCAGAATACATTGCCTTAATAATTGTAAACTCTTAATGCCTTATCTTGTATAGTTACAAATACAATTTTGGCATGATTCATTGTTAATTGTAAGTTTGTCATACATGTCCTGGATGTTGTAAGTTGTGTGTCATGTGATTAATTTTTGTTTTTATTTTGTTTTAGCAAAAGCCAATTTTATACTCAATTATAAAATGCTTTAATATAAGTGGTACCACACTATTTTTAATATTATGGTTGGGTTATAGCTATCCTAATATTAATTATTGAAAAGCTCAGAAGGCCTCAGTATATAATTTTAATTGCAACAAAAAGTGTGTTCTTTCATTAATCAAAGACTGTTTATTCAAATTAAAAATAGTGTAGGGGGAAAACCTCAACATTAATGCAAAGCTAATACTGATAAAATCATGATTTCTGTTTTGAGGGTTTATAAATTTGTTTGCACTTTTGTTAAATATTAAAATATAGTTATACATTATACTCAAAACATCTAAAAATATAACAGTATATATTATGTTTGGTTATGTTGCAAAATGTTAAAGCTAATCAAACAATTTCAACAGGTTTCTATCTTTGTCTCCCAAGCACAACTAACTGTTGTGAAAGTTAATACCCTCCAAGTGTTTGCATAAACCTGCATTTAAACCAAATTTTATTCTATTTTTATACTATTTTCTTCTGTGTTATGTTAAAAACTACTGGTTATTAAGATTTTCACTTTCAAATATTTAACAAAATTTTCATTCCTGTCAGAAGCAAATTGATGCTAAAAAGCTTGGGTAAAAATTCTGTTGCTAACTCTATAAAACATACTGCTCAGCCTGTGAGAACAGTACACCTTCTCACAGAAAGACTGAGAATCTATTTTAGCAGTCAAGTGCCACATTTATTATGGAAAACTAGTAATGCACAAGTTAAGGAAGTAAAAGTAAGTGTATGTAAAAACTGCAAGAGCATCTAAACACAGCTATTTGTGCTAAAGAATTGGGAATAACAGAACAAAAGCATAGCTTCTGTTATAAATTATTTGGCCCTATTACACTGTAAAGAAACTAAATTAATCTATGTATAAGAGAAATCTAACAACAAACAAAAATTATATCATGTTAAGCAACGTAAGCTGTTTAAGGGTGCATCCTACAGACTAAAGACTCCAGAAGATATTAGTGCACAGTGAAGAAACCCCTGAACATCAGAAGAAGAAGAGATAAAGTGCATTATAAATAACAGACTGTTTAACTACCCTTCAGTTTATCATATGAACCACTGAGTATGCAGTTGACAATAGAGACATTATAAAATCCACTAGCTGGGCCATGTCTAACTATTATTAAACTGTATATTATTAAGCTAAGTGAGTTCATGCATATACCTGTGATTTTAAATCTCTCTTATTGGAATATGGCTGAATTTGGTTACTGTGTAAAAACTAATGTATCATTACTGTATACTTCTTTGTTAATTAATATAATAGCATCTTATCAATGAACAAGAACCCAAGGGCTGGGCAAAAGACTATTGTGTAGTGTGATATCTTTCAAAATAGGAGATTCCAAAATGTAGAGTATTGGTTACATTTTGGGATTATCTGAATCTGGAATATCTATTTAGAATGGGGTTATACATTCTAAATAGATATATAACATTAACTATTTTGACTACCAGGCAGTGGAAACTGTCTCTAAATCAATAATTCATGATATTGAGGGCCTGGCTGCTGAGGAATGGCACACCATTTACAATATGCATGACATTGCTAAATTGTTTAATCAAACACAAGTAAAATTAATGAACTAATTGCAGCAAACAATATGAAAGCATTGGAAAACTTGGTTGGTAGAGAAATTTGTACTGATTATGAGAGTTACTGAAAAAGGAAAATTGCCCGATCTTGTTAGCGATAAACAGTTTGCCACTTCACCATGGTTTCTGTTACACACTGAAGACAGTCCCATTTCGCAATGTGTTAAATTGTGTAGATAGATCAATTGGTACTAATTATAATGTGGGGGCAGTGACACTGCATCCTAATTGAGGCACATGTTATTCAAAACAATCTTGCTCAGTGTCTGGTTCCACATATATTTCTTTTATGGTATCACTACCAACACTGGATCATTACACAACAATCTTTGATGAATGGACAGTAACCAGTTTAATAGGTTACCTAGAAGAAGGCATCTTTAAGGAATGACTAGATAGAGCTCAACTATTGGCATTTCACACAGCAACACAGACCTAGAGCTTGTTGTTCCATTAATGAATGTCAATACGTGTACCAATGCATGTTTTTGAGACTGCAACTCTAGTGTGTTGCCACAATGGCTCAGGCCAATACAATGGGAGAGAAGCTAGACACTCCAGTCTCCTGCCCAGTGAAGCCTATCAAGTGGTGACAACCAGCAGTAAGGGTGACCTGTGATTTGGATGGACAGTACTGTGTATAACTAATTACAAAAATACATATATGGAGACCTCACTTGTAATATCACTACTCCAAATATTTGTATTACTCCTCATGTATGTAGTATTGTGGGACACACTATAATAATGCCTATCCCAGTTTTTGAGAATGAATCTATTATTCAAAGTGAATCCCAATACCATGATGAAATTGAAATTACCTAGTTTTAATGTGCATATTAATTCACTCATTTTAAGTTTAAAAACATGACTAGACAAAGAAGACACACATTATTCAGATTAGCAATGACATGCACAGGGCAGAACAAGCCTTGAATGACTCTCCATGATGGGGATCTTGAAATACTTATTTCCTACACTTAGACAGCAGTTGTAACATGAGCAAAGCTTTAAATACAAGCTGTATTAATTTTGTCTGTGTTAATTATGTATTGCCACTACACAGTTTAGTAAACACTTAAATCACATATAAAAGTCCTCTCCACTGCTTCATATATTAGTTTGTCAAAAGTGTCACTTTGACTATAACAATTATCCAGGCAACAACCGGGAACCTGTTAACTAATATATGCTGGCTAGCATATACATATTACATGCACACACCTCTACCGTAATCCTGTTGATTTATGCTAATCATCCTATAACTCCTTATATTTTCTGAAGTAAACATTTGGCATAAGTAGATAGGAAACTTGTCAAAGCTCAAGATACATTCATTCTATGTCTTAGTACAAGCTAGGGAAGTACCTTCACAGACCACCCTCCTTCTGCGTACGGTGAATATAACATCACTGCACATCTCTTAGATATGCACATCGCACATCTGCTTAGATGTGCGCATCACTTTAGAGCAATTAACCTTACTGGCATTGGTTATTGGGCCTCCTGAATATATTTTATAACAAAACCAATGTGTGGTCAAGCAATTGGCTATACTGTTTATCAACACAACTATCTGATAAGCAGTGTGTGGCACTGGTATTTACCAATTTCTGAAATGGATCTGGAATCTTACCAATTCAAAACCTGGCAGATGATTCATTAACAGCTTTTGAAACTTCTTGCTGAGTATGTATTATGACAATGAATGAATAAAAAGGCAACATTTACCCAGGAATAAGAAATAATAAGTCCTGTCAAAAACAAAGTGCTTACAACTCCCATTTCTACAGTAGTTCGTTTTTCGCTGCAGCTCACAAGAAGTAAGTCAACATAATTATATAAAAGGACAAAAAAAATCAACTTGTTCCATCCTTTCAATGCATCTGGCCAACAAGACATCAGCAGGACCTGCTGGGTTCACAGCACTTGAAAAAATGAAGCCTATTTAGGTGCCGAAATGTGGATTTAAAAGACTAATTTTAGACACACATTTTTAAAACAAAATCTTGGCCTCTTTACCTGAGTTACTAAGACTGTAACCTCTTTGGGTAAGAACAGTTTGAATTCATGTCTTGTACAGCACCAAGAACATTGTCAGTGCTTAAACAGTAATAAGTAAGAGTAATATTAATAGTTATGGCAGTTAGTATGATAATTCCCAGGTAGAGTTCATATCCTAATAATGTATTTTCCTTCTTCTCCAATTTCTTCCCCTTCCTAAATGAAAAACAACATGCTATCAACATAAATAAATTATCTGGATTTTAGGAAGGACTGGATAATTGAATGAAGAACTGCTGGAATTTAAAAGTAAGGGGAGCTACTTTCTTTACCAAAAAAGCTGTATGCTTCTTGATGTTTCTTTCAAAGTGTACCAAGCACCAACACTTTATTGGAGGCAAGTCAGGCAAAACAAGAATAAAAAAAAACTTAAGTGAGACAGACTGTCAGGGCATTTCTGTCTGCCAGAATGTGTATGTGTATAATAACTGAGATCCATTCTAGTCAGCAGAACCTGAATTCCAGCCTGAACTTTGGGTATCAAATGATCCTCATTCTTGCTGCCACTTTGCACTCAGTGGCAATGCACGTGATGTATCTGCAGCTGTGCTGAAATTAGCTCTATCCTGCTGTCCCTCTCTAAATGTTTTCCTGTTATCTCCCTCTCGTCTTGATAGCTAATACAGTTCCTACAGCTGCTATATCATATTAGGTCAGAGAGATGAAAATGAATGCCATTTTCTTGATGGCTTATGCAGAATTGTTGTAATTTGAATCAAGTCTCTCTAACCTCTTTTTTTTTTCCTCTCTCTCACTCTTTTTTTGTCCCATACTGAATATATTGGGGCCCTGGCAGGCTGCCATTCTAACTACACATTAGAAATGGTAGAGTTTTCCTCTATCTGATTCTATAAAATGAGTTCACCAGAAGGTGCAGACCCAGCACATTTGTGGTTTTTCCTATAAATTACTTTAACACTGTGTCCAATCATATATATGATTTCAGATTTTCAATTTCAACTCACTGCTGTGTCAGCACAGACTCCACTGATATGTCTAATGTATTTAGCTTAAAATGAAACGGATGGCATTTCATTACCAGGAAGATAATATTTTTGAATATGTTTGCTGCATGGCAGGATCCATCATTATTCTGCCATTTTATGTTCAGAGTGTGTAATAGCTTTTTAATGCTTTGATGTATTTTATTTATATGTGTAATATTTTTCTAATACCATAGGATGGTTTAACTCATTGGACACATTATAAAATCTTAGTTAAATGTTTTTAAATATTAGAAAGAGGGGGAAAGGCTGAGCAAATTGCCAATATTTTATTTAAAATTTAATAAAGACTAACAAAAAAAACCAAACCATCTCACTTTCACTCCTTCCCTTCAATTCTCTGTTCCCTCCAACACTCAAAACACTTTGAAGAGAAAAAAGGGAAAGAAAATCCCATGGTCCCCTGAGACACTAGAAGCTGTCAGAATGAAGGTAAGTAACATAGGAAATCTTGAACATGCCCAGCTGTGAATGACAGAAGCCCTCTTATTGGCAAAAGCTTCTGACAGGACTGAAATACTTAATACCTGGTTTCTCAGTCCTTTAACCAAAGTCATAGACTTTTTAAACGTTTTTCTTGCAGAGAAATGGTGCTACTTACATACATTACTGTAATGCCATGGCTAAAAGCATTCCAAATGAACAGTTAAGTATTAAAGGGCACATGCTGATATTAACAGCAAATGCTAAAATTAGCCATATTAACTGCTTCTTGCATTGGACTATTCCTGTTATGCTCTGCACATGATTGAACAGGAATGTTGTCTTTTTAAATGAAGGTTGACATATGACAGTGTGGCAGATGAACTGTGCCCTCCTACATCCAAAGTCTTTACATTAACACTTTCTTATAGATTTTCCCCCCTTTAAAATAGCTGCAGCCAGTAGATGTCAGTTTAACCCTCAGTTTCTGTTAGTTCACAACAGAGAAAATTAATTTCAGACTAAAAGACAAACATTTCCAGTTGTGAAGTTCATATAGCATTGCTTTTGTATAAATAGATTTAAACAGCATTATTATTACTTATGTCTGTGAAGTAAGTAAGTTTTATTATCCCCATTTTACAGATAGGGAAAGAGAGAGACAGAGAAATTAAAGTCAACATTTGCAAACTTGGGTGTTTAGAGTCAGGAACCTAAATCCATATTTAGGCATTTAAATAAACACTTGATTTTTCAGAGGCACTGAACAGTTGCAAATCCTATTGATGTATGTTGAGCACTCTGCAAATCAGATCATTCATTTGGGTATTTAATAGGCACCCAGATTTGAATATTTTGGCTTAAGTGACTTGCCAAAGGTCAAACAGCAAGTCAGTGGCAAAGCTAGGAGTTGAATCCATGAATTCTGATTCCCCTACTCTTTTTCTAACTCAGAATACACACTCAAACAAAAAGCTCTGAGTTTGGTTTTAGGGAAACTGACAATTTTAGATTTTTGCCAGCTGATAAAAGATATTTGTGGAGATACGGAAGATATTTTGGGTATAAAAAAGGGCAATAAAAGTAGTGTTTCCTTAAGAATTCAGAGGAAGATAGGTGAGACAGAGTTATAATACTTTGTGTCTTGGTCAGAATGGAATTTCTGCTGAAAATACTAGAACATGGCAAGCGTTTGGTTATGTCTCGTTAGCAAGAGATATTGGGATATAAAGTAAACACATTTTTGAAAATCCTTGTAATTTATTTTGCTGTTTTCCATTTCATTTTTTCCAGCCTTTCCTGTGTGATGGACAATAATTCACAGCTGAAGATATGCAAATAGCCATAATAATGGTTCCTTGCTCCTTTTCATAACTTTCAAACCATTCTGCTTACCTGAGTTAACATCTACGACTCATGTTGCCCCTACCACTTACCTTCTGCTTTCTCCATCACTGCTACTTTCACCTAGGCTGCCTGCTTATCCATGACAACATTCAGAGCCAAAGTTTCATGACATCTCCGTTACTGGGTGTGCAACTCTGTGAGCGCCAAGATCCCCACTGAGAGCCAAGTAAAGTCAATGAAAGGTCTCCCATTGACTGCAAAGAGCATTCGATCAAGTCCACATGAGTGAACACTTTCCAAGTACCACCTAAATGCATAGCTGACAGGGTTTGTGCAGGTAAATTCTATCACTTGGGCATGCAAATGATAGAAGCTATCAACAGTATACACAAGTCTTAGGGTCCAGAAAGTGTGCACTTGCAAAGCTTTCTATGCACAAATGGAAACCAAGTAAAAAACTGGATTTCCAATAGATTGGCTAAGAAAGGGGGATTCCTAATCCTTAATTCAGACGCCATTCTTCTCAGCCCATTTTGAAGAAAGTTCATGAAATTCAGGCCTCAAAAATTCAGTTTTGTGTTAAGTTTGGAATCTGATACAGTTTACTTTAAATACTTCTGAAATTCCCTTCAGTGAATTTTCATAATGACTAAGATCAAGTCACTTCACCTTACTGTGCCTCAGTTTCTCTGTCTGTAAAATAGAGATAATGATACTTATCCACGTGAATTCTGAGTCAGCCAAAAGTTCTCCTGGAACTTTGAATACCACTCAGCCCTGCAAGTACATGCATCATTTAACACAGGACAATGGCTTAAAGGTACAATACAGCCCTTGACCTGAATATAATCAATCATGAATATATTTGTTTAGAAGACACTGTCAATTAGTAGCTGGCCTCATTTAATAGTTGTACCATTGCCCTGCAAGCCTCAGGGGAAAGTAATTAAACTTAATAGAAGCTGCCCTCATTTGGAAGCTGCCCTTCATTTAAAGTTGCATAGAAAAATAATTAAATATTGTAGAAACCATGGATTCTAAATGAAGATGTATGGTAAATGCAAATCAACCCCCACATGTCAGCACCTGTCCCAACGCATTTTAAGTTTCTTGACTTACTTACTTACAATGCATGTGTAGCAGGGTGGTCCGCCACTCCTGCCTGGAAAGGCATAAGATAGCCCTGGAGAGGGCTGAGGAAGGGGGAAAAGCTGGGCTGACTGGGGAAACAACCTCAACTGGTCCAATAAAGGCCAGAGAAGCCAGAAGCAGAGACAGTCTCTCTCTAGTTGTAGAGGGAGATGGGCCTGGCTGCAGGGAGCTAGAGATACAGTACCAGGAATGGAGCAGGGCTGGGAAAAGGCCAAGGGAACTGGGGAGCTCTGGCAAGAAAACTCCCCAGGCTGCAGCCTAGTATAAGGCCAAACAGGTACTGGAGTTATAGGGGACAGCCGAAGGCTAGACAGAGGCAGCAGGCTCAAACCCAACCTTGCTGGTGATGAGTAGGCTGATACTGCAATCTACTCCAGGGTGCAGGGGCTAGACAATGACTAGCAGTAGCCTTATACTGAGGCGAGGTGGGGATAGTGGGTGGGGGTTCCCTGGGGAGGGGAGACCCTGAGAGAAAGGGGTTACTGTCAAGGGGCAGCACCCTAGATAATGGGGCACTGGGTCTGGGAGGGACATGGGGGGCCAAGTGGCAGCAGAACATCACCCTGCGAGGGTGCTCCGGAGGCTGAATGAGCTAATTCCCTGAGACAACAGCAGGAGGTGCTGCAGGGGTGAGTCCTGCATCACTACAGTGTGCTAGTATAGTAAGAAACATAATGCGTCACAGAAAACTGTTGTGAAAATGCTATAAATTCTATTAGTTCTGAATTTAAAATGTACAGCAGGCAAATAAATAGTTTTAAGTTGATGTGCCCAAAGAATTTGAATCTCAAATTGTGTTGCCCCAACAAGAAAAGATGGTTCCTTTTAGTCAGAATTACCTTTTTTAGGGCTGTCTAGCAATTAAAAAAAATAATCATGATTAATCAGGCTGATAACAATAGAATACCATTTATTTTAAATATTTTGGATGTTTACTATATTTTCAAATATTTATTTCAATTTACAACACAGAATACAAAGTGGACAGTGCTCACTTTATATTTATTACAAGTACTATAGTGCAATTTCTTTATCATGAAAGTTGAACTTACGAATATAGAATTATGTACAAAAAAAAACAAACCCTGCATTCAAAGATAAAACAAAGTAAAACTTTAGAGCCTACAAGTCCACTTAGTCCTACTTCTTGATCAGCCAATCACTCAGACAAACAAGGTTGACTACAATTTGCAGGAGATAATGCTGTCTGCTTCTTGTTTATTATGTCACCTGAAAGTGAGAGCAGGCGTTCGCATGGCACTGTTGTAGCCAGCATCTCAAGATACTAATGTGCCAGATGCGCTAAAGACCCATATGTCCCTTCATGCTTCAGCTACCATTCCAGAGGACACACGTCTATGCTGATGCTAGGTTCTGCTTGATAACGATCCAAAGCAGTGTGGACTGATCCATGTTTATTTTCATCATCTGAGTCAGATGCCACCAGCAGAAGGCTCTTTTTTGATGGTTTTGATTCTGTAGTTTCCACGTCAGAGTGTTGCTCTTGTAAGGCTTTTCTAAAAGCATGCTCCACACCACATCCCTCTCAGATTTTTGGATGGCACTTGAGATTCTTAAATCTCGGGTCAAGTGCTGTAGCTATTTTTAGAAATTTCACATCAGTACCTTCTTAGCATTTTGTCAAATCTGTTGTGAAAGTGTTCGTAAAACGAATATGTGCTGGGTCATCATCCGAGACTGCGGTAACATAAAATATATGCAGAATGCAGGTAAAACAGAGCAGGAGATATACAATTCTCTCCCCCACGGAGTACAGTCACAAATTTAATTGATATATTATTTTTTAACAAGCATCATCAGCATGGAAGCATGTCCTCTGGAATGGTGGCCAAAGCATGAAAGGGGCATATGAATGTTTAGTATATCTGGCATGTAAATAACTTTCAATGCCAGCTACAAAAAGTGCCATACGAACACCTGTTCTCTCTTCCAGGTGACATTGTAAATAAGAAGCAAGCAACAGTATCTCCTGTCAATGTAAATAAACTTATTTGTCTTAGTGATTGGCAGAATAAGAAGTAGAACTGAGTGGACTCGTAAGCTCTAAGGTTTTGTTTATAAGTGCAGTTATGAAACCAAAAAAATTTGCATTTGTAAGTTACACTTTCATGATAAAGGGATTGCACTTCAGTACTTGTACGAGGTGAATTGAAAAATACTATTTCTTTTGTTTATCATTTTTACAGTGCATATTTTTAGTCAAAAATAATATAAAGTGAGCACTGTGCACTTTGTATTCTGTGTTGTAATTGAAATCAATATTGAAAATGTAGAAAAACATCCAAAAACATTTAGTAAATTTCAATTGGTATTCTATTGTAATTGTGATTAATTTTTTTAATCACAATTCTTTGAGTTAATCACATAAGTTAACTGTAATCAATTGACAGCTCTACTTTTTTTTTTTTTAAAGTTAGTTTTATTACTGTGAAGGGATTGACTCACCACTAGTGCCTCTTTGTGCCCGGTGGCATAACTGTTCTCTCCCTGTCTCGCAGTGCGATGTTCTGCCTCTTCCTGTGATTTGGCCCTTGGGCCAGGGCACTTTAAAATGTCTTCCTTTCTGGAGTACTCAACAAACAGAAGCAAGGGGGATTAACACAAATGAATCATCCCAAAGCTGATATCAGGTTGTCTTCCTTCAGAGGGCGCTCATCAGGCTGTGGCCCTAAATTGAGTTGAACAGAGAGGAAAGATTCCTTCTCAGAGTGAGGCAGCATCTGACCTTCCCTTCCTTCAGGCCAGGACCACCAGGAAGCAGTTATCTGTGGAGTGCCTGCCTTCACTCTGTCCTTTCTCCAGCATCTGCAGACTGAAGATCAGCTTTCCTTGCTAGTCTGCCATCAGCTGAGCTGGGTTTCTTCCTCATAAACTTTTCCCTCTTATCCTGACATCTCTCACAGATGCAGCGGGGTGGCACCACCTGAGCCCACATTAGCTTGTTAACCCTGCATTATGCAATGTGGGGTCTGTATATCCCAGCACAATTATGCATACAGCATTTCTTAGGTTCAGAAGAAGTTGCTGATCTGCACTTAAACATTTTAGACAGATCCTCAGCTGGCATACATCAGTTTAGCTCTACTGAAGTCAATGGAACAATGCTGATATACCTCAACTGAGGATCTGACCTTTTCAGTCCGATAACAGATGGCACATCCAACCTGATGCTGAAAATAAGGACTAGACTTTTGTCTCTGTTTTCTTGTAACAGCACCAAATGATGATTACGCACCTTGGGAAGAACACAGACCTAATTAGCATATGCACTCTTCTTACGGTGCATCATACGGCTCACCTAGCTGAGTCAAGTCAGTGGAAAGAACACACAATGCAATCAGTTCATTTCAAGTACTGAGGCAGGAGGCCAATTTTAATTTTCAGCCTGAGGCTAGACATGCATGTCAATCAATACATATTAGAGTGCAAATAGAGCTGATGGAACTGCAAGTGTACAGTATTTGCATAGCTCTGACAATGTATTTGGTGCTGTACAACATTTACAGAAAGATACCATATAAATGTGACTTATGCACTCTTTAATACCCCTTTACAGTAGGGGTCTTAATGTAAATGAGAATCAGATCCTGCCCTAAGAAACCTACAACTTAAAACTAGCAGGTGGTTAACCAGGCATCGTTTTCCATGTCAGCTGTCTGTGCTTCCTTGGAAAGCTTTAAAAGAAAAGTAGAAACTATTTCTGAGATTTGTACTAGTACATTCATTCTGCATATCCCTCTGTGCACAGTCCTTCTTTCCCAGTATTAATGTAGTATAGTTTTGAATGGGCTCCATAGTTTCATTGGATTCTAGTTTTCTTCACTGTGGGGTAGAAAATCAATACAGAAAAATTGCACAATTAAGCAAAATCAGACTTTGATTTAGATTATTTTTATGATAAAAACCCTAACCATACTGTGTGTACTGAATAACCTGGAGACAGATCAACAGATAGTTGTTACTTTAGCCAGTGAAACTCTCTTCATTTTCTTTGCCACAGTTCAGATTTGCTTTGTGTGTTTAACAGACTTGTATTTTGTTGTCATACCAGACATGTACATAGTAATGATAACTTAATTTTAAAGATGACTTAAAATGCTCATTCTCTCTCCACCTCCATTCCCCTCCATCTCCCCCCAAAAAATGCTATTTAGGATTCCCAAAGATTATTAGAATATGGGTAAACATGGATGAACATATTGTAAAACAAAGCTGAAAATTATATCCTCATTTTCTTACCTCAGCTATGGTGCCAAAATTCAGGAAGATTGAATAGTTTCTTAAATTTTCATGAGGAATAGAGTTCAATCTTCTGTACAGAATTTCTGAGGAAGGGTGGGGCTGATCTTAGCCCCACCCTTGGCATTGCTTGTTCTGGTGTGGAGAGTGGTGGATATGTTGAAGATGTGGCTAGTCTACTGCAGGACTCTGACAATATCTGGCTGGTATAACATCCTCTTTCAGGTTGTTACCATCTGATGTAAATTAGAGCAACCTGCAGGCTGCCCTAACTTTCTCTGGGGCCATTGCTCGGCAACTCCAGGAATTAGGGGAATGAAAAGGTGGCAACCCTTCCCTGAATTCCCTTCAGGCCCTATGCTGAGCAGATTTGAGAATTATGGGGCCAGTGATTTTTTTTGTGTGTGTGTGTGTGTGTGTGTGTGTGTAGTTGAACTCTGCAGACAACAAATATAATTTTGAATTGCCATTTGCATGTTTCTTCATCTAGGCACTACAGTGATCTAGGTCCTGTGATTACCATGGATAGGTTAAGCAAATATACAAATAAAGCACAGCTGTATCCATCAGTTAGGCAAAAACATGAAATGGGATACATGAATTGTTCATCTTAATGAGAAATACAAGGTGGGTGAGGTAATATTTTTATTGGACCTATTTCTGTAGATGGAAGGGACAAGATTTCAAGTCACACAGACCTCTTCCCTTCCACCAATAGAAGTTGGCCAAATAAAAGATATTACCTCAGCTACCTTGCCTCTCTCATATCTTGGTACTGACACACTATAACAACACTGTTCACCTCAATATCAGTTATGTGGCTATGCTTCCTTAGCTTCTTTCCGCAGGATCACTGTGAAGAACTGAGTTCAGACTCTCAGGGTAATGTGCTTTTACTGCTTCATCTGGCAATATTACAAGCCCTAGCAAAATGGAAGGAACACAATTCCCTGCTGTTTTAGTTCTTAGCCATCAAAGTCTTGAACTTGGAGCTTCCAGGTAAAAATTTTTACCTTTCACCTCTAATTTCAAATACCAAATCCAACATGGCAAATAAAACTGACTTCAAAATATTTTGAACTAAGGGCTCATTTCAGTCCTTTTTCAACAAATCTTTGCTTTGAGTGTAATCACCAGCCTTTAAATGAGTGGTTCTAGAGCATTTTCATTCAGTGGACCACTTCGGAGAGAGCTATGGATTATCTAACCTCTGAATATCCCAGTCCCCCATTGCTTAATACAAATATTTCATTCTGCGCACCCTGAGGAGAGGCTCCAGAGACCACCATGAGAGACACACCCCCACGCTTTATAACAATACTCTCTTTATTTGTCATAATGACTCACTGGGCCGAGGGCAGTGAAGTTGCAGCCATTCAATGGTCATGAAGAACAGTCTCATCAACCCATTTCAATTTTTTCTTCTTCAAAATGCTAACTAAGCCCACAATAGGTCTACATTGTCAAAAGTGATTTTAGAAAAAAGCAGTAAAGAAACCTTTAAATGAGTTCAGTTCATGTCTGTGGAAGTCACTGTAAAAGAAAACGTGCATTTGGGGGACATTTAAGGTTGGCATATCAGTGCTCAACTTCGGTACTTGGCATTGCTGCTAGTGCTGTGACATTTGAAACAACCATCCTAGCCAGCCTGGTTGCCAGATATCAGCCACTTTGGCAAGAAGTGGCTCCACAGGGAAGAGAAGAAGGCATCTAAAGAAAATGAGTAAATGTCTGTTCAGGGCCCTTTATCAGCTGAAACAAGCAGATGCTCTCAAAATCTTCTCCTATCTGACTGAGCCAGAAGAGGGAAGCCACTCCAGGGAAAGTCATGTAGGAATAGGGTAGGTAACAATATTCTTTTTAAATATAGAAAAGAAGAGGAGAAACTCAAAACTGTTGCATAGGCTACTACTGAAAACTACTGAACGAGTCACAGTTTTAGACTTTTTGCCCTTTCTGCTGACTTCTCAAGAAGCCTGGGACTGGTCTCAACAGAAAAGTTCATAAAAATGGACTTGTTTCCACTGTCTGTATTTTGTATTTCATATTCCAATTTGCTAGAGCACTAGGATGACTGTAACATGCGCCTTCTTTCACAAAAGTGATTTTTTTTTCCATTCTACTACTGCCAATCATTTATTTTCACTTCAGATATGCTGAACTAATTCAAAACCTTCAGATTTCATACTGTGGGGTTTGACCCATGACCTAGAGTTAAAAGACTTCCCATTAACAATCCCCTGAGCCAGTTCTCCTTTAGCTAACTTTTAGAACAGAACATATTGTTCTTCCCAAATATAATCTGCTGTGGCCTTGCACAAGCAAAGTAGATCAGCTGGCAAGAATTTCCTGTACACTGAACAGACATTTCAATGTTATGGGCCAGATTTTCAAAAGCAGAGGCCCAAGGTCAATGGGTAAAAATGTGCATACAAGTGTCCACCTATAGTTGTATACTCATTTACTGTATTTCTGCACACACTTAGATAGCCAAGTGGCCATTTAAGCAAGCAAATACTCTACTTGTGTTCACAATCAAAGCAAAGGTATACACAAATGTACACATACAACACTATGAATATTTTTGCACATGCCAGAGACAGCTCTGAGACACAGCTTTGTTGGGGGGAGGGGAGGAGCAGTCCATTACTGTAGAATAACTTCCCCAGGAACTAAGGACCATCACAAATCACATCACCTTCTACTCCAAGTGTAAGGTATAATTCATCAACCTTGTCTTGTCTAATAAAAACACATCGCAACATGCTATTTAAAAAAACAAATAAAACACCATACTGCACTAACAATTTTTCCCCTAGGGAAAGCATGAGAGAGAGAACAAACCCCACAAGACAGATGTTACTCACAGCTCTTGATACACTACTGGGAAGGTGCTCAGAGACTACAGTCATGACAGAAGTATAAGAACCTAAATAGAACAGAACAGAGTTCTGCTTTTGAAAATCTGGGACTTTGTTTACAGACACACATAATGTGCTCTTGGTATTATGCCATAAGTTACCAAGATAAATCAAGGGTATAGTATATATTATAATGTACCCAACCAGGTTTTCATTGCACCATAGTTCAATTCTGTTATAATTCCATTTACTCCATTTGATTTATTTCTGTTTTACAGTCATATAGGAGAGTTTGGAACCAGGGCTGCAGTTTTGCTCATTTCTCACTTCCTAAAAATTGTTGTTAAAACCTACAATTTCCCCTTGCTTTCTAAGTATACCAATCTCTTATGTGTCATTTGCCTGTTATGTACATTCATGCACATAAACATACAGGACTGGTTTAGATTGGCGACTCAGAACCAAAGTAATAGAGTTTCCCTTGTTCAACAGACAACACTCAACCATTTGTCTCTGAGATTCTCCCATTCAAGCAACATTTTACTACAAAGATAGTAATATTACCAGTCCAGAATAAAACATGCATTAGAGTAAAATATTGTGAAATAAATTTTCTGTGGATTCCATATCTAAGATTTTTCCACCAAGCTTCAGATGGCTGTTGCTCCCAAAACGTTCTAAGACATAGAGGGCCTGAATCTTATTTACATTTCTGTGATGGTGTAAAGGGGCCTGTGGCAAAGTATCTGCTTCTCCTCTGCTGGCTCAGTCCCTTGTTGCCTTGGAGCCACAGGCTTGCACAAAGCAAAAGTCCTTCCCGGTCACACAGGATCTGGCTGATCCTTTCTCAGCCAGTCCCTTGCCCTGTTTTTCTCTTCTTCTGGGGAGAGTGCAGTCTTCCTTGCAGGAAGAGTTTCAGAATCCTGCTGCACCTACTCACTGGCAGCTACTCTACTTCTCTCACTCCCTTCCTCCCCTGCTTCCCTGCCAGGGAGGGTTTAAAAAGGTCCCCAGCAATTGGGACCAGCTGAAGCTAATTAGTTCCCTGGTAACCCCTGTTCCAGCTGAATCTTGTTTTTCCATGGCTATTTCCCCTCAATGGATAGGGAGAGGCCTTTTAACCCCTCTGGGACTAATTACTTCCCCTATCCTGGTAGCTAATTGTCTTGAGTTTGCCACAGAGCCATAAAGGGAGTGTAACTATAACTCATGCCCATTTTAAGGCACTTTTACATTAGTAAAGGGGCATTAGTGTAAATGAATATGAGGCCCAAAAGTCTTCTAACTAGTACGGGGCTAAACAAATCAGGCCATGTCAAACCAAAGATGGTAAAAATCTTAAGAAATCCCTTTGGAACTACCCTTTTATCAGAATTTTTATAAGGTGCTATATAAGTAGTATCTGATTTTTATCTTTATTCTACAAAAGCCTAAGTACAAATTGCTCATTTAGAATTACAGTATAGTTGCAAAGGTCATAATTTAGTAATTCATAGATTTGCTATAAAATTAATACCTTTGTTAGTTGGATTTTATCCTGTGTTATGTGGCTGGAAGTCACTGAATTGGACATGACCTAGATCAGATACAGTTCAAAGTAGTTACTTATTTAAATTAACTATTACACTGTGGTGGAAAGATTGACCATTATGCTAGTGTGCGCTGCTGTGTCTGCATAAAAGTACAGTGTCAGTTAAATTCTTGTTCCAGATCTTACCATTGTGTGTTTACATGATGCTGTATCTACAAAATAAAAAAACATTTATTCTGTGGGTATACACTGATGATCTAAATCTTGTTGCTATGCAATACATATACCTGTTATTCTGTACCCGTACTGTGGAAAATGTGTGGTACTCACTCCAATTTGACATCTATTTCAGTCCATTCCTCCCCATATGAATTTTTTTCCTCTATGCCTGGCTAAGAGGCTGTATCCCACTTTGTCAGACAACAAATGAATCACACATATGGGACTTCCAAGCTTGACTACTGCAGTGTACTGTACCCAGGAATAACAATAGTCCTGTGTGACGTTATTGATATAAACTGGGACCATATAGAACACGGGTTGCAACCAAGGTCCTGTATTGGAACCAAATCCTATGTAAAGGGGGTCATATAAGGTGTCTAAGACCAGGTTACGGGTTACTGGTTATGATTATGCTGTCTGTATGTCTGTATCGTTGTAGTTGAAGTTATGAATATTGGCTGTGTACTGTCTGTATTTCAAACTTGTGCTGTGTTACTGGGAAATTAATCCTAGACAAACCGTGGTGTGTTCAGCGTCGCTTCAGCCTGTCTTAGATGGGCCTTAAGCGCCACCATTAGCTACACAACCTGACCCATGAGTGAGAAGGCAAGATACGCCTTGTGACTCAGCAGGTGTGCAGAAAACTGGCTCATGTGACTGCAGACTCCATTTTGCTGTAACTTTCCAAAGGAGTGTTCTTACACCTGGAAAGCCTATATAAGGTGGAGGCCTCATCTCCATCTTGTCTTCATCCTGCTTCCTACCTTGGAGGGACTCTGCTCACAATCTGAAGCTCTGCACAAAGGACTGATGACCCATCCCAGCAGGAGATGTATTCCAGAGATTGATGTGAACCTGTAGTTTATTCCATCACTGCTACAAGCTGAACTAAGAACTTTGCCATCATCGTATGTATATGATTCCATTTAACCAATTCTAGCTCTCATCTCTATCTTTTTCCTTTTATGATAAAACCTTTAGATTTTAGATTCTAAAGGATGGCAACAGCGTGATTTGTGGGTAAGATCTGATGTGTATATTGACCTGGTCTGGGGCTTGGTCCCTCTGGGATCGAGAGAACCTTTTTCTCTCTTACATGGACGCGATGGTTGGTTTTCATAACCATTCATCCCCAGGACGGGTGGCACTGGTGGGGATACTGGGAGACTGGAGTGTCTAAGGAAATTGCTTGTGTGACTTGTGGTTAGCCAGTGGGGCGAAACCGAAGTCATTTTTGTCTGGCTGGTTTGGTTTGCCTAAGAGGTGGAAAAACCCCAGCCTAGGGCTGTGACTGCCCTGTTTGAGCAATTGGTCCTAATTTGGCACGCTCAGTTGGGTCCTGCCAGAACCACATCGTCACATCCTGAAAAAACTTTAGTGGGTTCAAAACATGGCAACCCATTTGCTGAGCAACACAAGATAATTTGAGCACAGTGACCTAGTGCTCCAGAAACTAAATTGACTTCCCATTAAACACAGGCTCAAATTAAAGGTTCTCTCCTAATTTTCAAAGCCTTCAATTGACAGCACCCTGGGCGATATGTCCAGCACCATCTCTGACTCCAAACCAAAATCTTCCACAAACTCCCCAGGGCCGTGGAATTTTCATTGACAAAGGTGAGACTCTTGAGAGATGAAGAGAGAGACTTCTTTCCATAAGACATCAGAATGAGCACATATCCCACTGCCTTCAGGGCAAAATGCAAGAGGCATCCCTCAGCATACCTTTGAGAAAATAATATTAAGGGGAAATTACTTTACCTTGTAATGCTGCTCCTCTAATGCCATACACATTTGAGCCTTATCTTGACCTAACTGCAGGTCAGATAGCACACAGCCAGGAAAAATGCAATCAGATAGCCCTTTGGGGATATTCTTTATGGATCAGTCTCTATGCAGCAGAGAAAGTAGCTGCCACCCAGGCCCAGTGTAATCATATGATATGTGAGAAAAACAGAAAGAACAACACAAAGAATACTAACTGGGAGGAGTACTGAAGAAGACTCAGCTTGCAGCTCCAAGCCAAAGGTCAGTAGCAAGATGAAGTAACTATAGGTAACAACTCAGCATAAGCTTGAGGCAGCAGACTCAAAGAAAGAAGCCTTAAGGTACAGCCATCATCTCGAGCAAGGGCAACTGATTCACCTAAATAAATATCTAAATCGCTTGAAGCCTTCATAGATATAAAAAGCTGAAGAGACAAGGCTTCCAAGATCAAGAGATTGAATAGCAACTGACTAGAAACCAGGGAATAAAAAGGATTCCCAGCCCTCAACAGTAAGAGCTATTAGATAGAATTAGATAGAACCATTGGGCAACTCCTGTAGGGAGGGAGCTTTTTAACTGACCGTAAATTTGAAAGATAATGGCTGAATTTTCCAGGAGCCTCTGAGGTCTGAGCATGCATAGCAGGGCAGAGCCCTTGAGTTAGCCTCTGGATAAATAAGCTTAAGCAGTAGCTGAGTTCCCTCAAAAGACTTGCACTGGAAGACAACAGACCTACAAATTAAAACACTGTCCAGATGAGTCAGGGGAGAATAGACAAGAACTAGAGATTAACAATGATTAGACAACACATGAATGATATTTGGAAATCATTTAAGAACACCTTACTAGATGCTCTAAAAGCTACAATCCCACAATTAAGGTAGAAGGCTGTGCTGGTTTAAAAAAAACAACAACCTGTTTTAGAGGGGAAATGAAGGCACCTGTACAATATATATAACAATAGAAGAAAGGAGATGAATGAATATAAATCAGAAGTCAGGAATTGTAAAAAAATGTATAAGGGAAGCCAAGAGACACAAAGAGAAATCTATGACCAGCTAGCTCCTGAGCTGGCTCTTTTAAAACTCTTGGACACAAGTTATCTGGACCTGCTGATTTTAAAATGTCTGACTTTACTAGCTTCTGCAGTGCATTGTAGCTGTGTTGGTTCCAAGATATTAGAGAAACAAGGTGGGTGAGGAACAATAAAAGATATTACTTTATTCACTTAATCTTTTTAGTAACTTCTATTTAACATCCTCCTGACATAGGGGAATTGAAAGTACATTATCATAACCATAGGATGAGAATGCATCATCTGTTTTTTCCTCAAATACAGAACAGAATAAAGTAATTTTTTATTATTATTAATTAGAAGTCTAAATAATAAGATGGGTGAACTAGAGTGCCTCATATTAAATGAGGATATTGATATAATAGGCATTACAGAAACCAGGTGGAATGAGGATAATCAATGGGACACAGTAATACATGGGTAGAAAATATATTGGAAGGACAGAACAGGTCAAGTTGGTGGGGGAGTGGCACTATATGTGAAAGAAAGCATAGGATCAAATGAAGTAAAAATCTTAAATGAACCAAACTGTACTATAGAATCTCTATGGATAGTGATTCCATGTTCAAATAATAAGAATATAGGAGCAGGGATCTACTACTGACCATCTGACCAGGATAGTGATAATAACTGTGAAATGCTCAAGGAGATTAAAATGGCTATAAAAATAAAAAACTCAGTAATAATGGGGGATTTCAACTATCCCCATATTGAGTAGGTACATGTCACCTCAGGACAGGATGCAGTAATAAAGTTTCTTGACAGGTTAAATGACTGCTTCTTGGAGAAGCTAGTCCTGGAACCCATAAGAGGAGAGGCAATTCTTGATTTAGTGCTAAGTGGAGCACAGGATCTGGTCCAAGAGGAGAATATATCTGGACTGCTTGGTAATAATGACCATAATATAATTAAATTTAACATCCCTATGGCAGGGAAAACACCACAGCTGCCCAACATGGTAGCATTTAATTTCAGAAAGGGAGATTACACTAAAATGAGGAAGTTAAACAAAAATTAAAAGATATAGTGCCAAAAGTGAAATCCCTGCAAGCTTCATGGAAACTTTTTAAAGACGCTATAATAGAGGCTCAACTTAAAAGTATACCCAAAATTAAAAAACATAGTAAGAGAACCAAAAAATTGCCACCACGGCTAAACAACAACGTAAAAGAAGCAGTGAGAGGCAAAAGGCATACTTTAAAATGTGGAAATTAAATCCTAGTGAGGAAAATAGAAAGGAGCATAGACTCTTTAAAGGGTAAAGATATAATTAGGAAGGCCAAAAAAGAATTTGAAGAACAGCTAGCCAAAGACTCAAAAAGTAATAGCAAAAAAATTTTTAAGTACATCAGAAGCAGGAAGCCTGCTAAACAACCAGTGGGGGCACTGGATGATCGAGATGCTAAAGGAGCACTGAAGGATGATAAGGCCATTGTGGAGAAATGAAATGAATTCTTTGCATCAGTCTTCATGGTTAAGGATGTGAGGGAGATTCCCAAATCTGAGCCATTCTTTTTTAGGTGACAAATCTGAGGAACTGTTCAGATTGAGGTGTCATTAGAGGAGGTTTTGGAACAAATTGATATATTAAAGAGCAATAAATCACCAGGACCAGATGGTATTCATCCAAGAGTTCTGAAGGAACTCAAATGTGAAATTACAGAACTACTAAATGTGGTTTGTAACCTATCATTTACATTGGCTTCTGTACCAAATGACTGGAGGATACATAATGTGATACCAATTTGTTAAAAGGGCTCAAGAGGTGATCCCGGCAATTATAGGCCACTAAGCCTGATATCAGTGCCAGGCAAACTGGTTGAAACTATAGTAAATAACAGAATTGTCAGGCATATAGATGAACATAATTCATTATGGAAGAGTCAACATGGTTTTTATAAAGGGAAATCATGCCTCACCAATCAGCTAGAATTCTTTGACGGGTCAGAAAAAGTATGTGGACATGGGTGATCCAATGGATATAGTGTACTTAGATTTTCAGAAAGCCTTTGACAAGGTCCCTCACCAAAGGTTCTTAAGCATAGTAAGCTCTCATGGATCAGTAGCTGGTTGAAAGATAGGAAACAAAGGGTATGAATAAATGGCCAGTTTTCAGAATGGAGAGAGGTAAGTAGGGATGTCCCCCAGTCCTATTCAACATGTTTATAAAAGATCTGGAAAAAGAGGTAAACAGTGAGGTGGCAAAATCTGAAGGTACAAAACTTCTTAAGATAGTTAAATCCCTGCAAAGACCTACAAATGGATCTCTCAAAACTGGGTGACTGGGCAACCAAATGGCAGATGAAATTCAATGTTGATAAATGTAAAGTAATGCATATTGGAAAACATAATCCCAAGTATATATAAAAAATGATGGGGTCTAAATTAGCTGTTACCATTCAAGAAATAACGGATTTTTTAGATAAAGGAAATGCAGTGGATCTAATTTACCTCAATTTCAGAAAGGCATTTGACATGGTTCCAGAATGTTGGGGAATCATTAAGAAAGGGATAGATAATAAGACAGAAAATATCATATTGCCTCTATATAAATCCATGGTACGCCCACATCTTGAATATTGTATGCAGATGTGGTGCCTCATCTCAAAAAAGATATATTGGAATTGGAAAAGTTCAGAAAAGGGCAACAAAAATGACTAGGGGTATGGAACAGCTTCTGTATGAGGAGACATTAATAAGATTTGGGACTTTTCAGTTTGGAAAAGATATGACTAAAGGGGGAGAAATGTGATAGAGGTTTATAAAATCATGACTGATGTGAAGAAAGTAAATAAGGAAGTGTTATTTACTCCTTCTTATAACATAAGAATTGGAGGTCACCAATTGAAATTAATAAGTAGCAGGTTTAAAACAAACAAAAGGAAGTATTTCTTCACACAATGCACAATCAACCTGTGGAACTCTTTGCCAGAGGATGTTGTGAAGACCAAGACTACCAATAGAGTTCAGAAATAGGATTCAAGTGACAGGGAATGGATCACTTGATGATTACCTGTTCTGCTCATTCCCTCTGGAGCACCTGTTGTTGGCCACTGTCAGAAGACAGGTTACTGGGCTAGATGGACCTTTGGTCTGATGCAGTATGGCCATTCTTATGCTCTTTATGTTCTTAATTGTTGTAGAAAGTCTTGGCAGGAAAGAGGGTTTGGAGAAACATATTCATGAAAACATTGTTCCGAAATAGCAAGAACTACACCAGGTACCATTGTTCATTCAAAGTTCTGTATATCACAAATACAAAATAATATGCTGGTTAATAGTACTATTTAGAACCCTGCTGCCTCTGGATGAGTGCCTCATATTGTGGTTATGTAAAAGAACGAAGGAGGCATATGGTTTATAAGCGGAAAGAATTGATTTCTCTGCTATAGATTTTGCCACTATTTATCATCAAGTCCTTCTGCACCAAGATAACAGCTAATGACTTGACCGCCCTATTTTGTTACATTTGAAGGACATTTACATTGTCACCTTGTATATCTTCTCCAGTGGCTTTTCAGAAAGTTATGGTGACCATATCAGAGAAATTGCAAGATATGTAAAGCCGCCTTCATGATAAATTGTATTTAGAGTCCGTGGAACAAAACAAAACATACAGTAAATCTACAAGTTTTTTTGTTTCATTTAAATTAAGAGGTCTCAGAGTGAATATGGAAAAATATAACTCCTTCCAGAAAAGCTTAATTTTCCTGAGACGTGCAATTTCTTTGGGTAATTTGGTGCTTGATAATTACCATGTCATGACAGTTTTGAATACACCAGCAAAACTACTAGACAGATCTTAGCACAAATTGCCACTAATATTGTGGGACCCTTTAAACATGTACATTCATAATGTGATGCTATTACACAGACTGGTTATTATAGAAAATAGCCTAAAACAACCTTCACATTCCATGTTACCATAGATGTTATCACTATCTATTTTACTTTGGTGTTTAGCCATAAAGGAAATCTTTGCTAAAATGTGTATAACTTACCTCCAATGACTGTGTTGCCTTCCTAACAGATGCACAGTCGTCATACAAGTTCATGAGTATATTATCCTCAGTCCAGGGAGGAATTTGAAAGTTTTAGTCACATCCTACGCAGTCTATTAAGAATTAAAACAAGCCAGGGAATACAGCCCTTAGTATATTTGAAGACTGTTATCAGGTCCAGTTCCCCTTCCCCCTCGCCCCCCTCCCCCGTCTTTCTCAGACACATAGGCTAGGTTTTTTTTTAACCTTTCCCCATAGGTCAGGTTTTATAAACCTTTTCTCATTGTTATTGCTCTCCTCTGTACTTTCCAATTTGTCCACAACTTTCCTAAAGTGTGGTGTCCAGAACTGGACACAGTACTCCATCTGAGGACTCACCAGTGCTGAGCAGAGTGGAACAATTACTTTCTGTGTCTTATATACGACACTCCTATTAATACACTTCAGAATGACATTAGCCTTTTTTTGCAAATCCATCACATTGTTGACTCATCTTGAAATTGGGAGCCACTATTACCCCCAGATCTTTTTCAACAATACTGCCATTAACCAGTTATTCCCATTCTGTAGTTGTACATTCAGTTTTTCCTTCCTACACATTTGTAGTGCTCCACTAGAAAGCATTCAGATCAATAGGAAAGGAGCATTTCAAAGTGTGCCAACGGAAGGAGTTCTCAACTGCCAGCCTTCAGGGATGTTGCTTTGCAGATTAAGGGTGTTAAATGGTAGTTTAAATCCTAGTTTATCACCAGACAGCTCATGCTAATGATGATACTGATTATATTCCCCTCTGTAACTTCTGAGGCAAACAGAGACTCAGGACTTTCACTTCATAATAAAGAGAATGGGAGAAAAACACAATGGACGTGATCATTGTATGCCAGAAATCGAATTCCAACTCACAGCTTGTCATGCCGGACCTTTTTATTTTCCCTCACTTCTTTATCACTGTTCAAAGTGGTGAAATACTTACTTGCCCCAGAGTGGTGTGGTCAATCTTCCTGGAGATCAGCTGCCTGCCTTCCTCTTGCAGACCAGGAAGAACTGAGCATTTCCCTCCAGGCAATCCATATGGTCTAGCAGTTCATTCTGTAAGTGATACCTTATCGATTTCTGCCGTGGCTTCCATAGCTAACTCAAGGAGCAGAGTATCTGACAATGGCTAACAAGTTTAAACCATTAGTCCCATTTGTAACTACTCAGTGAAGGGTTTGTCAGTCACAACATACCCTATACTGCAGCTTTTAGTGGATTTATAATCCCATTCATTTTGTCACAATGAACCCTGTCGCCAGTGGGGGTAACTGGAAAATTATTATTTTTCCTCAAATGCTTTTCTTTTCTTCTTCTTCTTCTTCTTCCTCTTTTGGGAACATAAAAGCCATTTAGGTTGCAATGTTACAAAACAGCAATAAAGGCAATGATCTGTAGTTCTCTAGTGAGAAAATCTCTGTTCTTGTGTGCAGGATGTTGTATCTGATAGCGAAAGCCATCTTTGCCAGTCAGGTGCCAGCAAAGTAATTCACTGTGAATAGTAAGGCTTCCTGACAGTTGTATTAGTCCTTTAAATGGTCATATTAAAAATCCTAACCTCTTCAGTGTTGACAAGGCAGTATTAGTATAATTTTTATCCTATTACAAAAGTTCTATTTTCTTCCTGATATCCCTGAATAGTAGTTTGCACAGTGTGATATTAAAGGTGAAATGGCCTCCTTAAAAATTATATAGATGATGAAAAGCAGTTTAAGATCTCTCATCATTAAGGGCCAAATTAGGCCACCCTTACTTACACTGACACCTTACTCCACAAGCAGTCCAATTGAAATCAATGGTTCTTGTCAAAGAACAAGCTACTACTGAATGTGAGTAAGGGTAGCCAAATCCAGTCCTAACAGAAAATATATGTAGCCTTAACATTGCAAACAGAGATAAACAAAGAATGTCTGAAAATCAGATCCTTCTTTACTTGCCTGCCAAGACCTGAGTTATAGTATTTCTGTGCTTCTTCTATGGCAGACAATGCTCCTGACACATAAAGCAACAGAGAAAAAAACCACCGTCCTTTTAGTCCACTAGGTATTTTATCTCATCAGGTGACATACATAACCTAAAACTCAGGGTCAGGCAGGTAAAACACCTTTAAATTCACCTCATAAATAAGTCAATATGTTTTTGACTGGCTTGAATTTAAATTCAGGACACTTTAACCCACCTCTAATCAGTATTTAAAGAATGAAAAGACAATTTGCCTATAAAGTGTTTGTAAAACATGTTTTAGGAACAATTTGCTCATCTCATCTCAGAGTTGAAGTAAGAAGTGTTCATTAGCACTGGGTTTTCCTAGAGAACATGTTCTGACTGTGTTGTTGGTCTTACCTTGAAGTTACAGTACTTTATTTATTTAGGCAGTAGCCATAAAGAAGTATATGTGGAGACAGCATGTCCTTATCTAATCTTCTGGGGAAGGGGGCGGGGAGGCAGTTAACAAATCCAGGGCAAATGTGACAGAAGTATAAAAGATCATAGTCCTCCTGAAAAATAAATCAAAGAAAGAAAGACTTAAACAAAGATATTTCTTCACTAAAACAGGGATATAGGGAATCAAATCTCCTCTGTCAGTGATTATTTTTTCAACTAATTTTTTCTTGGGCTGGCATCTAGAGGCTGTCATATTATGACTGCTTAATTGCAATCTGGAGTATAGGAGATCAGTGATTTTTTTTTAAGCATTGGTGCAGATTTTTGACATTTTAACAGTATTATAGACTTTTCTTACCAACCTTTTTTTTTATGTGTATGTTGGTGGTGGGATATATCAGCGTATTCCCCTTTAATAGGGTTTTGTGGAAGGAGGATGAAGCAGGGATTTTGAACAGTGAACTAACCTTCTTAAAAATAGTACATAGAAATGACCCTTATAAAAATGTCTGTAGAATTATTAAAGGTCAACATTAATTTCATAAAGACTGTTGTCAGTATCTCTGTGACATTCTGTAAAAGACAAGATGATTGGTATCTCCCTTATCCTATCAGTTCTATGCCCACCACACTAGTTAAAAGTCAGGGTGGTTCTTCAGGGTAGTTTATTCTATGAGTTTAATTTATTCTTGAGAGCATGTCAAACAAATGAATCTGCTGCTCACCTTGTCCTAAAAAAAGCAAAAGTCATAATGGATTGTCTAGCGACATCTTGTGGTCCACAGAGAACATGGCACAATGGAGAGAGAAGAATGGTGATTATTATCTGCACAGCTCCAAAATGTGTAACACTTCACGTCTGGCTTTTGCAGAGGGCTGTTAAAGGATTATTATCACACTCTTTTCATTATGCCACCCAAAATAATTTTCCTGATTTTAGGATATTAATTTATAACTAATCACCACATATTAATGTAAATTTATCCACACAGGCATATTTTATCAGAGCTCTTTCATTTTCATAATATTTTAATAACAGAGCACTAAAGGAGACTTGCAAGATATAAAGTTACTTGAATAGTGTTTATAATCTTAGCCTATTTAAGGGATTCAAAAGCCAGGCTCTTCCGAAAACTGAAATATGGCATCATTTGAATGCATGGATTATCATTTACCCCGTAAAACATACACACTTTTGGACAGACACATACTGTCATTTTTAATGATACCATCCATAGCAATCATTGTGTGACAATTAGATGTTTTTTCCAACAAGAGTAATTATAAGATAATGGGCTTTAATGTATTTTAGGAGCTTCAGTGCAGCAGTATATCACCAGGAGGGCCAGAAAAGAAAGGCTTTTAAAGCTGTATGCGTACATGCGGGTGTATATATGTGCATGTGTATGTTTTTGAAGATTACTTTTTGCCTCCTTGCATTCATTTTTTGAATTGATTTTTTAGTAGCTCTACAGATACTGTAAGACTCCAATAATTCTAATGAGTATTGATGGCTGCTGTCTCTTAAAAGAATGGCTTGTTGTGAATAATAAATCACAACTCATTGTAGGAAGAATAGTACTACAGCACTTAGGGTGACATTGTTTCCATCCTGTCTCTTCTCAAAATATCAATGAAACAGCAACATGTGGTATCCTGATTTAAACATATTTGCTGTCTAAAGATGGGTCAAGTAGGCTATGAATAATTTAGGTATCTCTAAGTACTCAGGTATTTGGAAGGCTATAGTTAGAACTAGTACAGTCAGGGCCGGGGCAACCATTTAGGCGGACTAGGCGGTTGTCTAGGGCGCCCAGATTTGGGGGCGCCAAAAAGTGCCCCCCAATTTTTTTTAAATGGTTGAGCAGCCGCTGCTGCTGGGACAGAGAGGGAGTCTGAGCTGCCGGCTACAGCCGGCAGCCCAGGGTTTCCCTGGGTCAGGCCGCCGCCGCGGCAGCCGGCAGCACAGGGCTAGGTGGCAGGTTCTATATGTTGCGTGTCTCGAGCATCAGCAATATTCAGGGCTGGGGCCCTGCTCCAGCAATATTGGAGCTCAGTCTCTCCCAGGCCTGCTGGATCGGGCCCTGGCCCCCACGAGTCTCCCCGCCCACCACCTGCGGGTCTCTGCTGACAGAAGCAGCGCAGCATCTCTCCCCTGCCTGCTTCTGTTGCTAGAGTAGAGTGGCTCCTGGCAGAACTGCTGTCTGCTGCCCACGGTCCTCGCACCCCCCATCTCCTACTGGAAGGGCAGGCCCCATTCCTGTGCTTCTGCCTCGCCCTGAGCCTGTCACACCCAAATCCCTCAGCCCCACACCTAACCTCTGCATCAGCCCTGAGCCCACCCACACATGATCCCTCAGTCCCAATCCTCATCCCCTGCACCCTAATCTTCTTCTCCAGCCCTGAGCCCCCCCCGCAGCATGAACCCCTCCTCTCAGCCCCACCCTCACCTCCTGCACCCAATGCTCTTCCCAGCCCTAATCCCCCCCGTGCAGCAGACCCTCATCCTCAGCCCAACGTCATCCCCCTGCACCCAACTCTTCCCAGCCAAGCCCCCTGCAGCATGAACCTCTCATCCTCAGCCCAATCCCATCTCCCTGCACCCTAATACCTGCTGCATGCAGCCCTGAGCACCCCCACATCATGAACCCCTCATCCTCAGCCCCACAGCCCTTATCCCACACCCCAGACCTCTGCCCTAGCCGTGAGCCCCTTCCTGCATCATGAATCTCTCATCCTCAGCCCCAATCCTCATCTCCCTGCACTCCCTCCTATCCCCAAACTCCCTTCTAGAGCCTGCACCTCTCACTCCTTCCTACATCCCCACCCCCATCCTGCACCCAAACTCCATCCCAAAGCCTGCACCCCTCACCCCCTCCTGCACACCCACCTCCTGCCCCAGCCTGGAGCCTGCACCCAGCACCCAAACTCCATCCCAAAGCCTGCACCCCTCCTGCACCCTAATCCCCAGCCCAGGACCTACACCCTAGAGCTCCCCCCCAACCCCTCCCAGAGCCTTAGGCAAGTGGGGGCGGAGTTTGGGGGGGCAGGTTCTGGGTACCACCAAAATTTCTACAAACTTGCCATCCATGCCCCTGGGTCAGCGTGCCACCGGCAGCCTGGGGGTTCCACTGCGCAGTGGCTGCTTCACTTCTCCCGCATCCCAGGCTTGCGGCGCCAATCAGCTGTTTGGCGCCACAAGCTGGGAGGAGAATTAGAGCAGGACAGCGTGCTCGGGGAGGACGTGGAGCAGAGGTGAGCTGGGGTGGGGAGGTACCGCAGGGCTCCTCAGGCCAGAGGGTGGGGAGCTGCCGCGGGGGCGGGGGGCACACTTCAGGGCGGGGAGCTGCTGCAGGGCTGGGGGGGCGCAAGGTGGAATTTTCGTCTAGGGCACGAAACTTCCTTGCACCGGCCCTGAGTACAGTGTGTGAAATTCTGTCATTTGCACACATGTAAATCTCAAGTAACTAGAGCAAAATCTGCCCTATTAATATTTTTTTTGTTACTCATGTTCCTTCTCAGCCCTGGTTGGCTTTTTTAGGTTATCGTCTAAAGATTCTTCCTTTGCTTCCCAAACAAAAGACGTGCTTCCCAGTATAACACTGCAGTAGCTAACATGTTAATTGACAGTGACTGACTTTTCTCAAGTAATACATACAGGAATGATAATGAGTCACACATTATCAAAATATAATGCAGAACTTGCAAGTAGCCATGGGTATTGTATACTAATAGCTTGTTTCTACTCCCATTAAAAAGGCTTCTTGAGAAAGCAGCAATGGTTCAGGTACTGGACATTTTTTCAGGATTAATGGGTACCTGGGAGGAGATTATGATCAGATGCATAACCAAAGCCATTTATACCAATTCGTACGAAATGCCTAGTACTAAAGTTATTAATACTCTTAAATGCTCAAAATGGAAAATAAAACCTATAATATTTTGTATTTCTATGGTGGTTCTCAAACTGTGGGGTTAGGAGCCAAACCTTTGGGGTTCCGCTTTGGCTCCCCAGCCCAGAGCGGCAGGGCTTGGAAAGTCTCAGGCTTCAGTTTCCTCTCCTGGGGTCTTGTGATAAGTCTTCTTGTCAGAAGGGGTTCATGATGCAATTAAGTTTGAGAACCTCTGCTATAGGCCTTCCAGGTAAGGATCTCAAGTGCTTTATAAAGAGTAATAAATTAAGATTGCCGTACCATTGTAAGGGAAGTAGTAGTATTTGTTTTTGTAGATGATGAAACTGAGGTACAAAGAGGTCAAATAATTTACCCCAAACTCCAGAAGATGTTTGTGGCAGAGCCTTAATTTCCTGACTCTCAGTTTTATGCTTTAGGGACAATGAATTTATTTCAAGTGATAGTTCCAAGAATTTCTAGAGAATGTTCCATATATTGAGAGTTAACCATATTGCTGGAATCACCTCTCAACATTCCATTTCGCTTGTAATTGTTTCTGGCTTCCTGATATACATCATTTCCTCTGCATTAAAAAAAGAAAAAAACATCACCAACAAAACAGCCAGCGATAGGTTCTCTGTTGAGTTACCTAGTAACATATAAAATAAATGGATTTTAATTTTGGTAGATGAGATAGGGAAAGATTTTCTCTTTTGTCCTCCTCCAACAATTATTGCAGGTTTTTTTCATATTTAATGGATAAATACTAACACAGGAAAGAGAGAGAAAATAGGTGAGACGTCTTCTAGTTTAAGTCAGAAACACTGTCACAGTGAAGAATGCTCAGTAATGAACAGCTGAGCCCCTGAGTGAAAAAGAGATTTCATGAGAGGAGAACCGGGCCTTGTTTATTACAGCCATATTTTCTCCTTGGGAAAAAAAACCAGCAATGCCCACTGTAATAAAACATTTAAAATAAAAAAATGAAAAAAATCAAAGTGTATGACATGTAATCTGATTGCGAAACTAGAATCTTATAAAGCTATCTGAGCTAGAGGAGGCTGGTAGCAGCATTGGAGGTTAGCATTAATTTTGGTTCCCAATTTCCCAAGTATGTTGTGGGGCAGAGAAGATGATGTGAGGGACAAAGTGAAGGTTATTCCTCCCAATAAGGGACACTGTAGTGGCAGTGAGAATTGGAATGAAACAAATATTTGTTATAAACTCGGGGGGGAGAGGGGTGGAAGAAGGAAGGATGTTTGAATTATTTAGAAATTGGACACAGCGTCTGTGACTTTCATTGTGTCTATACTGACTGAGGGAACACCCACAAGTCAGTACCCCCGAAAGTAAAAAGCTGAATGCGGAAGATGGTATTTCCAGTCAAACAGTCATCTTAAACTGTGAAAGTATAAACTTGAAAAGGCAGTATTTACAGTCACACTAGTAAGACTTGACAGCACCTCCCATGCAAAATAACCACAATACTAACAGCCTCAAAGGGCTGGAAACACCCTTTTCCAAACATGTTGAGGCTCATCTCAGTTTGTAAGGTCCTTAACATGAGCAACTCATATTCACTAATGGAACATTTGATTACTATAATTCCCTCTTAGAAGACATGCAAGACATTCTGAAATGTACACGTTGCCATACTGATTTGCTCAGCTGTTATTATATCACGCTCATCTTGTGTCCTTAACATAGACTATTTATGAAGTGGCAGGCTGTCTTTATATTGACTCTGCTGTAGTACTGACAACCCCAAGTGCACAAAATCATGAATAAGGCCGCCCAAAAATCATAAGATTGGATTAAAAATCATGATTTTTTTAAAAAAATACTAAAATGTTGGGTTCTTTTTAGTTCTCTTCTGATTTCTCAGGCTGTTGGGTGCACTCACTCTTCAAGATTTTCTCTGCAATGATGAGGGCTAACTACTTACTATTTTATAAAAACTGAGATTCTCATGTAATTACATGACTCCAGGAGCTGAAGCTTTAAGAAAAACATCCAATATCATGAAATCAGCAATAAAATCACGTGAATTGCCAACACTGCTCCTGATTTTTAACCCTGTTAATGATGTGAGGACATACAATATTCTAGAGCTACTTTTTGAGTCTTCCCCAAGTGATTGATATTTGTAGTAAGTTAATTGGCAAATTTAAAATTAGATATGTATTAAGTGTGATTCTACACAAAGCAACAGTCACACAATGCCTACTCTGGGGCCATGTCAAAATTGCCAAAGGGAGGAAAGACCAACATTAAAAGTCAGAATTAAAAAGTAGGTACCAGTGATAATTAAGGCAACTCCCATTATGTAACTAGAGAATTCACAGTAACTAATAACTAAGGTAACCCAGTTATTTAAGCACAGTATTCGCAGCAGAGGAGGAGAGAGAGCAATATTAATTTAAATATTCAGAAGAGCTACCCATCCAACTTCTTTCCCAAAAATTTTCAGAGATACAGGTAACTGCCAATAAAATACTAGATCGGAAGCAAAAATTCACTAATCTAAAAATTCTGTGCGTGTAATTTCCCCATTCTTCCACTTCTTTATTTTCTCTCCTTACTTCAATTCATTCTATTTATTTCCATACCGTCTCCCTCATTCCTGTCTATTTTTCTCCCTTTGATTCAGTACTTCCTCTTTTCTACTCATTTCTCTCTTTTTCTCTTTCTTTGAAAAACAGCATCTCCTTTTATTCCCATTCCTTGTCACATTAATATTGTCATTATCTTTTCTCCACTTCCCTCCCTTCCTTCCCCCACAGTTCAAATCTGTCTGCTCTCCAGATCGTTCCCTTTGCATTATAATGTCTGTCTCCTAATGCTCCCCACACCTTACTTGGTATCTCGTTCTCTCTTTCCCCTTCTATCTTCTCTCAGGTTCTCTTTGCTCTTCCTGGAGTCTGTCTCATTTATTTCTCTCTCCCCTGGGCCTTCTTCCTCTCTTTGGGGCTCTGAAACACTTGCCAATACAGGAGCCTTTCTTGGTTTCCAATCACTTAGGGTATGTCCACACTGAAATGTAAGCCTTCTGTAACCCTCCTTCTGTCAACACTGCAACTGGACTAATCCAGGGTTAAGACTCAGGGTCCCAGGACCTGCAGGGCTGGAGGGTCTGACCTTGAGGACCCAGGGTCCAAGCCTTATTGCTTTGCATCATACTCACAGCCCTGCTTGAGCTGGGTCCCAAGAGTCAACCAGAAATATCCCACAATTTCATGGAACAACTTCCTTAGTCCTCTCTATCCCAACAATCTGCAATCCACTCTATTGAAAATGGAAGCCACCCACTCCCTTTGCGAATGGCAGCAGCTCAAATCAGCATTATCCCATTTTCTTCTGATCACCAATCTGCAAGCACGCTGTCAGAGACCCTTCTGGACTTTCAATAGAGAGTGAACCAATCAAGCCTTTTGCAAAGCGAGCTGCATCCTGGTAAAGTGCAGTGCAGGCTCAGAGATAGTTACTTTGACTCTGGTCTGTGTACTGCAGTGTGGATGCCAGAGCCCTAGCTTCAAGCACTGGTTAGAAAAGTCTTAGGCCTGGTCTACACTATGAGTTTATACCGAATTTAGCAGCGTTAAACTGAATTAACCCTGCACCCGTCCACACAACGAAGCCCTTTATATTGATATAAAGGGCTCTTAATATCGATATCTGTACTCCTCCCCAACGAGGAGAGTAGTGCTCAAATCAGAATTGCCATTTCGGAATAGGGTTAGTGTGGCTGCAATTCAACAGTATTGGCCTTCGGGAGCTATCCCACAGTGCACCATTGTGACCGCTCTGAACAGCAATCTGGAGTCAGATGCACTGGCCAGGTAGACAGGAAAAGCCCCACGAACTTTTGAGTTTCATTTCCTGTTTGCCCAGCGTGGAGCACTGATCAGCATGGACTGTACGGGAGATACTGGATCTGATCGCTTTATGGGGAGACAATTGTTCTGTCAGAGCTTCCCTTCAGAAGATGAAATGCAAAGCATATGAAAAAATCTCCAGCGAGCCAGCAGGACTCAAAATCACAGTGCTGTGTGAAACGCCAAATGGAAGCCCAAAGAATCAATGGAGCTCATAGGAGGAGGGAGGGGTACGAGGACTTCCAGCTATCCACACGTCCCGCAGTCTCTGAATAAGTATTTGCATTCTTCGCTGAGCTCATGCCTGAAGGTCAAAAAACAGTTGTTCCGGTGTTAGGCATTATTTCACTTTACCCGCTCCCCCTCCCATGAAGAAAGGGGAAAAAAATGTTTCTCGCCTTTTTTCACAATGTAGCCGTACGTGTCTGCAATGTGCTGAAGAACTGGTGCTGCAGCGCTGAACAGCACATCCCTCCCTTCCTTTCCTGATGAGACAGTAAAAATGGTGGGAACACCGTCCTCATCATCCCGTGAGTGCTCCTGCTGGCTAGGATGTCGGCAGGGGCACCTGGAAACAATAGAATAGATCCCTGTCATTCCCGGCTGAGGGTGCAAAAGGGATTGAGAACCGTCCTCATCTAGCAACTGGGGCTAGCCCACCCGCCCCCTTTCATGTCTAAAGATTCTGTATGGCTGAAACTATCAAGCAGCGAGAGGCTGCTCCCCTCATTTTATCTCATAAAAAACAGTGTTTCTTATTCCTGCATCTTATCAGTTCATCACACCAAAATGAGCGGGACTGCCAGGGAGCCGGAGGGGGTGTGGGAGGAGGAAGCAATGGGTGGCGGTTGTTGCAGGGGCACCCCTAGAATGGCATCAGCTCATTCATTTGCAGATCACTTGGGGCTCTGACCGGAAGGGCTGTGTCTCTGGTTTCTTAGTAGACTGCCCATATTCTAGGCAGACTGACTCTATTTTTAGAACAATAACAATAGAAGGGAATGACCTGGGAATCATTCCCAATTTTTGTCTGGCCCCGGCTGACCTCAACGAGGCCAGTCCGGGATACTCATGACAGACCAAGACGGTAACAAAGAGACTGTAACCTCATCGCCAATTTCATGCAGACGTGATATAGGCTGTGTAACCGTCTCTGCTACCTGCAAAGGCAAATGAATGCTGCTCGTGTACACTACAGTACTGCGTCTGTCAGCAGCATCCAGTAACCATACGGTGACAGTGACAAAAGCCTAAAACGGCTTCTCAATGGTTACGTGCTATAGCGTCTTGCCTGGGTAATCAGGGAAAAAGGGCGTGAAAATGAATTGTCGCCGTTCTGCTTTCACAGAGAAGGATTGAGTAATGAAATTTACCCAGAATCTGTTTTTGCCAATCATGCATTGGTCGATTCAACACCAGAATTCAGTGGGCGGGGGAGACTGGGAACTATGGAGTCGCTATGGGAAAGCACCACAGTGCAAACGCTCCGGAATCGAATGCTAGCCTCAGTATATGGACGCACACCACTGAATTAATGCGCTTAGTGTGGCCGCGTGCACTCAACTTTATACAATCTGTTTTAAAAAACCAGTTTCTGTAAAATCAGAATAATCCCATAGTGTAGCCATACTCTTAATGTAGGGTTAAAATACAATGTAGAGGCTCAAGCCCAGAGTTCCCTAACATGGGTCATCTGACTCATGTCCCACTAAACCTGGGCTTACATTGCAATGTAGATATACCCTTAAGCACTAAAGGTTGAAACAAACCTATAAGGAGTGTTAAGCCATAAAATTTGTCTTCCATCTCCTCATTTCTGAAGTAGTGCATTGGGAATAACTCACAGATTAAAAAGTTTCAGTGTGACTGCAGTAGCCAGGGTACAGCCCTTCCATTCTTTTTTCAAGACTGACTCAGCTAAACCTGCTTTGCAGTTCAGCCCACTTTGCCTCCTCCCTCCAGACCTGCCTCTTCATTCCACTCACCCCTACAGGCCACACTGCTCCTCCACTGCGAATGGCCAGCATGCATCACCACCTCTTTTCTTTATGTTCATAGGCCATCCAGGACAGTTGCAACTTTTAAATACATTTGAGTTGGCCATCAGGTCCTCAGGCCCCTGTGCACAGAGCTTTCCACACTGCTGCTACCTCACCTATTTGAAGCAGCTCCCACATAATTGCTGTGCTTTCTACTGGGACTTAGGGGCCTACGTGTTCATACAGCCTTACTTGCCCATCTTATAGAGGAGAAGAGAACAAGAAGAATTGCAGAGGAAGCTCTGGCGGGCTATACTGGTGAGGTAGAAGTTAAAGCACTGCTGGTGATTGGAAAAGCAGGATTTTGACACAAAACATGTCTCTCACCTGTAGAAGAAATACAAGGCTTCTACTGGTGGCAACATTTTAACAAGAGTCTTCATCCATTATTACACCTTTAAATCACAGCGGGGGCTCTGGAATTCTCAAATGCTGTCAGAAGATGGTGGCTGATGAGCTATTTTGGGGAAACTACAATAAACTGTTAAAAAATAAACTAATGGGGAAGGATCTGCTCCCTTTTAAGTGAATTGGCTAATAAGAGAAACCCAGGAGGCAGAATCTTACAGAGTACAATCAGTACATTCCCACTGGGAAGGACCAACACAGGGCAGAGTTATTTATTTGCCAGGCATCTCAATAATGCTATTCTGAAAGAGAAAAAGCAACTGAATGGTTTGCACTGAGGGGAAAGCAGGAACAGTAGAAAACAGTCTTCTTGAAAATGGAGAGATCCTAGCCATGAAAAAATTACTACAGCAGAAAGGACACCCACTATAA
The DNA here is from genome assembly GCF_003597395.2 of Chelonoidis abingdonii. NCBI lineage: Eukaryota > Metazoa > Chordata > Testudines > Testudinidae > Chelonoidis > Chelonoidis abingdonii. Next base: position 103,185,775 of record NC_133774.1, on the reverse strand, counting down.
ATATTTGCAAGTCAGGGAACTTTTTATTGAATATACAAAATCAACATTGTTAAGACATCCAGCAGCTCTGTCTTCCTTCTTATTGTACTGAGATCAAAAGGCTGCCACTGTTAGTTATATGTGATAGAACTTGTCATATCTATCTGGTTAGTTAAATAACTACTGAGTGCGCTGTATTCATTTCTAAGAAAAGATTTCCAGTGTAATGTTAATTTGAAAATATGCTATTGTACTCTGCTTTTTTGAATAATTCCTTGTTTTCCAAATCAGATTCAGCACATGGAGCCAAATTTTGTTTCCACTGAAGTCAATGGCAAAACTCTCCATGTCTTCATTTGGACTAACAGTTGGCTCATGTTGTCAGATGAAAACACTATCTGGCCAGAGACCCAAGTTAGCTAAGAGAGGCAAGGAAGCTAGTGGAAGCTCTGATAACAACTGAAAAACATCAGAGATGCATGAAAGAGATTGATCTGAGCAGATCTTCAGGGGAATATAGTTTTTCTTTAGGAGCAAATTATAGTGTAGTAGAGGCAGGAGGAGATGCAAAAAGCCAGCCCGGTTGTCCCAACACAGCTGAGCGGGGGTAATCCTTACATGGCTAGTGGTGCTTGGGAGTTCAGGGTGGAGGTGGCAAGCAGATCCCAAAGGAGCATATCTAGGTGGGGTGGGAGTGGGGCTGTGTGATACCCACCTGCAGCAGTGGCTGTGCAGCCATTTCAACTTAGGCCTGGTCTACATAGGGGGTATGCACAGGTGTAGTCCTCCAAGTATAAACCATGACATGTACTGGTGCAGGTTTTCCTAGTTTCAAACCTGAATGGAGGCAAGGCCTTAGAGCAGTCTTTAGGTTCCTCTGAATTGCTCTGTAGAATTATCACCCAAAGCCTGAAGACCAGGGAGCTGCAAAGGCAAATTGAAGCCAGAGCTGCACGGAGCTTCATGCACACAAAACCAGCACTAAAGATCTGGCCTAGATTATTTATGAGTTAAAGCTAGGATTGCTGGAAGCTTAGCAGGGGTAAGACTGAATGTATATTGTGTCAGCTAGATACCACAGAAATGGGCATATTACAGACTGAGGGTATGTCTACACTATGGGATTATTCCGATTTTACAGAAACCAGTTTTTGGAAACAGATTGTATAAAGTCGAGTGCATGCAGCCACACTAAGCACATTAATTCGGTGGTGTGCGTCCGTGTACCAGGGCTAGCATCGATTTCCAGAGCGTTGCACTGTGGGTAGCTATCCCGTAGCTATCCCATAGTTTCCGCAGTCTCCCCTGCCCATTGGAATTCTGGGTTGAGATCCCAATGCTGATGAGGACAAAAATTTGTCACGGGGGGTTATGGGTAAATGTTGTCAGTCAATCCTCCCTCCGTGAAAGCAACGGCAGACAATTATTTCACGCCCTTTTCCCTGGATTGCCCAGGCAGACTCCATAGCACGGCAACCATGGAGCCCGTTCAGCCTTTTTTCACTGTCACTGTATGTCTGCTGGATGCTGCTGACAGACATGGTACTGCAGTGTTACTCAGTGGCATCCCCTTGCCTTTTGCAAGTTAGCAAAGACGGTTACCAGCCCTATTGTACCATCTACTGCTTTGCAAGTTGACAAAGACGGTTACTAGTCATACTGTACCATCTGCTGCTGTCATGGGTGCTCCTGGCCAACCTCAGTGAGGTCAGCCCGGGGCACCTGGACAAAAATGGGAATGACTCCCCAGGTCATTCTTTTCTTTAAGTTTTGTCTAATGGAGAGTCAGTCCTGCCTAGAATATCAGGCAAGCCTACTAAAGAACCAGAGAGACAAACAGCCGCTCCGGGTCAGAACCCCAGACATCCTGCAGAAATGATGAGCTGCATTCCATTCTAGGGGATGCCCCTCCAACAACCCCACCCGTTGCTTCCCCCACACACACACATGACTCCTGGGCTTCTATGGCAGTTATCCCCCCATTTGTGTGAAGAATGCATGAATAAGAAACAACACTGACTTTATTGCCTCTGCAAGGCAAGGCAAGGCAAGGCAAGGGGATGCTGCTGTGTAGTGCTGCAGCACCGCATCTGCCAGCAGCATCCAGTAGACATAAGGTGACATTGAAAAAAGGTGAGAAATGATTTTTTTCCCCTTTGCTTTCACGGGGCGGGGGACTTACGACATATACCCTGAACCACCTGTGACAATGTTTTTGACCCTTCAGGCTTTGGGAGCTCAGCCCAGAATTCAAATGGTTTTCGGAGAGTGCAGGAACTGTGGGATAGCTACAGTCGTCAGTTGCGCCTCTCTCTGTAAGCATCTATTTGATTCTTTGGCTTTCTGGTACGTTTGTCTCAGCTCCTTAAGTTTCTCGCAGCACTGTGTTGAGTCCCTGTTGTGGTCTCTGTCCATCATGGCCTTAGAGATTTTTTCAAATGTTTTGGCATTTCGTCTTTTGGAACAGAGTTCTGATAGAACAGATTCATCTCCCCATACAGAGCTCAGATTCAGTATCTCCCGTACGGTCCATGCTGAAGCTCTTTTTTGATTCTGGGACTGCATAGTCACCTGTGCTGATCAGCGCTCCACGCTGGGCAAACAGGAAATAAAATTCAAAAGTTCGCGGGGCTTTTCCTGTCTACCTGGCCAGTGCATCCGAGTTCAGATTGCTGTCCAGAGCAGTCACAATGGTGCACTGTGGGAGGGCTCCCGAAGGCCAATACTGTCGAATTGCGGCCACACTAACCCTAATTCAAAATGGCAATGCCAATTTCAGTGCTACTCCCCTCGTCGGGGAGCAGTAGAGAAATCGATTTTAAAAGCCCTTTTTATCGATATAAAGGGCTTCGTTGTGTGGACGAGTGCAAGGTTAATTCAATTTAACGCTGCTAAATTCGAGATAAACTCATAGTGTAGACCAGGCCTGATAGACAGACATAACTACTAAAGCCCAAACAGCTTAGCTCACTGCTCTCAGGGTCTGATCCAAAGCCCACCAAAGTCAAAGAAAAGACTCTTGTTGACTTCAGTGAGCTCTGGATCAGTTCATAACAGGGAACTGAGAACAGAATTGAGTGTCAATGCATATTAAATCAGAGGTTCCAAACCAGAAAGACATGCATTAAAGAGAGTTTAGTGGGGCTAGTTTAGGGGCCTGATCGAAAGCCCACTGAAGTCAATGGAAATTCTTCCTCTAACTTCACTGAGCTCTGGATCAGGTCCTAGATGAGGTGTTTAGAATTCCAAGACAAGGAAAAACTGCACCAGCTGAACACTGTCTGGGATTGAGCACCACCTGAATTTACTGTAATTAATTAATTTTAGTCATTCTAACCTAAATATTATTAACAAGAAAAATAGAGTAGCCAGTAGATAAGATATAGACCATATGTATAATATAAATGTTAAAGTGCAGGGATGTTTTTCACCCTCTTAAGTGCTGCTTTGAACATCTTCCATATTTCAAGTTCTCTCTTCAAAATTGCATCAGACATCTGGGATACCTGACTGTTCTTGTTAATTAATTCTTATATTTAGTGCTCTGCTCTTGTTACCATTTGTTCATTGGCTTTTCTGTTCATTATTATCATAATATTTGTTTATCTCACTAAATAAAGCAAACAATAACATTTTGAAGTTTGGTATAGTAAATGGAGCTTCTAGCATGGGCGGAAAAGCATACATGAAAGTTTCTATAGGAAAACATGTCCTTGCCAAACCACATGCAGGGATGAATCTAAATGAGTGAATTTAGGTAATTAATGCACAGCCAAGCCAAAGAAATAGAGCAGGAAAGAGCTGCCAAACACCAATTACCTGTACGGATAAAAAAAAGGGACAACAAGAATTCCCAGAAGCCTCTCTATCAAAGCCTTTTTATGAAAAGCCTCTATATTTTGACTTGTAGCCAGCCTTTCTAGGCTAGCAGCATATGAGGAGGAGATGGGTAGCAATTGGCAAGCTAGTTCCAGTGAAATAAAAGCAACCCCAAACTGCAGCTCAGCTCTGAAACCCAAACATGACTCCTGTTATAGCTTTTTAAAAGTTCAAAAATGTTTCGTGCACTTCCCTAGTATAACTGGAGAAGGATCCAAAGCAAACGCTCCTACATTTTGGGAAATTTTGGCCCCAAACCTGGAGCTACTGGTGCTGTACTGTGCTTCTCCATGTTCTCCAATGGACTGATATAGCCTAACACCAAACTCAAGACCTCTACAGTATGTGCCTTTAATAGAGACTGACTCACACCATTTCCAAAGAGCTACCGGAGGAAGACTGTCAGGGTATGAGTCCTGGGAATTTTATTATCTCCCCTCTCTCAAATAGCAGCAGATATTAGGGCCTTGCAAGTCATCTTCCTGTCAGAGGAGAAATCAGTGACATGGAGTCTGAGAATACTTTTAATACAATTTATTCATTTTACCCTATATGCATAACAGTACTGGAACACAGGTGGTCACAAACAACATACAGATAGACTTTTCAGGGATCTCGGCCCAAACACCAATACCCAGTTCCCAGGGTACAAAGTTTCCATAGTGAGCTTTGATCTACTCCTCTTTGAATAAATCGAAGTGCACTAGAGAACCCTTTATCCTACTTTTTGAGCAAATTTGCAAACACCAGAAGGAGACTCAGACAGGTACAACAAATCTGCAGCAAGAATTAACTTTAAGTAGAGAGATCAAGGCAGTACCTACAGAGGAGCTGGTTCTCCTTTCTATCCTACTTTTTGAGGGAATTTGTACCTGTACTCCTGATTTACACCAATGAAAGTTAAAGGAAAATCATGTGCAGAATATACAGCTTGTGGGTCTCTTGGGTTGCAGGCACCACTCCTGTTGCAATATTTGGAATTCAGGCATTGATGAGGTTTCCAGAGTCTCCTCCTCCTCTGGCAAAACTTAGCCGAATCAGTAAAAGATAGTTAATTCCCCAGAATTCACCAAGATATCCTTGACACTGCCATGGAAATCTAGAGATGTGTGCAGAGAGATGCATCAATGACTAGAAGCCCATAGGAGTTACAGTACAGTTCCTTACATTTCAATCACCAGAATTACTAACTGTGTCCCTATCCATGAAAGGGAGAGACCATAATACAAGAAAGAACAAATGGGAGTTTTACTCTGAGGAATTTCTTGAATAAATTGTTGTGCTAACACTTTTATTTGCCCCATAATTATGTTAATTCATTTGCTATTATTCACTGTAATAACACTGGTCACAATGAATTAATTTACTATTAATGCATCTATGAAACACACTTCCATGAGAGTTGCATAGTAATTCAGAATTAGTTAAATGTACTATTAACATAAAATATGCTCATTTCATTTTTGTTGCTGTTTTCAGAGTTTTTTGAAGTAAGATTTCTTTTAGCCTTTTCAGTCAACTTTCTTAGACATTTATCAACTCTGTAGTTTCTAAGTCAGGATGTGTCTGTCATCCTTAACCTTCATCCTCCTTGAATTTTCATCCTGATGCATTTGGATTAAACCACAGACTGATAAATGAGCATTGCTTTGGCGACACAAAAGAGCAGTCATTAAAGAAACCTCTCATAAGGTATGAATCAAACACAGGAAACCTTCAGTCTTTTTCCCTCTGATTTTCCCTAGTTTCAGCCACTGCCTGCAGCAATATGCTTTTCTTATTTTTATTTATTTCCTTTCTCTGTTTCTTCTCCAAACAATTTTCATCTGAGTTTTCCAGTTGTTTTTCTAAATGATATACAGGTATGCATGGACAGAAGACAGTCTGCTGTTTATTGCACTAATGTGGTTTAGCAAAAGCATTTTTATCAGTCTGCAATTTAATCCAGGACTAGAAGGCATGAAAATGAGAAGTGGGTGAAGGTTAAGTAATAAGCACCCTGATGTGAGAAACAAGTCTAATTAAAGAAGTGAGATATGTAGGGACTTTATGCCATTTTCCCTGCTGACATTCCTTTTTCAGAAGCACGGTGCAATGGGAGTGAGACGGGTATTCTTAGTACTCCCAGTGCATTGTTTCCCTTTTGAACATGTTGGGCTTCATTGTCTGCTGTCTTTCACCTTGCATACTCATTTGCAGCTGTGCAAAGTGAATCAGAAGGTGGAAAGTAAAGGAGGATCAGGTCCTTTGATTCTATTTTTCAGTATATCTATCCAGTGTTTCACCTTCCACTTTTCTTTTGCTTCTTCCATTTCTGGTCCTGCCTTCTAAAGGAAGTGAAGATGTTCTGTCTCTCTCTGTCTTCAAAATTAAGACTGAATGCCTTTTTGGAAGGTATGCTTTAGTCAAATGCAAATTGTTGGGTTCACTACAAGGATGACTGGGTGAAATTTTATAGCCTGTGCTAAACAGGAGGTCAGACAAGATGATCCTAATGGTTTCTTCTGGATTAAAAATCCATGACACTATGAATCTCTGAATATCTAGGGAATGCAAGTCCTGTTCTTAAACAAACTAGGTCTGAAGTAACGAGTCATATCTTCAGATGGTATAAATCAATGTAGCTTCCTTGACTTCACTGGAACTGTGCTGATTTACACCATACGCAAAGTACGCAGCTGCATAGAGCATCAGGAAATTTGGGGCATTCTGCTCCAGCCTCTACTCTGGCCTTTCCCGTCCCACCCCTTCCCCGCCCCAGCCCCACCTCTTCCAGCCCCTGCTGTGCCCCCTCCCCGCCCCCACTCCCCTGGGGACTACAGCAGGGCTGGGCCTGCACTCACCGGTGGCAGGAAGTGCAGTGACCCGGCCCCAGCTGCACTGCCGGTGAGCTCTGGGGGGTGGTTCTCCCCTACCCCCCAAGCCAGCCCCACCCCCCCACAGAGGCCTGGGGGCCCACACACACACACACACCGCTGCGGGGGGGCTGCGTAGGGCCCCAGAATTGCTAGGGACAGCCCTGCATATAAGCATCAGACCCATTGTCTTTCTTTTCCTTCAGTGTAAGGAAGTGCATAAACCCAACTTTTCCTCTCACACTAGTTTAAATTAGGAATAACACCATTGAAATCAATGGAGCTGCACTGGTGTAAAAATAGCAAAAGTGAGAAAAGAATCAGCATGATAGAGTGTAAAATCCTGATTTAGTAAAGAGAATATGAATTTCCAAAGAATACCAACACATAGCAAATATGAGCATACCTTGAAATGGTCCCCCATTCAAAACCCAAAAGGGGATATGTTCAGAGGCCCATATCCAAATAGATTAGCATGTGTAAATTTCTTCAGGCTCAAAGCTGAGTCCAAAGAAAATAGCAAACAGCAGATGCTGTTACTGCACAAGCATATTTTTAGCTACGGCTTGCCCTCCAGATCTGGGGTGCCCTGAGATATTCTTGACAACAGTGCCAGAAGAGGTTATACAAAAGGAAAAGGAACCCAGAAAACAATGTTATTTTTGAAATAAATATGTAAAGTTATTGTAAAAGTATGTTTTAAACTGTACAATATATTGGCCTGCTAAACCAAGGGTTGTGAGTTCAATCCTTGAGGGGTCCACTTAGGGATCTGGGGCAAAAATCAGTACTTGGTCCTGCTAGTGAAGGCAGGGGGCTGGACTCAATGACCTTTCGAGGGCCCTTCCAGTTCTAGGAGATAGGTATATCTCCAATTATTGTTATTATATTATTATAAATTGGTGTAGCTCTATTGACTTCAATGGAGTTACATAGAGTTACACCAGCAGAAAAATTGGTCCAGAATTTGAAAAGAATGTTAAATGTATGGAACCGTATTCTCCTCTCAGCAGCTTCACACTTGTGCAACACAACTGGCTTCAGTGGAGTCACTTCTGATTTACACCAATGTGAGTAAGAGGAGAATCAATCCCTTGGTATGTACAAGACAAGTCAAGGATAGCTGAAGCCCATTTTTTCTGAGACATGCAAAAGCATATGTGGATTTTAACTGACTTGTGACTACTGCAACTTTGAACAGAATGACACATCAGTGGAGAGAAAGAAATTGCTTAAGGTGTTATAAGAAAAAAAAACGGAGCAAAGGAAAATTAGGACTGAGTGGCAGAAATAATTTCCTAACAGTGAGGTCTAGTCAATTGTGCCAAAGTCATTTAGAACAAGGCTAGATAAAGCACTTGAGAATACGCTGTTCAGAACAATACTGCAACATCAGGGGGATAAGCTAGATTTTCTATATCTGACTTCTAGGATTATAAAAGCAAGGAGGCAACTCTGTTGCTGTACCTAACAACAAAAACACTGGCACTTTATACTAAGCATCAGATTCAACTTCATGATAAGAAGAGGTTGCTAACAGTGTGGATGAACAATTTTCTACAACAGTTTTCCATCAGAAAAAGCAATTAGTCAAAATCAAAATGTTTTTGCAGGAACATGTTAATTTTCCATGGGAAAAAGTTGAAACAAATTATTTTGACTTCCTCATTTCACTTTGATAATATTGAAATATTGCATTTTGATAAGATAAAAGTTTCATTTTGATTTATCGCTTCAATTCATTTTGACATATTTTATATGTATGATAGATTTTATATTTTACATTATAAGTTTTTGACCTTATTGAAATGTCACAATTCCACATTATCAAAATAAAATATTGCAAAGGTGCCAAATAATTTTTTTTCAGAGCTTGTATTCCATGAGATATTTCAAAATTTTGGCTTTTCATTCTGATTCAGAACAACATTTTTTCAAAATGTCAGAATTTCCCATGGGACAGAAATTCTGTTTTCTGACAAGCTCTAGTTGCCAAAGCATTTAAAAGTTAGAGCTGGGGAAACTCATATATATTCAATGAATGATGCTATGATGATTTACCCTAACTTAGGATCTGGCTGACTTAGGTGCTGAATACACATACTTCCCTTCAAATTGGGACATTCAGTGTATAGCTGGTCCAATTAGTTCATTTTAAAAAATAGAAATTGCAGGTCACCTTTAAAACAAAAAGAAGTAATTTTTAATATAGCAATATTTCATTTTTGACAGGTAGTAGTAACTCAGGCACTGCAGTTACAAACACTGGAGGGAAGCTGCTCTTCTAATACACATTTAAAGAAGGATTACACAGTAAAGACAAGGGGATATGAATGTGGAGATATGTTGACTACATTAAGCAGCCCATCTATTTGCTTTAAAAATAATCTTTTAATGACACTAAAGTCAAACATAAACAATCTCATAATTTGAGGCACATATGCACTAGTGTGTTGACGAGGAAAGAGAAGGCAAAAATATATGGAACAAAAGATTGCCACCATCAAAAAAGAAACCCATTATTAAAAAAGAGCAATACAGAGGGAAATCAAAGCCCTAGGGAGAGCCGCAGTGCTGAGCCAGAATTTTAAAAAATATCTACTTCAGTTGCTAGAGTATTTTGCTGCAATTCCTGGCATATTTCCTAAATGTTTCACTTTATCCTATCGTGCTCTGATCCTATCAAATGAAGAAATTGACATGTACGCATTGCCAAAGGACTGAAAGCCAAGGAACAGGGGGAGAAGGGGGGAGGAAAGGAACAGGTTGGTTTGTTATGTCTAAATGAGAATTTATGGATAATCCATGGAACAGTTCCAGGAGAAAGGCCCAACTCTAATGCAGACGCAGATGCTATCAAGGAAAGAAACAAACAAATGGGGGCCCAGGAGAGCAGAATCTTGCACTTCCCACTCTCATCCCCTCCCCTCCCTTACACTTCTTGAACTCTCACCCTTCTCTGGCTCTTTCCCCTCACGATGTAAGCATATGTTAGTCTCTCCCATCTTAAAAACCCACCATTAACTACACTTGTCTCCAACTATTGTACCACCTCCCTTCTACCTTTCATCTTTAAGCTCTTTGAAAATGCTGTTTAAAATCGTTGCCTGGATTGCTCTTCTAAACCCAATTCCATCCTAAACCCTTTTCTATCTGGCTTTTCCTCCTTGCACTCCACTGAATCCACTATCTCCAAAGTCTCTAATTGCCCTTTCCTAACCAAAACTCAAAACCATTACTCTACCTTCGTCCTTCTTGACCCGTCATCTGCCTTTGACACCATATACCATGATCATCTTCTTGAAATCTTAACTTCACTTGAACTCTATGACTCTGTCCTATCCTGGCTCTCCTCCTATCTTTGTAAACACTCGTTCAGCATGTCCATCCTCCTCATCCACCCTTCAGTTTTCTGGGTGGGTTCCACAGGGTTCTATCTTAAGTCCCCATATCTTTTCCATATACATTTTATCTCTGGACTATCTCATCCGCAAACACAAATTCAACTACCATCTCTATAATGATGACACACAGACTACCTCTGTACTCCAGAGTTGTCTCATTCTGTTCAAACTCCTTTTGGATCTGTCAGCTCAAGATCAACATGGCTAAAACAGAGCTTTTAATTTCTCCCCTCAATCCTGCCCTCTGTTGTATTAATTTAAATGGAATATAGGGGCCCAAAGATGTTAACACAACCCAAAAACTGTCCAACATTAAACAGTGCTAAATAAGGTTTGGCGTTTGGTGTACAGAGACCTCTGCCTGCTTAGAACCATGGCAAACACACCAATACAGATACAGAAAAGGAGAAACATTTACAATGCAAGGTATTTCTTTTTAACAGCATCCCTTATTCCCTTTTCCTTTAGCTGGAGAGAGTTTTTGAAGGAAAAATCTCCTTCTTTGGCAGGCTCTTAGATGGTGTCAAAGATGGTAATAACCGGCCTTTTGGGGAAAAGAGAAGTTAGTTGAGGTGGGCTGGAGCTGCTTTTATCGTTAAAAGTCGAATCCCATTTTATCCCAGGTTGTGTTTAGGATTCAGTTGGAGCTGGTAGAGGTGGGGATGTCATCTGGATGCTTCTCTCTGGCCCAGTCTGTTCAAGACATCTTTTAGAGGCAGGATGACAAAGACCCAGAGTCCCAGGGGATCATGGGAATGGGAGCCAAGATGGTGAAGCTTGCTCCAGTAGCCAATTTTTCTCCCAAGGTCTCTTTCTTTTAGGACCCACAGATGGAATGGTGGGAGAAATAGCCTGTCCCCTCATTATTTTGTCCGTCAATTAGACTTAGTTTCCTGCATACCAATTTTGGTTCACTGATTTATGGGTCCACACTATTCTTGTCTACCAAGCATGATCTTAACACAATCCTTATTTGGACTAAATCAGTCTGTCTATGTCATGGTATAATTCCCCACTCTGAAGCTTAGCGTCCAAAAGATGGGGTACCAGCATGAATTCCTCTAAGCCCAATTACCAGCTTAGTACTTGTAGCGCTGCCACCAACCAGGAATTCCAGTGCCTGGTACACTCTGGTCCCCCCAAAACCTTGCCCGGGGAACCCCAAGACCCAGATCCTCTGGATCTTAACACAAGGAAAGTAAACCCTTTCCCCCACC
>NC_133774.1:103161508-103173772 GCF_003597395.2 Chelonoidis abingdonii | reverse complement strand
TATCCTGTCCCCTGATTGGTCCTCTGGTCAGGTGACAACCAGGCTTACTGAACTTGTTAACCCTTTACAGTCAAAAGAGATATAAAGTACTTCTGTTCTATTAACTTCTACTATCTGTTTATGACAGTCTACCTTTCATATTTTTCCCCATTAACATTTGTTGTTGTGACAGCTTATGAACTTTCACATACTTTTTACAGTTGAGCTCACAATTAGGGCAAAATGTAAGCCCAGTTATCACAACTCCCCATTCTACAAGTTCCAGATGAACCCCAAACATCACCTGGGATGAAATGAGATTGGATTTTAAACAACAGAAGCAGCTCTAGACCATCTCAACTAACTTTCTTGATCACTGTGGAAAATGCCACCATCCTACCTTTTATTCAGATCCATAACCTGCTTGTCATCTTTGACTCAGACCTCTCTCAAGGTCCTGACATCCAGACTAAATCTAAATCTTTCTTCATCACATCTATAAGATACAGCCTTTCTTGTCCACACAGCTAGAAACACTCATCTAAGCCCCCAACATCTCACGTCTCCATTACTGCAATGTCCTTCTCTCTGATGTTGACAAATACATTCATAATGCTGCTGCAAGGATCATTTTTCCAGCCCATCACTTTGACCACATCACTCCTCTCTTTGCATCCTTCTGATGGCTCCCTTCTCTATTGGATCAAACATAAGCTACTTTCTCTTCACTTTTAAGGACTTTCACGGCCTATCCCTCCCCTGCCTATTGTCTCTCCTTCAACATCAAGATCTCAACTCCTGTCTCCACTGAGGAGCATGTCTCTGATTTGTACCAATTGGGAGCCAAAGCTCCAGAGCTGCTGGGCTAAGGATCCAGGCTGGTAACCTAGATGGGTTCATGGTTTTTGTCTGAATTGCAGGTGATGCTCTTCTTTGCTAAGCCCCAGACAATCCAGGATGGTGAACCTGATAGTCCCATAGTCTTTTGCTGCAGTCATGTCCAGAGCATGATATGCCGCCTGGGATTCCCCATAGAGCTAACTTGGTGGCCCTCACCTCCCAGGGCCACTGGTGGGCCTCAGCCACCCTTTCAAATGTTTCTAAAGAAAGTCTCAGGTTCCTCTCCTGGCCTTGTCTTACCGAGGACATCTCCCTCTCACCTAGGTAACCACGCTGCCATGCCAACCTGTGGATTCTTGTTATTCTGGGCCCATAGGCACAGCACATACCAGTGCTCATTTTGCTAGAAATGTTGCTGCTGTAGTAGCTGCTGCTGTACCAAAATTTGCTGCAGCTGCTGTTGCTGCTATTGTTCTCCCATCCATTTTGTTAGTGCTTTGGGATCCATGCTTATCCTGAGCAATGGCAAACATTGTCTGCAGTCTCCACCACATGTAGGCAGGGAGACCCAATCACCAGCCTGAGACAAACAATCAGCCAGACCCAGTTCAGTTTGCAGCCCATTTCTCAGAGCTCCTCAAAAACACAAATAAATGGAAATGTGAAATAACAAAAACCAACAATCCTGTTCTCAATTGAGATTGTGGGGTCCTCCAGTCTCCAGTATCTAAACGGTCTGGACCTTCCCCAGCCTAGGGAGACCACAAGACCTGCTTGCCCCCTCACAGCCTTCTGCTGCACCCATAGGAGAGTGTTCTCTCAACCCTCTCCTGATCCCAAACTCCCTCATGGAGCTGGGCCTTCATTTATATTCCCCAGATGGGAATCAGATCCAATCATTAGGTGCTGTCCAGCTAGGCTGGCTGAGTCCCAGCATCTCCCTGCTGGGCTTCTGTCCAGAATACAGCTGTCTGCTCCCAGGGCCCCGTGACCCTTAAAGTGGCAGAATGCTCCTTTACAGTGCACCTCTCCAGGAAGGATTCAAACATTTTAGCACATTCCCTGGGTTCTTGCCACCTCTCTCAGGCGACACAGCAGTACCTCATCTGCAGTGTCAAATTCTGCAGTGAGGCACAGGACGATAAGAATGGATGTCTGCTCTCTGTCCATGGACAGGAGGAGGTCATGCATCAGTGCCACTAAAGCAGTTTCAGTTTCATGTCCTGGCCTGAATATAGATTGTGTCAGGTCTAGAATGTTAGCTTCATTTAGATGAGCTAGTAGTTGATTTTAGGTTGGCTTCTCTACAAGTTTACTCAAGAACATGAGGTTTGACACTGGGCAGTAGTTGTGCAGAACCAGTGTAACCAAGCTGGGTTTCTTCAGTGCAGGTCAGCATTTGTGTGTTTGAAGGAGAAAGTGAAGATCCCCTCTCTGAATGACACATTGACTGTTTCACTTAAGAGTCATACCAGTTGTTCATGATTCTCCTTCAGAAGCCCAGAAGGGGATGGGATGACATACATGTAAGCATCCACAAAGCTACTATATTATTCTCTTCCCAATTGCTTCTTAAAATTCCTTCGCTGTGATGCCTACAACAAAACTCCCTATCACACTGACCAATATTATCTCATTTTTCCCTTGTTCTCCCCCTCACAAGTTTGTGTGTATCCATTGGCTGTCTCTTTTCTTATCATTAGATTGTATGTTCTTTGGGGCAGATACCCTCTTTGTTTTGTGTCTGCACAGCACCCAGCTCAAGGGGTCCTGAGCCAGGACTAATAATTATTATAAATACTAATTAATAAATACATTAGAATTGGGGCTATAACCAAATACATCACATAGTTTCCCTCAAATTTTGTGGACCAAACAGTGCTTGAGACTGAGACAGATCACTGTGAATGAATAAAAAGTGGCAGAAGTTTGCCGTTATCCATAATCATGTTATATAAAAATTGTGGATGAAAACCATTAAAAAATGAAGTCAGAATAATTGAGTGAAATATGTGGGCTAAATCTAAGATATGGTAATGTGATGAGTTACTCTTTTGTTTCTTATTATGTATGCCTAATAAATGCTTACAGGAAATTATATGGTGTGGTTGCTACCATAGAAGTAAGCCAGCTTTTTCATACAAAAAAAAATTAACTTTCTTTTAATTTTGAAGAGGTTTCTAGAAACAGTGTCAAGCCCAATATCACAACCTTACAAGAAGAACCATAACATATAAAATATTTTCCTAATCTCAGATGTTTTTTAAAGTACTTGATCTTTAAAGTATTATGAAATTTCAAGCAGTAATTTTATTTATTGTAATTTCCCCTGAAATGTATAGGGCTGCTGTACCTCTGTGGAGCATGTGGCTCTGCTCTGAGTTTCCATATGTAATTAGTTGTTTCCAACTAAAATGCCAACATTGCCTGTGCTTTGAAGGACAATATTTTTTCTTGTATTCCTTTTTTCATCCATTCATTAATCTTCCAATGTAGAATTTCCTTTCCTTTAAGTGCTAACTAAATGAAAGAGTATTTCCAACAGCACATGGGATGTTGAAAGAAGTCCAGGAAACAATTTGCCAGTGCAGCAGCTTCAGCAAGATGGGCCTGAAAAATGGAATTTCACCACTCAAAAGCAAGAACAGTCTTTGAATCTGTCATGAAGCAAGAAATCTGCCAGCAGCATTGTATATTAAAATACTAGTGGTAGTATTTATGACTACAATTCATGTTTATGTTATTGCAAACCCACAGAATAAGAAACATTCCATACCTTGAAGAGTTTATGAACTAAAATAGATAAGACATATGATAACAGTTCAGGTAAAGGAGATTATTGGTGAGAACAAGGATTGTTAAAAGCAACTTTTAAGAAGATGGGGCATGCCAGATATGCAGGAGGGGACTTTATCAAGCATAGAAGGGCTGCATAATAAGAAGTGTGAAGTTAAAAGTGGGCCAATGGGAAGGAAGGGAGTGGACAAAAGTGGAAGCAGAAGTAGATGAGCTTAAAGATGTAGTTGGGGGTAAGGTTTTGAATAGCTTTCAACGTGACAAGAGAGACAATGAAGAATTGGTCAGCAGTAGGACAAGTACTGGCAGTGTGGAGAGGAAATGGATGAGAGCACAAATCAAGAGGAATAAAAACAGGAAAAACATAAATCTTTCACTAAACTAGGAGGAGATCAGAAGAGAGAGTGAGAGACATTGAGGGAGAGCAAGTGATGATCAGAGAGAGAGAAAAACTGGAAACCAAGAGATCAGAAAAAGAACTGATCGATAAAGATTAGGACAAGAGCATGACAGAAACAGTGATTGCAGGCATCAGATGAAAGAGAAATTAAGTGAGAAGCACTCAGATGAGACTAATTGTTAATGAAGAAAGTGAAGTCACCCTAGATAAGCATAAGGAATTGAGGAGATGGCAAAAGTCATCTCTGTAAAAACAACTGAAGGGAAACTGGAGTGTTTTATAACAACCTGGCAGAGAGAAAGAGGAGAAAACTACTGGATAGAATGGACTTCAAAGAAGGAAGAGCTGAAAAAGAGAAGGGGGAGGGAAAGGGGCTGAAATCAACACAAGGAGTAGCTCTTAATGCTAAGCCAAGACTTTGGGTCAAAGCAGGTGGAGGAGAGATCCCTGAAGGAGAGAACAGAAACCAAGCCACAGGGAGACACACAGGTATCAACGAGGGAGCAGAAGAAAAAGGTCATTCATCATAATTATTTTATTTTTAGATGGGGCAAGAACTTCCAGTGGAATAAAAGGAATGCAGAAAAAATATCAGAAATGGAAATACGATGGGCAAGTACATAACAAAAGGGGCAAGTAGGGAGGGGGTGTGAGAGTGGGAGGAGAAGAGACAATATAGACATGAAGTGGTGACAAGAAGGGAAAGAGATCACCTGAAACAAGATGATTTATGTGCGCAATGAGTGAATGAGAAGAGGAAGAGACACTGGGACTGAAGTGATGTGAAAAAAGACAGTGATTGAGCTTACAAAAGTAGAAGTGGAGAAAACAACTTAAGGAACATCTGTCTTACATCTCTGAAGATCTTTGTGGAATCCGCTGCCAAAGTAGCTATGACCTTGTCACCTTCAGGCATGTTATTCTCAACGTAATCTTTATCAGAAAGTGACCTATAATGTACTTGCTGAGTAGTTGAACTGAACTGAAAGAAGAGAGAGGGAGAAAGGGTACAGACGTGTGGCAAGGTGTCTGCTCAAGGTTCCTATAGATTACTCCTCTCCTGAGGATCCTGCACTGTTGAGAGCTTCATGGCAGGAGACAACATGGACTGAGGACTTCACATACAGGTGCAATGCAGAAACAGCTCTTTGCTGGAGCCACAAAGGACAGCAGCAGACTTGAGTGAACTCTAGTGATGCCCTTCCTACCCAGCCATTAAATAAAGCTGGAATCATTATCACTAGGTTAATGGACCCCCCAGGACAGGACCAGACTACACTTCCCATGGGAATGAAGACAGGTCTATCCAAGTGCATCTCAGGCGTCTGGGGCTACACTACACACTGAAACCAAACTGTGAGTGAGGTTAACAAATAGAGTGAGGGAAATTGATATGTAAAGGGACATTTGCCTGTTGGATGTTCACAGTAGTGGTGTGGAACCATGATAACAAAATGCGGCCAAAGTTACTATGAGGGGGTGTTTTGCCTATCATTCATATAGATAAATTGTTGCCATGCTTTTCCAAGCATGTTCCTTTTTCCCTAATACAGTTTTCTTTGTTTCATACCTGGACTCAGTGTTTGCAACTGGGTCAGTATTGCTGATATTTGGGAAAACTGGAAAAAAACAATTGAAGACAGATGGCAGTTTTTCAAAAAGATATTATTAAGGGCACAAGAGCAAACTATCCCATTGCATGGGAAAGACAGGAAGTATGGCAAGAGACCACCTTGGCTTAACCAGGAGATCTTCAATGATCTAAAAACCAAAAAAGAGTCCTACAAAACGTGGAAGCTAGGTCAAGCAAATGCAAAGTACTCCACTTAGGAAGAAACAATCAGTTGCACACGTACAAAATGGGAAATGACTTCCTAGGAAGTCGTACCATGGGTAGGGATCTGGGGGTCATAGTGGATCACAAGCTAAATATGAGTCAACAGCGTAACACTGCTGCAAAAAAAGCGATCATTCTGGGAGGTATTAGCAGGAGTATTGTAAGCAAGACATGAGAAGTAATTCTTCCGCTCTACTCCATGCTGATTAGGCCTCAACTGGAGTATTATGTCCAGTTCTGGGCACTACATTTCAGGAAAGATGTGGATAAATTGGAGGGAGTCCAGAGAAGAGCAACAAAAATGATTAAACATCTAGAAAACATGACCTATGAGGGAAGATTGGAAAAAAGAAGATTGAGAGGGAACATGATAACAGTTTTAAAGTACATAAAAGGTTGTTATAAGGAGGAAGGAGAAAAAATTGTTTTTTCTTAACCTCTGAGGATAGGACAAGAAGCAATGGGCTTAAATTGCAGCAAGGGTGATTTAGGTTGGACATTAGAAAAAACTTCATAACTGTCAGAGTGGTTAAGCATTGGAATAAATTGCCTAGGGAGGTTGTGGAATCTCCATCATTGTAGATTTTTAAGAGCAGGTTAGACAAACACCTATCAGGGATGGTTTAGATAATACTTCAGTCCCCTGCACTCATGGCAGGATTGACTAGATGACTTTTCAAGGTCCATTCCAGTCCTATGATTAAGTACACACAGGGAAGGCATTTAGTGATTCCAACCATTCTGGGTGAAGGCTCAAGCTGGTGTTTGTTTGTTTTAAGAGGGGCTCCAGCTGTTTCAGCCTATATTTTGTTGCTGTCATTAAAAGTGATCATGAAAGTGAAAGTGATCATGAAACAATAGATTTCATGGGTCAAAGGAAAGGAAGGAGTGAGAGCAGCACAATAAGACCAGTGGACTTAAAAAAACCAGACTTTAACAAACTCAGAAAACTGGTAGGTAAGTCCCCTGGGAAGAAAATCCAATGGAAAAAGTAGTTCAGAAGAGCTGGAGACAGTGTTAAAGACACAACTGTAAATTATCCCAATGCAAAGGAAAGATAGGAAGAATAGTAAGAGGCTAATATAGCTCCATCAGGAGTTCTTTAATAACCTGAAAATCAAAAGGGGATCCTACAAAAAGTGGAAATATGGACCAATTGCTAAGGAGAAGTACAAATGAAGAGCACAAACATGTAGGGACAAAATCAGAAAGGTTAAGGCACAAAATGAGTTGCAGGGAGCAATGGACATAAAAGGAAATAATAAGTTCTTTAAATACATTAGGAGGAAGAGAAGGACAAAGGTATAGGTCCTCTTTTTATTGGGGGAAAAGAGCTAATAACTGATGACATCAAGAAGGCTGAGGTGTTTAATGCCTGTTTTGCTTCAGTCTTTACTAAAAAGGTTAAGGGTGACCAGATACTCAGCACAATTAATATGAACAAGGGGGAAGGAATGCAAGCCAAAATAACAAAGCATCAGGTTAAAGAATATTAAGAGAAATTAGATGTATTCAAGTTGGCAGGGCCTGATGAAATTCATCTTAAGATACATAAAGAACTAGCTGAAGCAATATCGAAACCATTAGCAATTATCTTTGAGAACATATGCAGCATAGGTGAGATCCCAGAGGATAAGAGAAGGGCAAATATAGTACCTATCTTTAAAAAGGGGAACAAAGAAGATCCCAGTAATTATGGAGTAGTCAGCTAACTTTGATACCTGGAAAGATACAGGAACAAATTATTAAACAATTAATTTGTAAGCATCTAGAGAATAACAGGATTATAAGGAATAGCTAGAATGGATTTGTCAAGAACAAACCAGGCCAAACCCACCTGATTTCCTTCTTTGACAGGGTTACTGGTCTAGTGGATGAGGGGAAGCTTATAAAATTTGCAGATGACACAAGCTAGAAGGGGTTGTTAGCACTTTAGAGGACAGATTAGAATTCAATTCTTGACAAATGCTTCTTTTGGAAGATGATTTATGAATTCCACTCCACCTCCCAGCATCAGCCTTAACTAGTTTGTTGTTGTCAGTCTTGCATACTACATTTTTTTGTAGATTCTATCACACTATCATTTTGCCAGCATTTTTTCAGCATTTGAATGGCACTAAACTAAAATGATCTGTGATCAGCCTGTATCACTGGACATGGAGATATGTATATGCAGAACAGTACTATGGGAGTTATTTTATGGAATGAGATTTTTTTTCCACTGAAAGACCTTTCACAACACAGTATATATTTTAGTATTGTTTAGATTTAATGTACTTCCACAGTTCTATATAGCTCAAGTAAACAGTCAAAAAAAGTCTGTCTTTTCATAAGTCTTCAAGTAGTTTTATATATACATATTGTTGGGTTTTTTAATATATCATTATAACCCAATTGGGTTTAAGTCACAAAATTAGAGGTGGCAAAATAATATTCATCAATATTTTTCAAATAAATTATTTGATCACTTCTTTTACATTATTCCTCCAGCTCTGATTACAGCATTAATCATACATAAAAACAAAAAATAGAAGAACAGTTCCAATTTGAAATTTAATTTAGTCATCCTTACTGCTTTAAAAAAGATTACAGGAGCTGAATGTAATTCTAAAACAGGATATTGTAAAATCTGTTTAGAATGACAAACATGCTTTTAAAAAAAATAAATGTTTCTATTAGTATAAATTCACAGCAGTGTTGTGAAAAGCACTGGGCCTCATCCAGCAAAAATTTGCCTCCTTTTACTGAGGAAAGTGCCATGAAATGCTTCACCTTTTTCAAGAAGAGTCTCTGGGCCTAATCGTCCACTCACTTTCACCAGCTAAAGCGTAAGTAAGAGAAAAATTAGATTATCTGACTCTATCCAGCTTTGAATTATGTGTCAAAAGCCTTAGCTGAGAATACTCAGGATCCCTCTGATATCCTAATGTGAGGTGAAATGAACATTAGAGCTAATACCCGCAATCTCTCTTCAGTTGATGATAAAAGATAAGGGCTAAATTAACAAGTAGCTGGTGACTCTGAAGATAGAAGTTGTTACCAGTTTGGTTATTGACAGCCCATTCTCTGTTACGTTTCTTAACCTTGTCATTATAATGTAACGACGACAAATATGGCATCTTCCATGTAAGCTGAATACTAGCTTGTCTGATTATCCAGTGTGGGGGCAGGTAAGTAAGGAGTAGAAACGTTACATACCAGAGGACATATTGAAGAAAAAATTCATTTTCCACATATTATGAGCTTTTTTTTACTGCTAGTAATGCAGAGAAGATTAAAGTGAAGTCTATATTTCATAAATGGGAGGACCAAATGATTTAAAACCTTTGTTATAATGGCCTGCTTTGGAGTGAAAAATCAATTTCTTTTACAGCAAGAATCTGTTAATCCAGGAGACATGTGGAATGTTAGAAAGGGAGGAAAAGAAAGAGTTGGTTGGGTGGTTTCTTATGTCTACATTTTGATATGACTAATGGCAAAGACTGTGGCCATTATCTCTATTCTGTGTGCTTAAAAGAGGCTGTGACTAAAAGAAATGCAAAAATGCGTAAAATTTAGAAAGCATTATTAAAAGCAGTGTGGCATCACTATATTTTAAACTGATTTTTATTAATAAACTGTAGCTGCTACATTTTTGCAAAAATGAAGTACACTCAATTATACTGATACGCTGCTGCAGAACAGAAAGTGAGCCCTAGTACATGTGATAATGCAAGCAAAAATCTAGGCTAAGAGTGAAATTTTTCAAATATGGTACCTAAATGTAGGTGTCTAAATCCATATTTGGGTACTGGAATAAAAGTGTTCCAATTTTCAAAGGTGCAGTGTTGTTCTTTATGCCAAATCAGTAAGAGGTTGTATTTAACAATTGTATTGTTCCTATTTAAGCACTGAGGAATACAGAAGCCAGAGCACGCTCTCACTGCAGCCTTCAACTCACTCACTGTCCCTGCAGTCCGGACCCCACTCTCCAATAAGGAGGTCACCTCTTTGACTTCTGCAGCCTCACTTCACATTCTTAAAACACGCCAGTGCTGGCTATTTCCTTTCATTTCAAAAGGATTTGTGAGAGCTCAATATCTCTGAAAATCAGGCCACTTTTATTTCAGTGGGTCAAGATTTAGAAGCTTAACTTTAGGTATCCAAATTTGTAAATTATTGGCTATATGTATTGACATCAATGGCATTCCATGCATACAATGAAGGTAGCATATGACCCTTCTAAATGCTGTTCTCTATCTAATCAACTAAGGCCAGATTCTCGTCACATTGACACACTGATATAATTCCATTGACATCAGATGAGTTATTCCATTGTAAGTAATTGTTTTACATTGATTTACATAGTCCATTGTGTAATTAACTTTCACCATTGCAAGAGAAGAATCAGATCCAGACTCTGGAAAGCCACACTACAGTGTTCCGTGCCCAGCACATCCACATGAGGCTGACTGAAATGTATCTATTGTATCGGAGGTGGGCCCACTTAAGTAACTATCATATAGAATTTAATAGAGAATTATGGGTCTGATCAAAAATTCATTGAATCTTTTCTACATAATCCTATAGGATTTTTTTTTAAATCTCATAGAAAATATCGTTCTTTATTACATTCTAGTTTTTAGGGTACTTTTAGAACACCCCATTGGTTTTGTCCCTTTTACATTTTATAGCACTTT
Source organism: Chelonoidis abingdonii (assembly GCF_003597395.2). NCBI lineage: Eukaryota > Metazoa > Chordata > Testudines > Testudinidae > Chelonoidis > Chelonoidis abingdonii. Next base: position 103,163,241 of record NC_133774.1, on the reverse strand, counting down.
TTCATATGTACTGATTGAAAAACATGTATATGAGATACATTGGCCAAATCTTTCTTTCTATATCCATGTGAGTAGCTCCAATAAAAACAACAAGATACCTATGTGCCTACGGGGAGCGGAATTTTGGCCCAAGTTGAAAAACAGAACAGAAGCAGTGGCTAAAGCTCTTCCTCCTTCAGACTAAAGCTGTAAAAACAGTTTAACTGGGGCATGATAATAATTAGGGAAGTTATTGCAATTTCAAACTCCAGAGGGCTTGTCCATCTCTGCTCAGGAACTCTAGAATGGCTGCTGTATCAGCAGATCATATGCATTCACCTGACAACAAAATAAAACATGGTGATGAAACAGGAAGACTTTCCTCATGAATCCTTTCAGACAAATTCAAATTAGTCTCAGGCAAGAACTTGATTTTATTTCTTTATTATTATTAATTTATTTTAAAGTTCAGGCAAACACAAAAAATCCCAGGAACCCGCAAGAACAGAGCCTATTCAGCAATTTGTAAATGTCCCAGTAGCCCAAAATGAAGTTTCAGTGTGCAAAAATCTTTAAAAAAATCCTCAAAGTTGACAAATGTAAGTGAATTTTCACACAAAATATTTTTCCAGTGATGTCAATCCTGCATGTTTTGGAAGCACTACAGTCACTTAAAGCATACAAATTAATAAATAAAAGTGAACAATATTAGAGAAATACAGATAAAGATTGCAAACCATCTTAAACCACTTGAAAGTAAAACTAATTTTGATCTAAAACTCTGATCCAAATTCTCCAAAGCTTTAAGAGAACTCAGATCCAGAACTAAGCTGCTGGGCCCACATCTATAATAGACAGAACTAAAACCCCAGAAACAAAGAACCACCAATATTAGAAAAGTTTGGATCCTGTTCTAGCATTTTACTCCTCAAGCTCCTCTCCTATTTGCTTTTGAAATACTGAACAAGACTTTGCAATTTGAGAACATGTAGTGGACCAGGTTTAATTATTCTGGTGAAACTCTGGAGTAATTTCATAGATTTATGTGAATTTACTCCAATTTTACTCCAGACCAGAATCTGACCCCATATAGTATCTCTATAATATCAAAGTATTGTAAAACAAGTGGTGACAGAAAATGTTAAAACAAGAAGAAAAAATTATCAGTAAGCTAAGAAAATGAATTCTTGTGCAAATAATAAATTGAGTAAAATGAATTGCCAAATGTCACTAATTTAATGCTTTCTCTGAGCAATAAGATATAATATGGCTGAAACACTGTAATGGGGTTACAAACAAGACACAGACAAAAGAGATTCTTTTGAAATACAACTTAATTTTTCCTTATGAATTTTCATGCTCCTCTGTGATCCATCAAAAGCAGATATTACACCCAAAACTATAATACATCATTAAGGATATCATAGCCAGCCATTGAGAAACTGCAGCAGGGATGTTTACAGTATTATACATACTGTGCGACTGCACCTCAGATCTGGATTCTTAGTTCATGTTAACATAAGAACATAAGAACATCCATACCGGGTCAGACCAAAGGTCCATCTAGCCCAGTATCTGTCTACCAACAGTGGGCAATGCCAGGTGCTCCAGAGGGAGTGAACTTAACAGGCAATGATCAAGTGATCTCTCTCCTGCCATCCATCTCCATCCTCTGACAAACAGAGGCTAGGGACACTATTCTTTACCCTTCCTGGCTAATAGCCATTTATGGACTTAGCCACCATGAATTTATC
>NC_133774.1:102766296-102842353 GCF_003597395.2 Chelonoidis abingdonii | reverse complement strand
CACACTGCAGCGCTGGTCGCTGTCAGTGTGGACACACTGCAGCGCTGGCCCTACACAGCTGTACGACCACAGCTGTAACTACCAGCGCTGCAAAAATGTAAGTGTAGCCATACCCTGAGTAGGGAAAGCGCTGCAGTCTGTCCACACTGACAGCTACCAGCTCACTGTAGTGGCCACATTTGCAGCATCTGCAGCGACATTGGGAGTGGTGCATTATGGGCAGCTATTCCAGCGTTCAAGTGGCTGCAATGTGCTTTTCAAAAGAGGCGGGTGGGGTGGAGTGTGACAGGGAGCGTGGGGGAGAGAGAGAGAGTGAATTTTTGGAGCTGACACTCTGTCAGCAGCTGCCTTGCAAGTACCGACCCTCTCCCCCACCCCTCTCTTGCTCACTGAAAGCAAATAGCCCTCTTTGTTTTTTTTCCTCACAGACCAGATAAGCAGCTGCTCCAAAATGGACCCTCCCCCCCGCCATGCTGCTTCTCTCCTCAAGCCCCTTCCTTCCCCTTCTCTTCAAGCAAACGCTAGCTGTGGGTGTTCCAAAGGGAGCCCCCTGCCTCTGCCCATTCACAGCAAACAGTAGCTGTGTTGGTTTTTTGATAAGCAGGTCCCAGAGCCCAGAGTTCACAACAAAACAAACAGAGGCATCACAACAAAACAAAGAGTTATCTTCACTTAAAAGCATTATGGGAAGCTTCTGGAGGTCAGTTACAGCGTAGTAAGATTATTCCCTGTTTACAGTGGCACGCCAGCGCTGCAGCAGCAGTGCTATACTCTTTATTGCTCTCATCGAGGTGGAGTACAGACAGCGCTGTAGCCAGGGAGATACAGCGCTGTATGTGCCTTGCCAGTGTGGACGGGGAGTGAGTTACAGCGCTGTAAATCCACCACCAGTGCTGTAACTCCCAAGTGTAGCCAAGCCCTCGGTTAAAACTCATCTTTCAGCTGGCTTGTGAGCAGTTTAAACCTGACTATTTTGACATTCAGGTTCAGAAATAATATTATCTAGGAGCATTTTTTTTAAAATGTCTGAAGTAATTTTTGGTTCTCCCCCTACTTTCTTCTTTTTGGAGAGGAGGGGATTACTTGATCTTATTCGCCCCCTGCTTCCTATCTGAGACAGAGTTGTTAATAAGAAGTGGGCAGCATTATCTCCCGTAAATGTAAACAAATGTATTTGTCTTAGCGATTGGCTGAACAAGACGTAGGATTGAGGGACTTGTAGGCGCTAAAGTTTTACATTTGTTTTGTTTTTGAATGCAGTTATGTAAAATAATAATTCTACAATTGTAAGTTGCACTTTCACAATAAGGAAATGATACTACCACACTTGTATGAGGTGAGTTGGAAAATGATATTTCTTTTGTTTATCATGTATATAGTGCAAATATGCATAATCAAAATAAAAGACAATATAAAGTGAGCACTATATACCTTATGTTCTGTCTTGTAATCAAAATCATTATATTTGAAAATGTAGAAAAACATCCAAAATATTCATAATAAATGTAAATTTGTATTTTATTATTAACAGTGGAATGAAAACTGCAATTAACTGCGACTATTTTTTAAAAAATCTCACGATTAATTGCGATTTTTTTTTTTAATCGTTTGATAGCCCTGCTTTGAACCAAAACCAGATAAACAATGTGTTCTGAATTTGCCAACAGCCTAATCTGGCTATATTCCCAGTAATAAATTCCAAGCTCTATAGTATTCAGGAAGGCAGGTAATCATTTACCTTTGGTAGTTTTGCCCTAAGAAATGTCTATCTTCCTCAGTGAGGAAGCTTTCTCCGAACACTAGTGTTACTGTGAGTTTGCTTCTCTTTTGGATATTGTTATAGTAAAGGTTTCATTAAAAAAATCCACTTTAAAATACAGTTTTCAGGTAATCGTTTGTCTGACTTTTTTTGTATGTATGCAAACATGTCTTTCGGCCTATGCAATATAACATATAACAGAGTAGGTGCAGAATTTTAAAATGAAGACATGATTTTTTTTATCCTCCATGTTGTTCTGTCCATTCTTTTTATAAATATACACCTCTACCCCGATATAACACAATTGTGGGGAGCCAAAAATCCTTACAGCATTATAGATGAAAAGCCGTTATATGGGGGTCACAGTGGCAGGGCTGCAGCGGTGATTTAAAGAGCCCAGGGCTCTGGCCATGGGGAGCCCCAGGCCCTTTAAATCGCCGGCGGAGTCTCACTGCCGCAGCCCTGGGGTAGCGGCAGCAGGGCTCCAGCGGTGATTTAAAGAGCCCCGGGCTCCCTGAAGCAGCTGGAGCCCCGTACCCTTTAAAGCGCCGCTAGAGCCCCACTGCTACCATGCTATATGTGAAACCATGTTATAGCGGGGTAGAGGTGCGTGTGAGTGTGTATGTATGTATATATCTATATAATATAAAGTTGTACAGCCTCTGCAGTGAACGGGATCTAAACAAGGAGGTCTTTTGTTCTCTTCATAATTGCTTACATAGCACTACAATCATATAGTGCTTTACAAAATGTATAAGAAAGTCAAGTTACCTGCATAGAAGATCTTACAGAGTTGCTGAATGGTTTTTCAATTGCCTTTGCTTTAAATTTTAATTTTCTATTGTTGAGTAAATGTGTTACTCATTGGAGTAATACATAGCTGGATACCCCAGAAACCCTCTACTACTTAGAATATTGCTGTGTCGTATTTGTTTTACATTGACAATTTGGTCTTAGTTGGTGCCACTGGCACAATACATCAGAATAAGGATGGACGAGATTTCAACCTAAAATGTAGATACAGAGGTGTTTTCTATAGTCTTTTGGATAAAAATTTCACACTGTCAGAGCAGATCCAATTGATGTTATGTTAAAAATTCCAGGGGACACTGGACTGCAGGCTCTTAGCAACTCTGGAAGCTCTTGTGCAGATAATGCAGCTGGAGCAATCACTGGAATTTGTACTGATGGGGAAGAACTTAGTTTGTTTAAAAAAATAAAAAATAAAAGCTGCCCCAAGTTATAGAATATTGTCATGACATTTTTTTGTCCTGGCACAAGGTCAAATATCCTCTCTTACCCACTCGATATAACACAAATTTGGATAGAAGGCGGTAAAGCAGTGCTCCAGGGGGGCGGGGTTGTGCACTCCGGAGGATCAAAGCAAGTTCAATATAACTCAGTTTCGCCTATAATGTGGTAAGACTTTTTGGCTCCCAAGGACAGCGTTATATCGAGGTAAAGGTGTATATACATCCTAAATACTTAATTCAGGACTGTGATGTGTTTTCAGGAATAAGGTGAAATGGCAGATAAAACAGTTCTTGGCTGCGCTGTGCCTGGCTCAGTTCCTTGCCTTCAGGAGCACTAACAACTTTTTTTTTTTAAACATATATAAATATGCCCTGAGTTGAGACCACCATCTGCAGGAAACTGCATGAGGGCACTTATTCTTGGGTTTAGTGTAATAGCGGTTGGTAAGTTAAATTTCCATGTGGTCATTGTCTGTGTGGCCATTTAGCTTGCCACCAGGCAGCATGGTATCCATTCACAAAAATGGTGTCAGACAATCTGGGACCCTGTGTACACTATGACATGGGAAGGCCCCTGATGTATCTACAACCATAGTCATACACCTCACTTTTATGTGTGTGCAATATTTTGCGGTACCAAATCATAGTATATTGTGGCATTTACAGTCTGCTTTGACGTACCGTTTATGCTGCAATTATAATCTCATTCTGAATAGTGGGGTGGTTCTTTTAAAACTTTTGAGGAAATATAGACCACATTTTTTTAAAATGTAGGTGCCAGTAGTTAGCCTACTGTATCCATACAATACAAGCATTGAAATGAGTGACCTGATTTTTCAAAGGTGCTAAGTACCTGTATGCCCAGTGGCTCTGTGAAGGTTCATGGGCTTACCTGTGTGGAGCTCTCTCTGTGATCAGTACCTGTGTGAGTATTGCATTGATCGGGGCCTATCCATTGTGTATAAGGAAATACCCATTCAGTTATGTCCTATGAAAATATGAGCCCAGGTTACCAGAGATGAAAACTCCATGCCCACCGTGCCTCTCAGCTCCTTAATGCTTAACTGCTTATGTAGCTTGGCATGGTGTTAGCTCTTTTTTCCCTTTCCTCTCTTCAAATCTCTCCTATTATTTCCAGTAGTTTCCCTGCCCTCTATTTCATTGCTGGAGGCTAGCGCTGAAAAACTAGATGACTATAAATATTTTTCTTGACTCTCCCTGGCTGCTTCCAGTAATGGATGTTAGTGGAATCAGCCATTTCTCTCTGTACTATGTTCTCTTCTTCTCTGTAAAAATCAATACATGAGAAGCTGTGGGGAAAAAAAAAATCCATTTAGGTGTTGGGTTTATCCCTCTTCAGCATAATTTATGTTATCAGCACAAAGAACTTTTCCTGCCAAACCACCATTCTCTGCCTTTTCTAGTCTGCTTCAAATGTAAGTGGACTGTATAAGCTCTGATGATTTGTCTTAGTTTCTTCTGCAGGGGGGAAAAAACACTATGCCAAAAAGTTCAATATGGCTGACCAAGAAAGATGGAAAAAATCCTAAATGCTTGTAATCTGTATCCCCCTTCTACACATGCATAGTGAGTTCATTCGTGCCCCCCCCCCCGATTCCTGCCTTTTGCTTTTCACACCCTTCATTCTAAGATGAAGTACCCTTACATATTTCAAGCTCTCTTTCCCTGATGAAAATGCAAGGAGGATGTCTAAAGAGAGATTTTTTTTTTTTTTTTTTATTCTTATAGGTAGTGCTACAACAGCTAAATAAAGATTTTTCCCTTCTTGCCACTCTCTGTTCTGCCTCAGTTGCCTTATTATATGAATCCTTTTGCTCGACCTCTTTTTAGAATCCAAGCTGGTCAGGACCTTTCTCACTCTTCCATGATTTGGATGCAAAATTGAAGAGATCAGGTCCATAGGAAACCTACTTCAAAGCCAGACGTGAAATATTTGATTATTTTCCCTACCATTTCCACTCAAGCGGTGAGGAAAGATGAAGATAATCCCTATAAGCCTTTTAGAAATGAGAGATCTCTCTGGCAATTGGTAATACAAATAGAGCACTGTAAACCTTTCAGAATTATCCTGCCCCTTATTTCCATCAGCAGAGTAGGTAGATTTTTTTTTTTCCCCTAGGAAAATAACCATTGCAATTTGGTTACATGTTATATAGATGTCACCTAGGAGTATTTCTTCTTATCTTAAGCTAAAATATCTCTGTAACAAGAAACATCATGGGCCTGATTGTGTGTTTATTCAGATACATCATCGTAATTCATAACTCCATTAAAGTCAGTGGAGTTACACGTAGGTAAAAATGCTGTAAATGACTAGGCCCCATTCCTGCTGATTTTCTGCTAAAGTAGCAGCATCATGGACCACAGATACCACCATTTCCCAGGCAAAATGATGACACGGGCATATCTAGGGATCTTGTTTCATTTGCTTTATACTGTCTGAGCCATTTTCATTTATCAGGAAGTGGGTATGTCTAATCTGGACTGCTAGTTACGTGTCTGTGATCTACCTAGGTAAACGGTGACTGCCTTAATTCCACTGGCAGATTCCATTCCTGACCTGCACAGAAATCTACATTAAACCATGGATTTCCTGGATCAACATATCCTCATGCTTGAGCACTACTTCCGTGTGGAAGGGGGACATACTGCCTCTGAATAGGATGGTTGTGATCGCTGGGGGAGGGGTTTATCTTGCTCTCTAATGAGGAGGAGTTGATGGTGCTGCTGTCTTTATGGTCTTGTGTCTTATTCTACCTGGATGAGACTGGAAAGAGACCATTGGCTGATCAGCATTAGTTTAGCATTATGTTGAACTAGACTCTAGAGATTGTTCCTCAGTTGATAGTGCCCAAGATGAGTAAATTGATGTCTGAGTTAAGAGATTTCATGAAAAGGCTGAACTGGTTCATTTTTTGGTTAAATGACTGATTATAGAGATGTTGACTCCTGAAATAGTTCATTGTGCTTACACAAAGCATTCCCTCCATCCTTTGTGGATACCTTGGGAGGCCCAAAATGTCTTGGTATTGTCTTACATTTGCGGGCACAAAAGGTTCTCAAAGCAGTGTACATATGGGAGTTTCACTCTGCAATTGGAGAGGTGCTATAGCAAAATATATGTATAAATAAATAAATAGACTCCCATCAATTAGTATGCTTTCATACATAAAATACCAAAAAGGTATATGGCACTGGTATTGTATATAAATATAGTATATTTTAAGTCTAACAGGCCAAACGTCGGATGCATGAAATTGCAGAAAGCGCAGTAGCTCAGAACAAGAAAGAAACCAGGAGTCCAGATGTGAATGCACATTAATTAAACTGCAGTAATGTCATAGGGAGCAGAAAATAAAGTTCACAGGAACTCACTTTGCAAAACTGGAGACTCCAGTGCTGTTCTCTGTTCACCTATAGCATTGTAGAATTGTGCTGAAAGGACCAGCTTACCTGATGCAACTACAGTATCAGTGCTTCCTGTAAACACCAGCTCTCTGTTCAAAACCATTTCAGTTAGGTTATAAAGACCATCCTTCTTGTTTACAGTGGTGTGAGAGAAGAATCAGGCCCAAAGTCTCTTACAAGCATTCCAGGTGCTTGAACTGTTTCTGTAAATACCCAGGATGAAATCCTGGTCCCCACTGAAGTCAATGGCAAAATTCCCGTTGACTTTAATTGGACCAAGATTTCATCCCAAAAGTCTCTAATATAGAAAAAGCTTTAGTTGCAGCTTGCAGAACCCTAGATACCAGACAGGAAATCTGTCTTCTCATCACAGCTTTAATGACTGAGAGTATGTCTACACTATGGGATTACTCCGAATTTACAGATTTTGATTTTTGGCAACTGATTATATAAATTCGATTCCACTAAGCACATTAATTTGGCAGAGTCTGTCCATGTACCAAGGCTAGTGTTGACTTCCGGAGCGTTGCACTGTGGGTAGCTATCCCAGAGCTATCCCATAGTTCCCGCAGTCTCCCCCGCCCATTGGAATTCTGGTTTGAGATCCCAGTGCCTGATGGGGCCAAATATTTGTCACGGGTGGTTATGGGTAAATGTCATCAGTCAATCCTCATTCCATGAAAGCAACGGCAGATAATCATTTTGCGCCCTTTTCCCTGGATTACCCAGGCAGACACCATAGCATGGCAACCATGGAGCCTGTTCAGCCTTTTTTCACTGTCACCGTATGTCTACTGGATGCTGCTGAAGATGTGGTACTGCAACGCTACACAGCAGCATCCTCTTGCCTTTGCAAGTTAGCAAAGACGGTTACCAGCCCTACTGTACTGTCTGCTGCTTTGCAAGTTGGCAAAGATGGTTACCAGTCATACCGTACCATCTCCTGCTGTCATGGGTGCTCCTGGCCGGCCTCAGTGAGGTCGTCCCGGGGCACCTGGACAAAAATGGGAATGACTCTCCAGGTTGTTCTCTTCTTTAAGTTATGTCTAATGGAGAGTCAGTCGTGCCTAGAATATCAGGCAAGCCTACTAAAGAAACAGAGAGGCAAACGACCGCTCTGGGTCAGAGCCCCAAACATCCTGCAGAAATGATGAGCTGCATGCCATTCTAGGGGGTGCCTCTGGAACAACCTCACCCGTTGCTTCCCTCCTCCCCAACCCCTCCCAGGCTACCGTGGCAGTTATTCCCCCCCTCCTCCCATTTGTGTGATGAAGTAATAAAGAATGCATGAATTTGATACAACACTGACTTTATTGCCTCTGCAAGAAGAGATCAAAGGGGAGAGGGGACGGTGGTTGGCTTACAGCAGAGTAGATGAACCACCATTCTGCACTTGCTCAGCCTGTAGCTGAAAATGGGAATCTGTGATAAGCACTAGGATAGAAGCACAGGCAGGACTGAATCTCCATTTGTGTGTGGGTCTTTGGTTGACACTGGTAAAATACAAAATGTCCCAGCATATGTATGTTTGGAGACAGTTCTAAATGGCAGCTTAATTTTTTTTTATTTGCAGCAAAATGTAGAGGTCTAAGTATCTGATTGTGAGCCCTGGTAGCAAGGGATAGGCTGGGATAGGTGAGACCACGCGGTGCTGCTGACTGGGAGAGCAACGTGAGGCAGAAGCCTCCAGCTGCCATGATATTCCAGACAGGACTGAATCTCCATTACACAAAACTTAAAGAAGAGAATGACCTGGAGTCATTCCCATTTTTGTCCAGGCGCCTCCGACCGACATCACCAACGCAGCCAGGAGCACCCACGGGATGACGATGACGGATACCGGTCATACTGCACCGTCTGCAAGGCAAGGCAAGGCAAAGGGATGCCTCTGTGTAGCGCTGCAGCACCGCATCTGCCAGCAGCATCCAGTAGATATATGATGACAGTGAAAAAGGGCGAGAAACTATTTTTTTCCCTTTGCTTTCACAGGAGGGGCTGATGACATATACCCTGAACTACCCACGACAGTGTTTTTGACCCTTCAGGCTTTGGGAGCTCAGCCTAGAATTCAAGTTGTTTTCAGAGAGTACTGGAACTGTGGGATAGCTACAGTCGTCAGTCACCCCTCCCTCCATGAGCATCCATTTGATTCTTTGGCTTTCTGGTACGCTTGTTCCACGCAATACTGTGTTGAGTCCCTGTTGCGGCCTCTGTCCATCATAGCCTTGGAAATTTTTTCAAATATTTTGGCATTTCGTCTTTCGGAACAGAGTTTTGATAGAACAGATTCATCTCCCCATACAGAGCTCAGATTCAGCATCTCTCGTACAGTCCATGCTGGAGCTCTTTTTTGATTCTGGGACTGCATGGTCACTTGTGCTGATCAGTGCTCCATGCTGGGCCAACAGGAAATAAAATTCAAAAGTTCACGGGGCTTTTCCTGTCTACCTGGCCACTGCATCCGAGTTCAGATCGCTTTCCAGAGCGGTCACAGTGGTGCACTGTGGGATACCATCTGGAGGCCAATACTGTCGATTTGCGGCCACATTAAGCCTAATTCGAAATGGCAATGCCAATTTCAGTGCTACTCCCCTCGTTGGGGACGAGTACAGGAATCGATTTTAAGAGCCCTTTATGTCGACAAAAATGGCTTTGTTGTGTGGATGGGTGCAGGGTTAATTCGATTTAATGCTGCTAAATTCGACATAAACTCGTAGTGTAGACCAGGCCTGAGTTGTTTCAATAGTACGCTGGCTGTAGCTTTATCTCCTGGATCATGCCCAAAATACACACTCCCAGAAACCTGAGCCCACAAACCTGGGTGTGCAATGGACAACTGCTGGGCTACCAAACCTGATTCAATAAGGAATTCTGCAAACTAATTTCATTAATAATTAGAATCATTTTATTTTGCAAATATTTTAAGCACATCTAAGAGAAGGTAATTGCTCTGATGTGTCATACAAAAATAATTTATTTTTAAGAGTAATATCCATTAATTCATTTTTCAAGGACTTTTGTAATATATTTCTAAATAAGACGGGAGAGATTCCAGAAGACTGGATGAGGGCAAATATAGTGCCAGTCTATAAAAAGGAGAATAAGGACACCCTGGGGAATTACAGATCAGTCAACTTAAGTTCAGTACCCGGAAACATAATGGAGCAAATAATCAAGCAATCAATTTGTAAATACATAGAAGATAGTAAGGTGATAAATAACAGTTAGCATGGATTTGTCAAGAACAAATCATGTGAAACCAACCTACTAGCTTTCTTTGACAGGGTAACAAGCCTTGTTGGTGGGGCAGAGGTGGTAGATGTGGTATATTTTGACATTAGTAAGGCTTTTGATACAGTCTCACATGACCTTCTCATAAACAAAGTAAGAAATACAACCTAAATGGAGCTACTGTAAGGTAGGTGCAGAACGGGTTGGAAAACTGTTCCCAGACAGTCATTATCAGCTGTTCACAGTCAAGCTGGAAGGGGATATTGAGTGGGGTCCTGCAGGGATTCTCATGGGTCCAGTTCTGTTCAATATTTTCATCAATGATTTAGATAATGACATAGAGAGCACACTTATAAAGTTTGTGGATGATTCCAAACTGGGAGGGGTTGCAAGTGCTTTGCAAGATAGGATTAAAATTCAAAATGATCTGGAGAAATGGTCTGAAGTAAATAGGATGAAATTCTTTGAGGACAAATGCAGAGTATTCCACTTAGGAAGGAACAATCAATTGCACACGTACAAAATGGGAAATGACTGCCTAGGAAAGAGCAGTGCAGAAAGGGATCTGGGGTTATAATGGATCACAAGCTAAATATGAGTCAACAGTGTAACACTGTTGCAAAAAAAGCAAATAGCATTCTGGGATGTATCAGCAGGAGTGTTGTAAGCAAGACACAAGAAGTAATTCTTCCACTTTACTCCACGCTGCTAAGGCCTCAACTGGAGTATTGTTTCCAGTTCTGGACACCACATTTCAGGAAAGATGTGAACAAATTGGAGAAAATCCAGAGAAGAGCAACAAAAATAATTTAAAACATGACCTGTGAGGAAAAATTGGTGGGTCGGAGGGAAGGGTTTGTTTAGACTGGAGAAGAGAAGTCAGTGGGGGACACAACAGTTTTCAAGTACATAAAAGGTTGTTGCAAGGAGGAGGGTGAAAAAATGTCCTCCTTAACCTCTGAGGATAGAACAAGAAGCAGACAAAGTAGAGGAAGGAAGGGAAGTACAGTAGAGATTAAATAAAAGACTTGTTAGTCATTGCTGAAAACCTTTATGGGTATCAGTCAAACTGAGCAGAATCAGTTCGTTTCAGCCTTTTTTTTTTCTCTTCTGGCTGATAGGTATCAAGTACATTTCTCAAGCCTTGCAAAAGGACAGACTTTTACAACATAAGAAGTCAGATTTTAGTTTTCAAAGCGAATGCCTGCCGGGAATCATCAGAAGAAACATTTTGTCATTATTTTTATTGTTTTGTGAAAGAAATATGTTAAAATCTGACTTCAGCCAGTAATTGGAGCAAAGTTTAACAGCAGAGCAATCTGAGGTTCTTAATTAATTCTTGGTTTTTGGTCCATTTGCTCTGTGGAAGGTAATAACATTGGCATACATATATAGCACTTTACATCTTCTGAGTGCTCCGTACCCATTAATTAATCAATCATTTCATCATCCCTATGAAATACACAAGTAATGATTATTATTCCCGTAATTGTAGATGAAGAAACTGAGACAGAGAGATGAAGACCAACATTTTAAAAAGTAAGACTATAACATAAGACTGGCCATACTGGGTCAGACTAATGGTCCATCTAGACCAGTATCCTGTCTTCTGATAGTGGCCAGTGCCCGGTGCCCCAGAGGGAATGACCAGAACAGGTAATCATCAAGTGATCCATCTCCTGTCGTCTACTCCCAGCTTCTGGCAAACAGAGGCTAGGGATACTCAGATCATCCTGCATATCTGACTAATAGCCATTGATGGACTTATCCTCGATAAACTTAGTTATTTTTTTGAACTCTGTTATAGTTTTGCCCTTCACAACATCCCCTGACAGTTTCACAGGTTGACTGTGCGTTGTGTGTCTTTTTGTTTGTTTTAAATCTACTGCCTATTAATTACATTGGGTGACCTCGAGTTCTTGTGTTATGTGAAGGAGTAAAAAATATCAAGATTTATCTATCAGATCCCCTTTCAGTCATCTCCTTTCCAAGATGAACAGTCTCAGTCTGTTTAATCTCTCCTCATATGTAAGCTGTTCCATAGCCCTAAATAATTTTTGTTGCCCTTTTCTGTACCTTTTCTAATTCCAATATATCTTTTTTGACCTGCATACACTATTCAAGGTGTGGGCGTACCATGGATTTATACAGAGGCATTATGATATTTTCTGTCTTATCTATCCCTTTCCTATGTGGTGTATACTTTTTGGTACCTCAATATTTGACTGCCCAATGGTTGACACCAAGGTCCTCACTTTAAGAAGTACTGAGCACCCTTATCTCTCATGGAACTTCAGTAGACTTACATGTGCTTAGCACCTCAAAAATCTAGTGCTAACTTTCTCATATTGGGAATCCAAAATGAAAATTTAGCCCTAAGTAGTTTGTCCAAGATCACATGCGGAATTAGTGGCAGAATTAAAATTCAGGATTCTGGGTTCCTTGTCCCATTCTCTGTCCAGTAGACCTTGCTGATAATACTTTACATAGGTTGGTTAGAGTTGGGGAAGATCTTATTGTAAACTTCCAAGATATTAAGAAACGTTGGAAAAATGTGATGTCTCCTCTTTTGGAATTGTAATATATTAAGATGTGGACTGTCCTTATAATGAAAAAGCTTTCACACCAGCTACGTACATAAGAGAAGTGCCAAAGAAAAGATAGATATTTAGAAATGTGATCACTTTTTTTAGCATATTCAGAGAAGGAGGGGTCCCCACCTAACAAGCCAGATCTTTAGCCAAGTTCTTTATTAACCTGATCTTGAGTAAGTAATGTACAATGTAGTATGTTAACGTTTTATTGTAACGTTGCCTTAATAAACACTTTTCTCTCTCTGAGAAGTAATAGATCATCTTTTATTTCTCTCCCAATCTCAAGAATAACACATCTTTGTTTGCACATCAATGTCAGGATGACAGGTGAGTTAAGACATTTTGACATCCCTGATCTAGCAGGTTGGGAAAGATCAGAGTCTTTTTAGATCATTTTACATTTAAACTTCCTTTTTGGCATTTAAAAATGTGTTTTGTCTATCCTATGCCAGTGCTAGATTTTTACAACCTGGCATAACTGCCTTCTAGCTCTACTGTTGGTCAACACAAACATGTACAAACCAGACTTCTACCAGGTTGGGGGCCAACCTGTTTGAGCAGGGAAACCGAGAGTGTAAGCTGCTGTGGGGTTTGCCAGAATCTGGATTTTTTTAGAGATTTTATTTCTTTTTCTACAACCATAACTGCATTCTCTCTATGCACCTTGCTCACATAACCATGACTGTCTGTTTGTTTGGAACCTGCAAAGGTGAGAAGAAGTAAATGGAGTTGTGCTTTGTTTTGGTTCTGTTTTTGCTTCTTTGTGATTCATTAAGAAGGCGTTCTTTTTAATTTATTTAGTTATTTCACATTATTTTCTCTGGCAGATTCTGCAGACAAATGAAAAACAATTAGGTTTATGATATCTGATTGAGAGTTTTCATTTCGATAGTTTAAAATTCTTTGACTTCTGTTTGTTTTTGTTAACCCCTGTGTAATTCAAACATCTGAATACACAGTTGGAGGAAACATTTTTTTTGTTCAAGTTTCAACATTTTCCTGCCTTTCAGTTAATGGCTAAAAGGATTGTCAGTCCGCAGCCCTGAGTCCCCCAAGGGGATCCATCAACGAAACAGGAAAGACAAGTAGATGTTCCTGATACGTTTAAAAAGTCAATCAGGAAAAAAAGCAAACAAATCTTTCAGACTTTATTTATGTATCAGAAAGAAGCAAACAAAGCCAAAAGATAACTCCCTGCACCCATTCATGTCACCCTTAAATTAATGCTGACTAGCCAATGCATATTGCTATACGATGGGCTGTTCAGTGCTTAGTGATAGGTTTGACCCTGGATCTTGATGATGTGCTGTTATTACTTTTCTTTGTGAATTATTATTTAATCCATGCCCATAGGATTAGGTGCCTATAACTTGTTTTATAGGATCTTTTTCGTATGTTTCTCAAAATGTTTTAGAGAGGGTTTAGGTAATCAACTAAACAGAAAAAGGTTTTAAGGTTATAAAGAGAAAAAATGACTGTCTTGGAAGGAGAGTAGGAGGGGTTCAGATTGCTGGAGCAGTACAAGTTTAAGATGGGGGATGGGGATGGGGAATACTCATTTTGTCTTTCACTCGCACACACAGAAGGGTGAAAGAGCAATCAGAGAGATGTTGTAATTAGTTCTTACACTGTAAACTGTATAATCACACCAGTTTATATTATTTTGGTTATTTATTTCAAAATACCTGTCAGCTAGTATGTCTGTAACAATACAGGCACAAAATTTTCCCCAGGAGTAGAGAGTTTAAGAAAACCCTGCAACAACCCAGTTCCTGCTTCGCTGCTCCCGCACCACTGTGCCATAGAGCCCAGCCAGGGGTCCAGGTGCTCACACATCCCTCTCCCCAAAGCCCTGCTATACCTCTCTCCCTCCAGAGGCCAGCTGCCCTGATCCCCCTTCCCCAGAACTCACAGACCCTACCTCCTAGAGCCCAAGGATCCAAAGGGAGAAACAACCTCATGCTGGGTTGTGGGCTTGCATGAAGTTTCCTGCACGCTGCCACCTCCTTCCTTTAGAGCATGCGGGGAACTGCAACTTCTGGGAACCCTCCAGTTTCGTCCCCCCTGCCTTGTCTTCTATTTGCGAGCTAGGCTCTGCAGCCTACATTTCTGCAGCCCATTTCTGTGGAGGGGAAAAACGGATATTCTACACGCACGACATTAACTTCTGCAAAATTCTGCATTGCGCAGTGGCACAGAATTTCCCCGGGAATAATAGTTATAGTTGTGTCCTAAACTGTTCAGTAGAGTATCAGTAGTGCTGCATGTTTTAAACTATCTCCAGTGTTTCACTCAAAAAGCGGATGCTTTTCAGCAATGGGTGAAGTGACCTCAGTGTATGTTTGTAAAATTCTTTGTGATAAAGAGTGCTATATTGAACAAGACTGGTATTTCCTTAAGAATAAATTGAGTAGTTCTTCAAGGAGACAGACAGAGGTGATTGTATTTAACCTATGAAAAGATCCTGAATAGCACCCCCCCTTTAAGACTAAAGTATATGTAAAGAAATACAGAAGCAACGTGGTTGCATTTCAGTCTTCCTAATTCAGAAAAGAACTATGGAAGGGAAGGGAGCAAATGTAAAACCCTGTAAAATTGAGGGCTATAACAATATAAGCATTGTCCTTCATATTGAAGAGCCAAGGTATTATAAAACTTGCCAGACCTGCCAGAGTTAATCAAATAGTTATAGAGCCTCACCTCAAAAGTGAATTTATCTTAGATGCAAATGTTTACTTAAATGTAAGTTGCAATGCAGAATGGAGTACAAGGCATTTCATATATAATTATTTTACCCAGGGTGGTGGTTGCACTTTCTGTGGCTTTTATGGCATGTAACTGAAGACTGTTATTGCACATTCTACTGCTCTGTAAACTGGGAAAATGTATAGTAATGGAACTCCATCAGGTAGAGTTGCAAAGAAACTCAAATGGCACTGTGCGACGGTATAATTCAAATATTTTTTTGCTCAGAAAGACAAACATTATCATTTGGTTTATGCAAGGAAAATGCACTTATGTCAAAACACCATGTGACAAACAATCAGGGTAGTATATCATTTTATGAACTGAAATAAGAAAACAAAGTGCACTTTAAAAAAATCCCTACATTTAGAATTTTGCTAAACATTTCAGGAAGATCTGGTATAAAGATGAGATTAAAAAACAGTCTAGCAAAATGGTGAGTGAGCTAAATATAAATAGGCTTTTATGTTGGTGAAGGAAATTACTTTCAGAATTCTAGTGATTTTTACTTCTTCTGATTGTTTTAAAAGAAAACAAATTGTCTTTTTTTCTAAATGAAGGATGACTGTGAGAATAAAGCATCTGATTCTTTTCAAAGAACTGATGAAGAATTGAGAGGTAGCATGATGTACCAACAACACATGCAAGCAGCACAATAACCCTGGGCTCCAACTTGTTCCCATTGGAATAAATGGGAGTTTTGACATTGACTTCAGAGGGACCAGAATCAGGCCCCTCTACATGTCGTCTCCGACTCACGTGATAGTTCTTTGGAAAACGTTCCTTTCTATTTCTCAAATAAAAAAAAGAAAATATTAGAACAAGTTAATAATAAGCTTGTAGCTATTGAGTTGCATTCTTTCATTTAAAATAAATGTAGTGAATTACTAGAAAATAAATTGTCAGGTTGAAAGGGTAGAACAACGTACTGTAAAAATGATAGCTGTTGAAAATTACAGATTTGGATTATTAGAAAGCAGATTTCAAATTATTTGCATTTTAAAGTTTTGTGGTCTTAATACCCAGGGTTAAAAGATTTAATTATGTATATTCTGTATATTATGATTCCAATTACAAATGTTCAATAGCCAAGATTTTTTCACCTATTAGTTTTTGTTTTATTATTTGTGTTAGGGTAGCACCTATGAGCCCTGCAGTCATGGACTAGGACCCCTTTGTGCTGTACAAACACAGAACAAAAGATTGTCTCTGTTGTTGTTTGTCCCCCTCCCCCCGCCCCGAATTCTACACACGTGCACGCACACACGTGCACGCACACACCCGCGCACCCACACACACACACATTGACTTTCAAGTGTCTAAATCATTTTTAAAATGGGACCTAGGCTTCTAAATCATACAGGGCAAAACTTTCAAAAGTGTCTAGTTCTCTTCATTCCTTATGTGTTAGAGAGTGCCTCTAAAACTAGTAAAATATACATTTGAAAAAATTTCCTTGATAGTTAGGACCGCCTGTTGCCACCTGCATTCACCTTACTAAGCAATAGTGCCACTGAAATCAAGGGGACTACATGTAGAGTAAGGATGGCAGAATGAAGCCCTTAGTAATAAAAAAGGGCATTTTGTGATTTGTTCTCTGCTGAAAACTTTCACTTTCCCTATTGTCTTTGCCTAGCCATTTCGTAATCCTGCCTTTTTTTTTTTTTTTGGAGGCCTGTTTCAGTGAAAGCCTTGTCCAGTTTCTATGGCACAGAAAGCCATAAAACTTGATTGTGGGAGGATCACACATCCTGACATGGAAGCCAGAGCTAGTTTTTATTGACTCTGGCCTGAATTGAGCATAACTCGAAGATACATAGCTACAGAGAGATTTACAACTTTGTGGTTTTGGTACTGCATTTCTAGTATCTGAGCTTTGAATTACACACGCTCATAATCCATATTCTTCGTATGAGCTGGGTATGAGCTTTTCAGGTTTTATTTTTGTATTAGAAAATTAGCTGTTCACTCACTTAAAACCTTATTTTAAGTGATTTTTAAATTTTTTTTATTAAAATAGAATAATTTCTCTTAATATTCATCGGCTTCCTGAATTATTCTATACAGAGTACAGCAATTTGGCAGATTAAGGTCAAATCGTATGATATATGAAGCAAATTCAAGTCTCTGAAAATCCCACTGTGCAGACACACGTATTAGAATATTTTAAATGTTAGTGTCCGAGTATGGGACGAACTTAAAAAGAAAATGTATTTATGATTTTTAAAAACAGATGAGAATGTGCAGTACAGAAAGCCAGTCAGGATGACGGGAAGGGAAATTTGATCATCTGAATTTAGACTTTATTCTTGGGGTAGGATTTTCCACAGTACTCAGTGTTGGCCTAAATGGTAACGCTCATTTTGACTTCAGTGGGAGCAGTGTTATTTCACCATTGAGCACTTAACACCGCAGTGCCAAAACAGCCAATATCCTGATTTAAAAGCACTTTTTTACCGTGATGCTTTTCCAAGGAGAGAGAGAGAGAATAGTTCAGCCAATGGTTCTTGTTGGGATACCGGTTGTGAGTCACTGGATAATATTCATCTAAACAGTTACAAAGTAAGGGCCCAATTCTGAGCCTCTTACATCTGTGTTCTGTTTTAGGACTGTTCATCTGAGTAAGGGATTATAGGCTCAGCCCCTAGGTTTTCAGCAAAAAATATAGGAGCACAGCATACCATACTTTTAAGAAAAATCCTTTTATTTCTTATTTTAAGACAGGTAAAATATGCCGTAATCTCTCTGTAACAGACATATCTCGGGACATGACTACAGCTCCTTAGAGTTCTTGGTTATACGCTGTAGAGGTGCAGACTCACCCTGTGGCATCTCCTGCTGGTGGCTTCCGGGAATTAGCTTGTTCCGGCTCCGGAGCGCCCTCTGCAGGCCGGAGATCCGCTTGTCCCCTGGCCCCTGTGTCTCTCCCTGGACCCCAGTGCCCCTTTAACTGGGGTGCTGCCCCCTAGCAGTACCTCACCAATCTGGGTCTCCCCTCCCTGGGGAACCCCACCCACTATCCCCCTCGCCTCAGTCTTGGCTACTGCCAGTCATCACTTAGCCCCCATTCCCTGGGGCAGACTGCAGTGCTTCAGCCACTCATCACAGGCAAAGGGGTTTGGGCCAGCTGCCTCGGCCTACCCTTGGTTACCCTTCTGTAGCCCCAGTACCTGTCTGGCCTTACACTAGGCCACAGCTTGGGGGTTTTACCAGGAGAAATCCTACAACTCCCTTGCCCTATTCCCCAGCCCTGCTTCCCTCAGGTACTTTCTCTCAGCTTCCAGCAGCCAGGCTCTTCTCTCTCTGAACACAGAGAGACTGAGACTGCTTCAGCCCAGCAGTCCCTTTATAAGGCCAGCTGAGTCCGTCTGGGGCATGGCGGCTGTTTCCCCACTCAACCTCGGCTGTTCTCCCAGCCTTCCAGCCCTCTCTGAGGGCTGGTTCCAACCCGTCGGGGCTGGAGTGGGTCACCACCCCGCTATACACGCATTATGCATACATGATTCAGCAGTCCCAGGTACTTACCTGAGAGAGGGCATTGGTTAATTTCCAGTTGATCTATAGAGAAAACAACTTTGGTTTCTGCCAGAATGAGATTGGAGCAGCTGGCATTTTTGCTGCATTTGTTGTATGGCAGGCAGAATAGCAGGAGGGTCAATCAGTAGGCTCCAAAAGTCTGACCATCAGTCAGAGGAAAAGGAGAGTTGAGAAATATCAGCACATCAGGCTGACAACAGGCTGGTACTTCCTTCTCCTTCTGGTAACAGAAAACATTAAGACGTATTAGCCAGTGTTTGCCACAGGGCCACCCAGAGGATTCAGCGGGCCTGGGGTCTTGAGTGGCGGGGGGTTCTTCTGCTCCGGGACCCGCCACCGAAGTGCCCCGAAGACCCGTGGCGGGGGGCCCCTGCCGCTGAATTGCCGCCAAAGACCTAGCACTTCGGCAGCGGGTCCCAGAGCGGAAGGACCCCCCGCTGCCGAATTGCTGAGCAAGTGAAGGACCCCGCTCCAGGGGCCCCGAAAAACTCTTGTGGGGGCCCAGGGCATGGGGCAAATTGCCCCACTTGCCCCCCGCACTCCCTCTGGGCGGCCCTGGTTTGCCATAAATGCTGATATCAGCATGACATGCTAATGCTTCCTCAGCCCCTTCTTGCTCGCCACTGAGATGGCAACCAAGTGACTGCTTTACAGTCAAAAACAGTGGGAGGCAACTTGTCTCCTGTTTACTTCTGACTGATTTCTGGAGCACTGTACTTATTGGGTTTCTGGGAATTGGGCGGGCAGAAGCCCACCCACTACTAATGGATCCCCCCCCCCCCGCCTAAGGGGATGATCTACAGGATCTCAGAACCCCACTGATTTTGGGAGACAACTAATAAAAGAACAGGGTTAGGAGTGCGGTCAGAGGGTCATAAGAAGGGAGCCTGACGGAGACACTGAGCAGAGAACCCTGGACAGCGCCCACCGCTCCTCGAAGGCGTCAAGGGAGCCAGTGGACGCTGCCCAGAGGAACTCCGCCCAGATACGTGAACGGACTAAGGATTGGAAACAAGCCCTACAGTCACAGGAATCTCCATCGGCCAACCTCCTCTCCCTGGTTGTGTAGAGGGCCATTTTAGCCAGGGCAAGGAGGAGGTTGACCAGGAGGTCCCGCAACTTTGTGGGGCCACGGATATGGAGTACTGTAAATAGGCAGAGTGATCTGCAGACAAAAAATAAAAAGGAGTTGTGATTTATTTTTTTTTTAAAAAAGCTATGCAGGGGACTTAACCACCTACTACTTTTTAAATGAATGGAAGATTTGTGGTTAAGTCCCCTCCTCCGTTGCTCTGAAGATCTCAGCCCATGTCTTTGCCCTATGAAGATTTCAATCTAAAGCCTTGATCCTGCAATTGAATCCATTTGTTCTGCACAGAACTCCATTGCTTCAGTCTAGCTCCATATGATGCAAGGATCCATCCATGCAGATCCAAATGCAGAATACGTGCTCATGTGAACAGAAGATATCTGAAGAGTGTGGTCAGTCAGGGGAAGGGGCGGTTTGTTTAAAACTGTGTTGGAAAACCATACAGAAAGGCACTTGGGGAAGTTTCTAGGTAGAAGTTCTTCAGTTAAGCAGAGAGAGTAGCTTTAAAGATAGTACTGTTCCTTCTATCAATACATTTCTTTGGTCAGGGTGAGAAGAAATTGACTTTAATTACTGATTGGCCTTCATTATCCTGTTAGGTACTAACATTGTTGAAATGGTTGATTTATGCATCTGAAAGTTGTTTTTGTTTTGTTTTTGTTTTGTTAAATCAATCATCATGTCATTGTGATTTTCGTCTTCCTCCATTCTAGAACTAGTCTGTGAATGAAGACAAAATCCTTGAAAATTTTTGCCATTCCCATACCCTCATTTGTCATTGGAATTCTGAAATTTTCCAACTAGTTATAGATTTGTTTAAAAAAGAAGAGAAATTTACAAAAAAGTGAATTTTTTTTCCAATTTTTGTCATTATATAACTTTGAAATATTAAAAAAAAAATCTAGCCAGCTCTGTTTTCTTCACACACTCAAACATGTGCATACTCTCAGTTGCTAAAAGGAGATTAGGATTTGTAGGCCTGATGTGACTTTATAAATCAGTTGTTTTCTTTTGTTACTGTGCTTCCATCACATGATATTTGGACAGATTTACAGAAATTAACAAACCCTATATAACAGGGCATCTTGCCACTTTAAGGGCCTGTGGAGCCAGGGGACAACAAGCCCTGGCCCAAGGAGAAGTCCAGCAGACAAGTGTTGGAAAACAGCTGATCCAGCTAAGCAGCAGCTAATGATTGCTCTTACTCCTTGCTGTAAGATATAAGTAAGGACCCAGCTACACAAGAGAAGGAAAGCCATGAGAGACAAATGTTTCCCTGGGCATCAGCAGAAGGCTGCAACAGGACCTACCTGCCCGGTTGCAGCCTTCTCCTTCTGCTCTCCAAAGAAATGCTGCCCTGTGCCCCTTCCCCCAAGACTAAGGGAGGGCTGGAACCCTGACTTATTAGGGGTGGATGGTCCTGCAGTATAAATCCAGGTCAGGACTATCACTTTTGTTTTCCATATTTCTTTCGTTTGTGTGGCAGAAGAATAAAAGAGCCTACATATCAGGCTAAAACAGAGTTGGGCATGGCTGACTGTTTTGTCCCCAGGCTGGTGGACAGACCCCCCAGACTACACTATAGTAAAGGCCAAATAAAATGGCCACCAATACAAAACTTCATTGTTCTTCTCATCCCTGGAAAGTAGATCCATGGCCAGTTTTAAAACAAAACAAAATCTCCTCTTCAGCAGTTAATCATCTAGGTTTTGATCTCGGCAATCATGGGGGAATTCTGTATTATATAGTGCCTTGACAGATAAAGAGGAACTGATAACAGAACTAAAAATGAATGTAATTTAAGTACAAGTCGTCATTGTTTGATCAAATTTATAATGTGCAAACAGACTAAAGACCATACAAATAATATATAAAAGGGCCAGTTTCACAAAGCTGAAAACAATTATGAGCCAAATCAACTAGGAGGATGAACTTATCACTCACATTTTTCTGAGTAATTGGGAATTGTTTAAGAATTACTAAATGCCCCAAAAGCCACAATCCCACAATTGAGAAAGAAAGCCATATTGTTCCTGGAGAAGTGAAGGTAGCCATAAAAATGGAAGAAAGGGGAAGCTGATAGTAATGAACATAAATCACAAGTTAGGAACTGTAGAAAATTGATAAGGGAAGTTAAAGGACACAAGGCAACATCTATAGCCAATTGGAGTGAAGAACAATAAGAAGGATTGTTTAAAATACATTAGGGCCCAAAATAATCCTAACAGTGGTGATTAGTTCATTACTAGATAGAGACGGTAGTATTATCAGTAGTAATGCAGAGAGGGCAGAGGTGTTCAATAAATATTCTGTTCTGTATTTGAGGGGGGAAACTGATAATGTTGTCATATC
Source organism: Chelonoidis abingdonii (assembly GCF_003597395.2). Classification (NCBI taxonomy): domain Eukaryota; kingdom Metazoa; phylum Chordata; order Testudines; family Testudinidae; genus Chelonoidis; species Chelonoidis abingdonii. The sequence goes on along the minus strand of NC_133774.1, from coordinate 102,820,363 downwards.
ATGTGATGGGAATTAGGATAAAATACAACATGGTTTTACAAATGGGAGATCTTGCCAGACCAACCCAATTTTTTTTGAGAGAAGATGATTAATTTTTTTAGAGAAAGGAAATGCTGTAGATCTAATCTATCTGGATTTCAGTTAGGCGTTTGATACAGCTCCACATGGGAAATTATTAGTGAAACTGGAGAAGATAGAGATTAATATGAGGACTGAAAGGTGGATAAGAAACTGGTTAAAGGGGAGATTGCGACAGGTCATACTGAAAAATGAACTATCAGGCTAGAGAGAGGTTACTAGTGGAGTTTCTCAGGGACTGGTCTTGAGACCAATCTTATTTAACATTTTTATTACTGACCTTGGCACAAAAAGTGAGAGCATGCTAATAAAATTTGCGGATAACACAACAGTTGGGAGGTATTGCTAATACGAAGGAGTACTGGAATATCATATAAGAAGATCTGGAGGACCTTGAAAACAGGAATAATAGAAAAGGGATGAAATTTAATAGTGAAAAGTGCATTTTCACTATTAAATTAAATACACATACAAAAGTGTATTTAGGGACTAACAGGAAGAATTTTTTCCATAAGTTGGGGAAGTATCAGTTGGAAGCGACAGTGGAGGAGAAAGACCTGGATGTATTGATTGATCACAGGATGATTATGAGCTGCCAGTGTATTGCAGCTTTGAAAAAAACTAACGTCATCCTAGAGTGCATCAGGCGAGGTATTTCCAGTGGAGATAAGGAAGTGTTATTACTATTATACAAAGCACGAGTGAGACTTCTGGAATACTGCGGGCAATTGTGGTCTCCCATGTTTAAGAGAGATGAATTCAAACTGGAACAGATGCAGAGAAGGGTTACTAGGATGATCAGAGGAATGGAAACCTACCTTATGAGTGGAGACTCTGAGCTTTGGCTTGATTAGCCTGAGGCTGAAGGGAGATATGATAAATACCCGGGCGGGAGAGGAGTTATTTAAGTTAACCCAATGTTGACACAAGAACAAATGGATATAAAATGGCCATCAATAAGTTTATGCTTGAAATTAGATGAATGTTTCTGACCATCACAGGAGTGAAGTCCTAGAACAGTCTTTCAAGAGGCGCAGTGGGGGCAAAAAACCTAACTGGCTTCCGGACTGAGCTTGAGTAGTTTACGGAGGAGATGATACGATGAGTTTGCCTACAGTGGCATATGGCCCCACCGTGCATGCTATTAGCAAATATCTCCAATGGTCAGAGATGGCATACTAGATGGGGAGGACTCTGAGCTGTTACAGAGAACTTTCTTAGGTGTCTGGCTGATGAGTCTTGCCCAAATGCTCAGGTCCAACTGATCCATATTTCGGGTCAGGAAAGAATTTCCCCCCAGCTCAGATTGACAGAGACCCTGAGATTTTTTTGCTTTCCTGTGAAGCATGGGTCACTTGCATGTTTAAACTACAGTAAATGGTGGCTTCTCTAATGCGAAGTCTTTTAAATCATGATTTGAGGACTTCAGTAATTCAGCCAGAGGTTAGGGGTCTGTTACAGGAGTGGGAGGTGAGCTTCTGTGGCCTGTAATGTGCAGGAGATCAGAGTAGATCAGGGGTCGGCTACCTCTGGCATGCGGCTCGCCAGAATAAGCACCCTGGTGGGCTGGGCCAGTTTATTTACCTGCTGCGTCAGCAGGTTCGGCGGACTGCGGCTCCCACTGGCTGCAGTTCACCGTCCCGGGCCAATGGGGGATGCAGGAAGCAGTGTGGGCCGAGGAATGTGCTGGCCACAGTTTCTTGCCTCCTGCATTGGCCTGGGACAGTGAACCGTGACCAGTGGGAGCTGCGGTCCGCCGGACCTGCCGATGTGGCAGATAAACAAACTGACCCGGCCCGCCAGGGTACTTACCCTAGCGAGCCGTGTGCTAGAGGTTACTGACCTCTGGATTAGATGATCACTATGGTCCCTTCTGGCTTTGATGACAAACAAATTGGGGGAGTGGTAATTAGTGAAGAGGATAGGTGTCTGATTAAGAGCAATCAGGTAAGCTGAGTGCAAGCAAACAAAATGCATTCTACTATGGCCAAATGTAAGTATATACATCTGGGAACAAAGAATGTAGGCCATACTTAGAATGTAGGCCATACTGCATAAGTATGGCCTACATTCTTTGTTCTGTCCCGAGAAGCAGTGACTCTGAAAAAGATTTTGCGGTTATGGTGGATAATCAGCTGAACATGAGCTTCCAGTGCGACACTGTGACCAAAAGCACTAATGTGATCCTTAGATGCATATTAGGGGAATCTTGAGTAGGAGCAGAGAGTTTATTTTACCTGTATATTGACACTGGTGCAACTACTGCTGGAATACTGTCCAGCTGTGGTGTCCACAATTCAAGAAGAATGTTAGAAAAATTGGAGATGATTCAGAGAAGAGCCACAAGAATGATTAAAGGATTAGAAAACATGCCTCAGAGTGATAGGCTCGAGGAGCTCGATCTGTTTATAAAGAGAAGGTTAAGGGTGTCTTGATCACAGACTATAAGTACCTAATGGGGTGCAAATATTTAACAATGGGTTCTTCAGTCTGTCAGAGAAGGGTATAACATGAGCCAATGGCTGTAAGTTGAAGCTAGGCAAATTCAGACCAGAAAGAAAACATACATTTTCTACAGTGAGGGTAGTTAACCTTTGGAACAATTCATCAAGGGTAGTGGTGGGTTCTCCATTATTAGCAATTTGTAAATCCATTATTGGGTGTTTTTCTGAGAAGATATGATGTAGGGATTATTTTGGGGAAGTTCTATGGCCCTGTGTTAAACAGGAGGTCAGACTGGATGGTCCCTTCAGGCCTTGGAATCTATGAATTGAGTGTGTGCTGTATTATTTTTGGTTATACAGCGGTTATAATGTAATAATAATTTTAATTAAAAAAATTACCTGTATGAAAAGCATTTCATTTTAAAATGTAAAGTAGAATTTTGGGTTGACCCATTTACGTTTGAATGTTGTCCAGAGAAGTGACACATCAAATACATGTTTATTTCCTGGAAGTAAAAGGTACTTCTGAAAAGAAAAGAAAAATGAATCTGACATGTCAATCAATCTTTCAGCATTTCTCTGGGATCAGTGCTTTATCAATGCTTTTTTCTTTGAGGGGTGTTGGAGGAAAGGTTGTTAGCTAATCATCTGCACTGAAGTACCACAGGTACTTTTAAATAGGATACAAATTATGTGTCTCATGTTGTTAAGACACAAATGGTGCCTATGTTTTGTACTGGGATCTGTAGGTTGTGAGTGGTGAAAGCTTCTATTTTTTAATTTAATTTTTGTAGCTTGAGTTGAGGAGACCTAGAGCTTTGGATTGGTGTCCCCTTTTTATTGTAGGTAAGTGAATGTCCCTAGGGTGAAATCCTAGTTCCACTGAAGTCATTGGCAAACCTCCCATTGACTTCATTTGGGTCACAATTTAACGCTGCTAGCATGGAGATTTATAGATGGCTGATAAGCGACATGTGGGCATTGAACAGCAAATCATTTCAAGTCAGACCAGAACTATGCACTGACCATAATGCAGGGATTTTAGATTTTATTTTTAGTGGGTGAAAATAAAGTCATATATCAGAGCAGTACAATTTTATTAACTAAAGCTGATGCTATGTGAATAAAAGAGAGAGTGACTGTAACTGAAGCAATTCTAATTTAGTCATGTATGAATATTTCACCCTTGGATCACGGCATATGGGTATACTTTCCCTCCTCCTTGAAACAAACTTAAAGGTGGATGAGTAACTTTCCTACCCATAATTTCTGATCTGTTGCAACTGACATTCTTTTTGATAAGTGTTGTTATGACACCTAGTATCTTTACTGGATACCAACAGAAATAATTTTTGAATATTTATTCCTATATCCATCCTTTGGATATTATGATGCTGCAATATATGTATAATGCAAAAATGTGAAAATAAAAAGCATTTGAGTAATTAGTCTTACCATGCATATGAGGATAGAAGTTCAGATCCAAATAAATTTTTACTCTTAAGAAAACCGATTGCCCAGGATGTAAGAAGCTGCCAGGTAATTGTAATGATAAACAGTAGCTATCTTAAGAGGATGTTAGGGTCCCAGTAACATCAATTTAATTTGAATGGAAACAGCCAGAAACTATTTTCAGCCTAGCCATTGGAACACCTCAGCTAAGCAGGTCAACTAAATGGAGTTGGCTTTGAACTTGCCAGTCTGATTGGGTAAAATAGGTGAATGCTGCCTGCATAACAATGAGAGGCAATGCTATGCTGCCGAATAATATCTCAGAAGAAAAATAACAGTAAAATGTTGGTACAGACTTACTTGAATGTATGATGGTTTCGTGAATAAACATGCAACAAAATATGTTGTGTGCAAGTTGCAAGGCACTTCAGCCAAGAAACTACATCCATTTGTTACTGAGATCTACTAGTGCTGTGTTCAGAATGACCCACAAAAGGCTTTTTTTCTATGGAGAGGTTAAAGTATCTTGATTTGTTGTTTTATTTTCATGAGAAAGTATTACAGCTTCAGGAAATAATTCATGGTATTTCAATTAACATATAGATGGCATAAAAATGCCTGAAATGGTACAATGCATATTGGTAGCAAAGGTGTCCTCTCGGAACCCAGCAATTCAGTTCTTTTATTCTGTTTTTTTCTCAATTAAAAAGCAGAGGCTTTTTTCTGGACAATCTAATTATAAACTTTTAATTAAAAACTTGTTCTCTTGTAACCTTACCCTTGACCTAATTTTTTTTTAACTAGCTGAGTGCATGTTGTATATTTGTGGATATAAAGTATCTGACACCATATGAGTATATCTGAAACATAAAAGAAATAAATACATTTAAATGTGAATTCATTAACTCCTTGCATGTTTATTACCAGTCATGTTAGTTTTCTTGTTCACATGGCCAAAATAGCCTTATGCTTTTTCTTCCCTAAGAGTATGATAGTGTGTCTGTTGTGCTCCCACACTTCTGATGCAGAAACCCTCCAGAAGATTAGCATACTGGCTGGCTCCCATGAATCGTCTGACAGAACTTAATTGGTCCCTTGATGACTCTGGACCAAGGGGAGCTGGCTGGCCCTAATTCATATCTCTCCTTGCTGGTGGAATCAGGCAGGCTGGTTGGCTGACTCCTCTGCAGTGGAGCTGGTCAGCTGGAACCATCTTCATGTATTGGCTCGAATGCATGTTAAAACTTCCGAGCTTAAAAATCCAAGGGGGTGAGAAAACAAGTAGCTAGTGACTCTCAAGGGAAATGGCAGTTAAAAAAGCATTCTCAGGTTAAGGACAATCTTGCCTTGGGCTACAGGAAATATGCCACAATATCTGGAACTGTGTTTCCCTGTGGGCGGATTTATAATGCTGTTGCCCTTGGAACCAGTACGGATTTGCTTGTGTGTCCATATATGTGTGAGAGAGATAAAACTAAGTACCATTAGCAATGTAGGGCCCTGTTAACTACTGGAAATTCAACCCTGTGCCCCTGTGTTGTTTTAAGGAAAGCAAAAACAACAGAGTAACTCCCAGCTTTCTCTATCTCAGTCTCTCACTGTCACAGGCCTGCAGGAGTCCCTTGGTATGAACTCAAAGAGATTGGGGCTGCACAGATTTTATTATGGGGGGTTATCTAATGTTAGGTCTACCCCCAGCTCTGGGCTTGTGCCCTATCAACACTGTTGCTTGCAGTGTTATTGTAGTCATGTTGGTCCCATTAAATAAAAGCTTTTTATTACCTCACCCACCATTTTTCTCTAGCATTGTTGCTTGTCATTGCTGCCTAACATCCAGTGAAAATTTGTACGTTGTACAATCTCTTTTCCTAAGGGAGAGTCAGATTACATGTGTCCAAGGAGTCAATTGCAGCAAGCCTCTTGCATGAGCCATGGAGGAACGGGCCTCTGAGTTCTGCAGAATCAGATACTTTAAAATCAATGAAACCACAGTACTGGGGTCCCCATGGATTGCTGATTGGAAAGCCATACCCTCTTTCTCCTTGGTGTACCCATGAATCCCTCCTTTTTCACACGCCCAGTGGCTAGGAAGCTCTGTGCAGCTAAAGTTTTCTTTCCTATTGGGTTTTTTATGAAGGGGGTGATGTTTTTTTTAGGTCTATCTTAGTGCTTAAGAAAAATTTAAGTTTGTGGGAGATTTTCCTAGCTAGCCTAGAAATAATTCACCTTTAATAGTGAACCCAAATGTTATGAAGTTAAGCCAGATCATCCTGAGGCTGTGTAGGAGGGATGTCAGAGCACACAGAGAAGAAAGAGAGATCCTTCCATGGAGGGGAAATGAGCAGCCTGGAGATCAGGCAAATCTAGGTATTTAGGAAAGAAATGTTGTTGGCATTGCTTGACTGCTGGTTCAGTTTACTTGAGGAAGGAAACACTAATATGTAGAAGATGCCCTTAAAAGACACAGTAGTAGGAGGAAGGAGAGTGGAATGTGAAAAAAGTATCAAATGTGAGACTTTATATTTCATTTGTCTTTTGAAGACCATATCATGTTACTGATTATTTTGAAGCGGAATTCTCACTCGACACCAGTGAGAACATGGTTTAAAACTGATGTCGTCTTTACATGGCCCTTAAGAATTCTTATATTGAAAATCATTATATAATTGGCTGCAAAAAGTATTTTATTTTTAGAGTCTAATCCTGCAGTTATTACACAGGCAGAATTTCACAGAGGTCAATGGAAGTTTACCCATTTAGGCAGAGTAGGCCTGTGTGCTTAATTTGTGTCTGTGAGATTTGAATAAAGTAATTCATAATTTTGTCATGTAAGTGTTTCTCTTCTAATTGAGACTTGACAAGCCGACTCCGCTGCTCACCCAGGGTGAGCAAAAATGCTCAATGGCTGAATAGTTGGGGAGATTCTGGACCTTGTCTCTGGATGGGATGGAGGAGGAAGAGGAAGCAGATCAGTTCAAGTACTGCTGCTCCTTTTAATAGGATCATAAGGAGAGAGCAGCCCAGGCCAATTATTTTCAAGGATGCCAGGGGAAGAGAGGAGCTCAGAGACCCAGGGCTCCTCACATGCCCAGGTGGGTAGCACACGAGGACAGGAGCAGTACAAGAGGAGCAGAATTTGTTTTTATCTAGTCCTATGGGTAGGGGTGTGTGTATTAAACCAATGTGTTTCCACATTGCGGAGAGGAGGAGGTTGTATCAATTTAACTATTTCAGTTGAAAAAAAAAATCACAGCTCTAGACAAAATAATGAAATAGATACAAAATGTGTGTGTGGAGCAGGCGTTAGTAATGGGAAAAAGTCACTATTGATGATAGGTTTAGCAAAAGTCTTTTTAATTAAATAAAATTAACTTGTTGAGATTGGACCTGTTGGCTCAGAAGGCAAGTTGGTACTGTCTTGCAGCACAGTTTGTTTCTGAGCTGTTAGAAGTAGGGGTTAACTGAAATGTAAACATCTGAACTGTGGCATCTGATAGACATTTCTCTGAATGACTTTTTTCTAGCGAGGACAGAGTTAATAAAATTAAATTGCATGTGTTTGTTTAGACAAAAAGTGGCTATAAATTCATTATCTTATTAATACCAAAGGCTTGTAATGTTTGGAAATGTTTCAATTTGAAACTATTTGTCCAGCAACAACAACAACAAAAAAGTGTCACTTTGTAACAGAATGCCTCTCTGTTCCTTATTTGCCTTGCGCTTTGTTGTAGTTCCAGTTTTCTAAGTGGGTTAGAAGCAAGGTTGGATGTGATGAGAAATGATGTATCTGCTAGTTCTGGTTCAGCAAAGTCATGTTGTGCAGCTGGACGTAGCGTACAGCTCTGTAACTGGCAGAATAGCTATGGAAGGGCTAGTTTGTAATCTAGTCCAAAGTAAGGCACTTTCCTGGAGCAGCCCGGGAGAGAAACTGGGACTTGTGTAGTCATCACCTGCCCACCGCTCTGGGAGGAAGTAATCTGTGTGGGGTCTGTATCTGTCCGAGTCACAGCATACATTTCCCAACGTGTTGACATAACTACACTGCTCAGCACACTGGGTTGTGGGGAGAAGAGCTGGACTCAAGGCTCTACGCCATCCCACTCACATCTATAGGGGTGGCCCATAGCAGCTCTGTGGAACTTGCTACCTCCAGACACATCCAGGCTCAGGAAGCAGCAGTGTGGTGCACTGATACAAGAGATTAACGGGACTGTTTATATGCCCCCTCTACTACCTTGCACCGGTGTCCAGGACAGCATCGTAAATGATTAGGTAGAGGAGTGGGTATGTCGGTGTCTGTTAGAAGAATCACAGTGATCTGAATTTGAATTTGTCTTACCTGCTAGATCCTAAGTTGAAGGGTTTTTTTATTCTACTTTTGCATAAATAAGTCTAAGATACTTACAAATCTGAGGGTTGGCATCATCATTCAGTATGTATGGATGTCCTTTTTAAAACCAAAGCATGTGTGTTCAGTTTCTGTAAGTTTTAAGTAAATTTTTGAAGAAGGAATAGTGTTGGTGAAACAATGTCTAAGTGCTGTATACTATACTACTGTCGATACATGGATGAAAATCTCTTGATGCGAGTGAGAGGTGTAAGGCTAACACGTGTCCTCAAGTAGACTTTATAAGCACAACACATGCAGAATACAGTATTACAACTAAATCTTCTGTTGAAGGTGTGGCCTTAATGATTTCAAGTTTCAGTAAGTAGCATATTGGTAACAAAAATGTTACCTAACATACTAGTGTTATCCGTATTTATAAAGTATGAAAATGTATATCCAATGCAGTATATTTCACAAGTAAGTATCATTGTTAAAAATATCAATTGAATAAACATCTTATGCTATTAAGATGTGGCTTACAATATACTCAGTTCATAAAAGCACAACACATAAACCATGAGGGTTGTAGTTGTGTGGTTCATTTTGACTTTTTGTCCCTTTGACTGGTTTGTGTAAATGACGATTACATTTATACCGATCCAGACCTCCCTTCTCAGATGATTGAAATCTCATTCAGTGAAAGGCCTTGCAAATAGAAATAGAAATAGAAAAAACTTGAAGCTGTTCTATTACACACACACACACACGCACACACGCACACACAGAGTGATAGAAGAACAGAATTGTAAAAGTTTGCAAAGTCAACCACTCAGAAATTAGAAAATGCCAGCATTAAGTGTGCCTGTGCAACGCTGTCGCTCTGTGCTGGATTAAATATGCTCATTTGCTTTGTGGGGATGGCTCTTGTGCATTCTGGTGAACACTCAGAGCCATGAGGGGATAGAACAGGGGTCAGCAATCTTTCAGCAGTGGTGTGCCGAGTCTTCATGTATACATCCTAATTTAAGGCTTCATGTGCAGGTAATAAATTTTAACGTTTTTCAGATAGTCTCTGTATAAGTCTATAATATATAACCAAACTACTGTTATATGTAAAGTAAACAAGGTTTTCAAAATGTTTCAGAAGCTTTATTTAAAATTAAACTAAAATGCAGATCTTATTAGTTTAGTGTGATCCTTGGCCCTTGCTGAGTTTTCCAATGACTGGTGGCAGGTATTTAGATACTTTAAGCTGCACACAGGCTTCTGAGTGATCAGTTGGTAACTGGCTAGAACCCCAGATGGGCAGCTGAGGTGAGTGGAGCTGGCGGCTCGTGGGGCTAAATTTGGCCAAGTTACAAGTCTTTGGAGGGGGGAAAAAAATCACAATTTGTACATGTTCAGGAGAGACTTTCTAGAGTTTAACAGCTAAAATCTCTCAAGGTTCCATCCCTTCAGAGTTCCCAGTGCTGTGCATATTTCATTCTCACAGAGCTTTGGAGCATACTCTATCTCAAGGGTCGGCAACCTACGGCTCATGTGCCAAAGGTGGCACGCAAGCTGATTTTTGATGACACGTGGGGCGTGCTGAGCCGCTCAGCCTGCTGCTGCTCTGGGGTTCCCGCTGCTGGCCCCTGGCCATCCAGGGTACTGCTGCCAGTCCCACTCAGCGCCCGCTGCTGGCCTGGGGTAAGGAACCCCAGGCTTGTGGTGGGCTGAAACCCCAGCTGGCAAGGAGCCGGCGGTGGAAACCCCAGAGCGGCGGCAGGCTGATGATGACTTAGTTTTTCTTGCATTTTTAAAATTTCTTTTCAGATGAATAAATTGCATATTAACCAGTATGTAAATGTATTTGGTTTGGTTTCATTTGTCAAAACATTATTTGAAACCGTTTCACTGGTTAGGGTTCCTTAATGGTTCATACCAAACACAGAAAGATCAAGGACTTTATTTAATGCCATATTTGGCATTGCTGATCTGAAATTACATTCATAGTGGGAGTTATTTCCTGCTTCTCCTCCTCCACATATTTACATAACTCACATCAACTTTAATGAGTTAATAAAGTTAATGAGAGTTCACAAGCACATTCCTAGCTGATCCTGCAGTATTTTTTAGGCAGGTAAAACTCATATTGAAGTTAATAGCAGTTTCACTTGCGTAGGGTCTAGAAAACCTGAGGGGAGAATGAATCGCATTGGGCTATCTGATCTACATATGCAGCTCCGACTAACATGGGTAATTATGTGAGCAGATCAAGAGCGATATGTGGCTCATACAAGTAAATTAAGAGTTTCAACAGTCCTCCCCTTTTAGCTGAAAAGGGGCTGGGTCATTCTTGTTAGTTGGGGGGAAAAGTTAATAGCACATCAAGCATGTTTCCTGTAATTTCAGTAGTGTATCACATCATTATTAATTACTATTAATTAATACACTGCCAGAAGTGTACATGGTGCTTTGTAGACAAATTTAAATGACAGATTTCTCCTCAAAGGAGATTGCAGTTTAAATTAGCCTTAAAAACAACAAGGGAAAGTAAACAAAGGGTTGGGTGGAGAAGATATCAATCTTTCTCTGCCTAGGCTTTTATATCATGCTCATCACCATGGTGATAACTGAACACCTCTGGGAACAAGGATCACAACAGTGAAAGATTTATGCCTGTGAGTTTACTTAACTGGGTCTACTGTCTTAAGGCCCTATTCTGCTTTTGGATGGATGTGCACAAATCCAATGGAAGCAAGTTGTAAGAAGTTTATATTCACATTTTCAAAGACAATAATTTAGCACTTATTCTGCATGTGGGGCAGAGAAGGGCTTATCTTAATGTGTATATTTTGTATGAGTAATACCCGGGCATGAAAAATTTACTATACACTTACACCTCCACCTTTTCTTCCTCTAAATAGTATGTGTTGCAGGGAGAAAGAAGACCACATTGAAAGGATCTGCCCTAATCTGTCTCATGCTCCAGAACCTCCTGGCTGCTGTGAGGGGAGGGAAAAAGAGGTCTCTGCTAATCTACCTTTGCCCCGGCTTTAATTTTTTAGGTTTACATATCATGTAACTAACTCCAGTGCCTACCTCTGCTGTTGCTCATAGCTCTCCCAAGAAGTACCAACATGAAATAGGCATGATTTTCAACAGCTTCGCTGCTGCCAACAGAATTCTGAATACCATTGAGAAAATCAGTTCTCGGGGGTGAAACACACATTGCAGCACTCTGCTTTGTGAGAGTGTCATTGTTGGTCGGCATGTTCTCACTCTCTGTATGCATGTACTGGGAGTATCCCCAGGCCTTTCATACCCTCTGAAACCAAGGGCCAAACATATTGCATCAAGGAAGTTCCAGGAATCCCCAGAGTTAGCAGAACTAGCATCTGCAAGCTGCGGGTGGGGGTGGGGCATGTCTCCCCACCCTTTTTGGAACTGTTCCACAAAGCTTGATAGTATGGCAGCTGCACACTTTGGGAGCTCCAGGAGTTCTTGTGCCTATATGATGTTTTTTATGGGATAGTGCACCCCTCACCAATGCTGGGCAGTGGTTATATGCTTTAGAGTTTAGCCTTTACTTTAAGCCTTAATGACAAAAGAACAGAGCTAGACTTGTGAAAATTATCTGATATTAGTTTGAAGAGAACTGGAAATTATTCTTCTCTTCATAGCTTCAAAATAAAAATTATAAAAACAATTTTTCTTTCTTTCTTTCCTTTTAGAATTAAAGGTGAGGGAAAGGAAAAAGCTGATTTCCCCCCCCTCACCCACCTGCCCATTAAGTCTAGTAATGGATCGTGCATTCTTCCTTAACAGTCCGGTTAGTGTCCTAATTTAGACATTCTTGTAGCTGTCACTTTGTGCACCTTAATTGTGTCACAAATTCAATAAGATGTGTATTAGTTTTATTTCACTGAATTTAGTAGCTGCACTAGAAAGCTAAGCAAAGTTTATCTGCTGCTCAAACATAGCCCGATTAAGAGCTGCTGTAAGAGGATTACTCTGCTTCAGAAAGCATTCACAAACTAACTCTATTCATAGATATATTTTTTCAAGAAAGTGAGAAAAATCAGCTGACATGCTTTGATATGCAGGAGTTCACGTGTATGTATGTAATAGAGAGAGAGTGTGCAGTAAGATTTGACTCGGAAGTATGTGTAATGAATAAGGTTTTTGTAAATCAGATCTTACAAAGAAAAGTATATAGTGACCATTCTTTTTTGTTTCTTGTGAATACATTGGTTGGTTCACATGAATATTTCAAAATCATTCTGCCTTATATTAAAACAGTTCACAGAAAACTGACTTTGAGGTTTCAAATCACTTGTTTCATTATAATTTTTTGCATTCTAGGCTGTATTCATAGACTCCTATGAGCTATTTTTTTTTGGAAGGGACTTTGCATATTTGCCAGAGTGTTTTTTTTTTTTAGATGAGTCATTCTCATGGAAAGTGATATTTTGTTATCTTTCATAATTTATTGATAGTCTTCTTAGATATATGTTTATAAATTATTAAGCAATACAAAGTAGCTAAACAAAATCTTCTGACGAGTAGTGGAATGATATGCTTTCTAATCCAACACAGAAAATTGAATTTAAAGACATGGATTGCAATAAAGTACATATTTGAAATAAGGGTATTTGGGAATTCACTATAAAGGGATCCCATCAGGGATAGTGTGGGACCTGTGCTTGGCTTACACATCTCCCCCTCCCCTGGAACCTGCGTGGTGTACACACCCTTCCCAGGCTTTTTGATAACATCTACTTCAGTGTTGGGAACATTAAAGTCCCAGAGGTAACAGTTCAGATCTGTTTTCCTATCCAAACAGTTAAATACTTCTCTGTCTTAAGTTTAGAGCTTGACTTTGTAGGTGCTCTAGCCTGTTTTTTCAATAGAAGTACAAAAACAAAGATGTAGTTTTGGCATGGGACTGGAGGGTTCTGTTCCTGGCTGTTCTACAGGCTTCTATTTGACCTTGGACAAGTCACCTGATCTTTCTGTGTTCTAGGCCTCGTCTGTACTTAAAAATTAGGTTGACGTAGGTCTGGTGCTCAGGAGTGCGAGAAATCCACACCCCAGAGCATCATAGCTATGCTGATCTAACCCCAGGAGTGACACAGCTAGGTCATTGGAAGAATAGTGCTGTCACTAGGGGAGGTGCTGTTCCTACAGCACTGGAAAAACCCCTTCCATTGCCATAGGCTGTGACTACGCTACGGGTTATGTCAGCATAGCTATGGTGCTATTGCTATGCCACTATAGTCTCTGCAGTGTACACCTGGTCTTGATTTCCTATTTGTATTATTGGGATAATACTTCCTGAACTCCTCTGGTTCTTGTGAGGATTAATTTATTAATGCTAGTAAAGCACTTTGATAAACACGGATGGAAGACACTACAGAAGTGCAAAATATTTCTAATATATAAATATATCTGTGGCATAAACTCTAGCTTGAGCACCATTATCAGGCCACTCATACAGATATACACTGGTAGAACACTCAGTCCTGTCTCCAGGCAGATCTCAATCATCTAATTCCTTAGTTCTTATATTCAAATTTATATGGACAAGATGAAAATGGTGGGGCTCTGTCTATCCTGACCATAGCACAAAATGGTACCATGAATCTCTTCATCTGTACATACTTTGACCTTTCATAATACTGTTTGAGAAGTGGAAGAAACTTATTGTATCAAACAGTATGACTCATTGTGCCAAAGCTATTCTTGACATCCAGTTGCACCTTCTACATCTTATGATAATCTTCCTTCTGCTTAGCCCCCTTAATGATCTGATAAATTATTACAATGGACTTTGAACATCCTAGCTCTCTAGAAACCTAATCCCTCTGTGTGTGTGTTTGTGTGTGAGACAGAAAAAGCGAGAGTGTGAGTGTGAGAGAGAGCGAGAGAGAGGGAGTGTTTATATTCTGCCACTGGGAAGAAAAAAAAAAAAGGAAGGATATGTTTGCCTTTTCTCTCTAGCTAGATTTTTACAAGCTGAGAGGCTATAAAAGAGTTCTTCTGGCTTAAGAATATCCTTAAAAACAACCTTATAATTAATTGCAATCAAGTATTTTTCATTTCATCTTGAAACACTTCTCCATTGCTTCCACAGTTCTTTCCTCTGACAGGTTAATCTATCTATTTTGTACTTTCTGGGGTTTCCACACTTCTCTGTGCATTAATTAGGCAACTATCCACAACGGTGTTTTTCTGAATGATTATTGGATGCCTACTCTACACTCTATAGTAATTTTGCAGGTAGAAAATTTTGTGTAGAACTTTCAAGCTGTATTCAGTCTATGGGGGATACTGGAAGCCACTCAGTCCCTTTCTCCCCTTCCAGGATACAGTATTTCTTCTCATGACTGGCTCCACACCAAACCAAGCTGCTGCAGTTTCTTGATTCATAATCAGCTTCTGTGAATGGTGACTGACTATTTAATTAGAGTAATACCGTAACATATTCCTAGAGTGGTCTTTTCTCATTGAGAATCTCTTTTCCATCATTTTCCACTTATCTATTTTAGATCATTATAAAGCCTCACCCAACAAAATCATGACATTTTTGTTGAAAAAAGGATACAATTTAAGAAACATATAGATCGTGGAGCATAGTTTAACCTATTAACAAAGATACTTATTATATTAGTTTAGAAAATTATTTTGTTCTCTGAGAAATGGACAACTTCAGTATTTTACTTTGAAAATGGTTTTCTTGTTATTTCAGTTAGAAACAAGTTTAAATCAGAGCACACAAGAGCTTATACCCTTTTCGTTCAGTTACTGTATACTGTCCCATGAGCAACAATGTTTAAGTACAGCAATGGGGAAGCTATTGGACAAGTAAACCTTCTCTTACTAGCCAGGCTCCTGAATCTCAAGTCTTTTTCAAGTAATAAAGCCAAGTTTTTATTAGCTAAAACACAGGGGGTACGGGTGGAGTTTGAGAGCTGTTTGCCGTGGGGAGAAGAGGAAGAAGGGGGCGCTGATCATACAGACATTTTTAACTGCACTATCTACTACCTGTTAAAACTGAATAATGTGTCTAGTTTTTCCCCCTAGGTTTCTTATCAGTACAAAGATGGTATCACTTTGTTATTCCAGTTTTGTATTTCTACCAGTGTAAGACAGGAGTAATGCAGCAAACTGGGCTTGATATTTGTGTAGGCTGTTATTGCCACACACAAATTCTGTGCTCTCAGTAAGAGTTGCCAGAGGAAAGTGCACATCTGTGGACTGTTTTCCCACCCAGAGCCCTCAGTTTTGTACAGAAACAGGATGAATAGGGAAAGGCCAGTGTCCTGCCCTTCTGCAATTGTAAGCTGGTAGTGAGGGATATACCTGCTTGGACCCATGTCCTGCACATACTTTAGCACATGCTTAACTTTACTTACTGTGAGTACAGTTCTGTTGAAGTTACTGGGTTTACTCACAGTGTGTACAGCTAAACATGTGCATAAATGTTTTCAGAATCAGGGCCTTGGTCTAATGACTATTCACCATTCACTGCAAAATTTTCAAATCCCTGTCAAGGTAACTTTGAGCATTCAGTTTGATGGTGTGCATGTCAGCATGTGTTCCACTTACTCTTTAAGCAGCCAGATTCTGCCACCCTTATTCAAGTTGAATAGTACCGTGTTCCACAAATAGTTCTACTGAAGTCAATGCAACCACTCATTGTGAGTAAACTCTGGCTCCAGATGACATCATAATTTTCAAATTAGGTTTTCCCACCATGATGATATTTTCAAATTGGGCTCTGACAGTGAAGGGGATCTGAGCTGAAAAGCACTGCAAACACACCTCTTTATCCCTTTCAGACATCTGTAAATACATTAAGTATTCTGTTGATTACTGAAACACTGCTTATCCAATTTTAGTAACTTGTCTCGCAAACATTCACTACTGGGGTGAGCGCTTACTCATGCAAGTAGTGACATTCATAGAATCATAGATTAGGATTGGAAGAGACCTCAGGAAGTCATCTAGTCCAACCCTGTGCTCAAAGCAAGACCAACACCAACTAAACCATCCCAGCCAGGGCTTTGTCAAGCCAGGCCTTAAAAACCTTTAAGGATCGAGATTCCACCACCTCCCTAGGTAACCCATTCCAGTGAACCTATTCACCACCCTCCTAATGAAATAGTGTTTCCTAATATCCAACCTAGACCTACCTCACTGCGACTTGAGACCATTGCTCCTTGTTCTGTCATCTGCCATCACTGAGAACAGCCTAGTTCCATCCTCTTTGGAACCCCGTTCAGGTAGTTGAAGGCTGCTATCAAATCCTCCCTCACTCTTCTCTTCTGCAGACAAACAAGCCCAGTTCCCTCAGCCTCTCCTCATAAGTCATGTGCCCCAGTCCGCTGATCATTTTCATTGCACTCTGCTGGACTTGCTCCAATTTGTCCACATTCTTTCTGTAGTAGGGGCCCCAAAACTGTACGCAATACTCCAGATGTGGCCTCACCAGTGCCGAATACAGGAGAATAATCACTTCCCTTGATCTGCTGGCAGTGCTCCTACTAATGCAGCCCAATATGCCGTTAGCCTTCTTGGCAAAAAGGGCACACTGCTGACTCATATCCCACTCCTCTTCCGCTGTAATCCCCAGGTACTTTTCTGCAGAACTGATCATGAGACTCTCTGAGTTTCACTAGGCTTCTTGAACTGGGCTGCTCCTCCATTGGGCTTGAATGTGCCCACAGGCTTGGCTCCTTGGAGGGTGCAAAAGGGTGGGGACAAGTCACAAATGCACCAGAAGGGAATGTCTCTCACCATAAATTGTGGGTATCTGTGATTCTTCCTCCTTTTTTACATGAGGGATTAAATAGTTAACAATGTGATGTTTAAATTACCGTCATTGGAGTATGAATTAGTGCCTCACCTGAGATGAATGGGACCATTCACATCTCTTAGAGCTATTGTTCCAGCTCTCTTCAGACTTATCTCTGCAATGGTGACACCTGGGTCATATTTTGAGAGACAATACTCTGTTTTAAAAATGGAAGCTGAGATTCTGGAGAAGATAGCAATAGCTTCAGAGAGGCGCAAGTCAGTGTATGGTCATGTATCAACTGAGTTCTGTATGTGAACAGAGTTTAGACCCTTGGGGGCTTACAGAGAGCTTGACCCAGTTAAATTAAAGCTGCAGGGGGATGGCTAGTGTTGAATCTGCTCTAGGGCAGCTTTGCTCTGCCATACTCCTCCTCTCCTCCTTTGACATAACCCTGCCTCCCCTTATATTTGGCCTCAAGTATTCCTGGCAGCAGAGTCAGTGCAGGAGATATCACCAGTTTTGCGCTCACCGACTTTCCTTCTAGGCAGGGGAATTCTCCAGTTGCTCTAAATTAATTTGGCTGAGTTGAGAATCCAGCCCTATACCAGTATTAATTTTTACTGTTATTTATTACATTGCTAAGTATGAATTCAGGCTTCTCAGACTATGTTAAATTTCTTAACTTTGCTCTTTAGTGAATAGGGAGATACTGTGGGAAGGCACAATAGGTATGAGTTTTGGTCAGTGTAGCAGTCTTCCCATAATGCTAAGTATCTGTGTTAAAAGACCAAGGATAAGAAGTCTAGGTTTCATAATGGTATAAGAGTAAATTTAAACCCCTTACCCTACCTGGAATTAATGCTATAATTGATTATGTAACTTGGTTTAGCTAAGCCTGGTGATTCACTGTTTCCAATTTTTCTTGTTTTGTTACAATAACTGTTCACTTGTTTTGTTACCAGTGATTTTAGTTTTTGGGGAAATATCCAAACAAACTCCACAAGGCTACACATTTGTGTAAGCTTTATTTTATCCAGTTTTCCTTTCTCATGATCAAGGGTCTTTGATAGAAGACTCTGATTTCACATTGAAAAAGTGCCATATTAAAGCTTTCTCTTTCTGAGCGCCTCTTGTCATCAACAATGTCAGATACCACATTTCTTTTTCTTTGATCATAGCAGTCCAGGAGAAATCATTAATAGCAATAGTGTATAAATCCCTGTGCATTGCGCTAAAAAAGGGACCTTTTTGTTTCATAATAATCTTCATGGAATCACATAGTTGAATTGTGTATATGTGTGTCCTGTGTTAACAGATTTAGTGATTTCTGCTCTTTTCTTGGAACACCTTAATATTCCCATCAGAGTCCTGTGGATTTCCATTTTTACCCCTTTACATGTACACTCCGACGCTTCTCAGTCTGCATTGCAGTCATCATCCTTCCAGCCATGAAAGATTTGACAGACTCTATTCTCTTCAAAGCTCATTAAAGCTGCTCCTTGAATGGCCAGAAGACAGCTCTGTGGCACAAGATGGGGCATTTCTTCTTGAGGACACTCTCTGCTGATTTGGGAAATGAGAGAGGAGGATTAGAAGCAGCCCAGATGTTCCTCATGAGCAGAGAGTACTACCAACAAGGCCAGTTTTGGGCATCTGTGGTAAATTCATATAGTGTCGGATCCTACTTCCTTTGAATCCCACTTTACACATGGGGCATTGAGGCACAAAGGGATTAAATTCATCGCCCAAGGACACACAGGAAGTCTGTGGCAGAGCTGAGAACAGAGTCCCAGTCTAGTGCCTGAGCCACAAAACCATGCATCTTTGAAAACTACTTTGAGATTGGTGGATGTGCAATATAATTATCATAACTAGATATGAGAGGAAACCCCAGCACATCATCACCCAGTTAAAGACCCCTCTGGAGAATGGTGCAGAAATAGATCCACAAAGTTGGACAAGGTATAAACTCCTTAAGCCTTAGACCCATCTGTATACGTACATATTTGAATACTATGTACTGTAATTTCCATGACCTCATTTTGAAATTGCATCTCACCTGAAATACTGTCCTGTTTAATCTAATGAAAATTGTATGGTCAATAAACTGAACATAATCTGTTTCCAGCTGTATAGGTTTCATTGCTATCCAAACTCTCAACAAAGAAAAATGAGAGCTAAAAGCTTCACCAATCAAAACCAAACAAAATAATAATATTGCAAATGTATGTATTCTTTTGCCTGTATTTATGCTTGGGTTACCGTATAGTCAATCTGAAGAAAGGCAATTTCTCTTTTAGGGTAGCTTTACTTTTACCAGATGTGTCAATTGCTTTGTTCTTTTTAAAAGATTTAGTTAGGCTTGATCCAAGTGTTTTCTCAATTCTTTTGCTTCTAGCAGAATTGTTGAATAAGAACTAATAACTGCTAATGAACATGCAATATAGATTAAATTAAAAGGTGTGTGCCTTGCAGCACTGGCCTTAGGCAGACATTTGTACTGCACCACCATGTATTTTGTATGTGCTTCACATTTTGCAGAAAAGCTGTTAGAAATCTTGTACTGTTTTTAAAAATTACTTTGGCATGGTATTTTGTTTCTCCCCACCTATGAAGCCAAGTGTCTTAGTCACCAGGAAACCACTCTACAAGACTCAGAGAGAGAAAAAAATACATAATTAGAACACCTTAACAATTACCTAAAATAGTTTTTCAATATGTCCTAATTCTGTGATTTTCAGGTCCAATATTTCATAACCTCCCATCCAAGTGATGTTTCGTCTTTGGAAAATAGAGAATCATAGAATATTTGGGTTAGAAGGGACTTCAGGAGGTCATATAGTCCAAGCCCCTGCTCAAAGCAGGACCAATTTCCAACTAAAGCATCCCAACCAGGGCTTTGACCTTAAAAACCTCTAAGGATGGAGATTCCACCACCACTCTAGGTAACCCATTCTGGTGCTTCACCACCCTCCTAGTGAAATAGTTTTTCCCAGTATCAGTTTTTCATATAAGAGAACCCACCACTCAACTCCTAACTGTTATGGATGTGAGAAAACGTGAATTCAGTGTAACCAGTGCAATGACAACCACCTGCAGCCCGAAACAACAGCTCCAAAAGGTGGGACTAGCCCCATTCCTTTCATTGGGTCCTAAGTCAAATGTCCAGTGAAGATACTTTAAAAGCCTAAAGGCATTAAAAGTTTGACTTGTTTGTTTCACTCCTAACCTTGATTTTTGTATTGAGATTTTTTTCGTGACTGTAGAAATGTGTGTGTCTCCTGAGGGGTCAAAAATGAGGTTTGCATGCATCACTACCTTTTTGAAGTTGTGGATGGAGGGAAACTTTTGCATTAGTAATTTTGTTTTTTCAATGCAGAACATTTTGAGACCTGTAGTACTGTGTACCATGCTTTTCTTTCCTTTTTTCTTTTAAAAAAAAAAGTCAATTATTTCAACTGCTGTTGAAAAATGGATCTGAAAAAGAAAATATTCAGAAGCAAGCATTTTAATCTCAAGTTTCCGTGAGGCTCAATTAAGGAAGGGGAAGGGATGAGACAGGCACCATGTATAGTTTTTCTTGCCCAATTAAATTTTTTAGACAAAGAACATGTATATTAAGCTATAAAGCTTATTTTATGTAAGGTAACACAGTAACCAGTATAGAAGGACCACTTGTGTGTTCAGTTCATTACAAAAAATAGATATGCCAAAAGTCCCTCTGCAAAGCTCTAGCTCTGATTACTATATTGGGATGGAAACTGGTTTCCAGTCTCCTGTATTTGTTCCCCAAGTCACTGGCAATATAGGTAAGCATTACAGCATGTGTGTATTATCCATGGACTCTCTCTTCTTCCTGGAGAGGCTTTTTCCTGTTTTTGTCTAAATCCCTTTCTAGGAGTTAGAGTTACATACAGCACAGTAAACAGTTCTGATAGAAAGTAAAATATTAGTTTTGAGATTTCTAAGGCATACTTTTAGTTCATTCAGTTTTGTCTTAGGTTTGATCTTGTGCATTAAACCTTCGTTAGTGTACTTTAATATTTTCATTGTAGCTTCTACATAAGGTCGCTACGCATAGCATTTAATAGTGCAGAGTGCTCATGACTGTCTAGTTTTAATACTGTAAAGGTATTTCATGTTATGCTAGTCCAAAAGAAAAGGGGTATGAAGAATAGAACATTTGCTCCATACTGATCGAGACAATATGTCTGTCTGGAAGTCTGTGGTAGAATTACATCTGCTAATGGTTTTTATTAACAGACTCTTTTTTTCCTCTACATTTTAAGTGATGACCTTTCACTTCTTGGGGATGAAATTACTGCAGAGGCAGCACATTCAGCCCTTTAGGAGTTATCCTGAAATCCTCCAAAGAAAATCTCATCTTCTTTTCTCTGGAAGGTTGGATGGTTAGTCGGTAACCATGACAAAGGGCATGATGGGGGTAAAAAGGGTAACTTCAGGGATGAGAACCATTCAAGGGAAAATTAACTGTGTCATTTCATAAAGATATTTGTGTAAAATCAGGACAACGTTATTACATAAAACTGCCAAACACAAAGAGGCATTTCCTCATTTTTCTACCAGAGGAAATGATCATATGTACCAGATGTCTTCGTAAGAAAGGCTTTTGTCTTTGGAAACGAGATGATTTTATAAAGCTCCACTAGTGTGCTTGGTGCTGTACAGACAGAAGACAATGGTGGACTCAATTCTCTTTTCGTGTGAGCTGATTTTATACTGGCCTAATTTCTTCAATAGAATTATACCCGGTTTACACAGATATGAGAAAAGAATTAGAGCCAGAGTCCCAGCTCCAAGAGCTTACAATCAAGATCTGTCAAAGGTGTATTTCACCTTCTATTGTTGTTGGTTTGTATTTATAAAGCATCCTAAGTGTATATGGTTGTGAGAATGGTCAGGTTCTAGGACCCTGCATAAAGACGCAGAGCTATTTCTGCTGATGCACCTGAGCCAGGTAGTTCCTGTAATCTCCAATCCAGCAACAAAAGAAAGGTATGAGCCTTCCACTGCTTCAAAATCAAGTGAGGGCAGGTATAGAAAGAAACCTCAGGAACAGACAAACGCAGGAGAAAACAGGCATGCGCAGGAGAGGTTTCTTATGTTGCTTACAGTTAATAATGACGGCAAATACCAGGAAAGAGGTGATTTTGTACACCATAAGCACATGCGCTGTTTAGCGCCTTCTGCCTACCACCAATGGCACTTTATTAGGGTTGTCAACCCTCCAGGATTGACCTGGAATCTCCAGGAATTTAAGATTAATCTGCAATTAAAGATTTTGTCATGTGAGGAAACCTCCAGGAATACATCCAACCAAAATTGGCAACCCTACACTTTACACATGTGTAAAATAAATTCAGTCAGTGCTCTAAAATGTGTAGTCAAACTCTTATAACCAAACTCTTTTCCATATAAAAGAGATCTAGACACATTTTATGTGGAAACATCTACCTGAATTCTTGAACCCAGTTTGTGGTCAATGTTACCCTGAATGCACAAGGAATTTTTAAGCATGTAATTCCCTTGTATATAAACAGGAGATAAGAGCCATCTGTGTCCTTAAAAGATTCCACCAGTGAGTAGTTTTGCTGTATTCCATTCAGGCCTTGGCTACACTGGCGACTTACAGCGCTGCAACTTTCTCGCTCAGGGGTGTGAAAAAAACACACCCCTGAGTGCAGCAAGTTACAGCGCTGTAAAGTGCCAGTGTAAACAGTGCCGCAGCGCTGGGAGCAGGGCTCCCAGTGCTGCAAGCTAATCCCCATGAGGAGGTGGAGTACGTGCAGCGCTGGCGCTGCGACCACACTCACACTTCAAAGCGCTCCCACGGCAGCGTTTTGAAGTTTTGAGTGTAGCCAAGCCCTCAGTGCTGCAGAGAAAACCTGGTGGAAGTCTCTCATTACATTTTTTTTCCCCCTCGTCCACATAAAAATGTAAATAAAAAAATGACTTTAAATAATTTTTGAACAGCTGCTTTTGTTGCTGGGTTAAATAATTTGTAGCCATTATGTTTAAAGACTTCGTTCCCACTTCAAAAGAAATGCACAATAATATACAGGAACAGAGAAAAGAACACGCTAGCACATCTGCCACTTTGTGAGAGTCACTGGGGCTCTGATCCTTCAAACATTTACACATGTGTTTAAGTTTAAACACATTAGTACATTATTGGCTTCAATGGGACTACTCGTGAGTAATAGTTAGTTGAAGTAGCAGTTAAAAAACAAATGTGTCAATTTAAATAAAACTCCCAAAATTCATGTTGACAGTATAACCTCAACTCTTACTGTTCTGTTCCTTTTGGAGAGAAGTGGAAGGAGAGGGCAACAGATGGAAGAAACTCCAGAAAATCAGCTGCCATTTTTCTCTTTTCTCTAGTACCTAATCTTGCTATCACTTGAAAAAAATTTTGTATAAAACTACAATAAAACTTGTACAATTGAAAACAAAAACTTCAAAAATAAGAGTGTAGTTTAAGCTTCTATAATTGTTAAGGCCAATCTTGGTTTCAAATTTTACCCCAAAATCCAGTAAGCTGTGTGTGCTATACCATGTAGGCTGATCTGAATCTGAGTTCTCATTTTCTTGGTCCTGCAAGAGCTTGGGTGCTGTGTGAGGTTGCCTCCTAGCATTGACAGGTAATGGGGATCAAGGATATATTTACATTCCTAAAAGTATTTAAATTATATCTATCATATTCTGTTTGAATAAAATATTCCCTATCAGTGGGACACATTTTGTTTAATGCCTACTCTGGAATCAGTAGACTATGGTAAGGCTTCTAGTAGAAGTTCAAAAATTGCATTCATATGTTTATATGGATAGACATTTGTGTAATGGAAAACTGCAGTGTGTATGTGTGTGTGTGCACATACACTTCATTTTAATAATCCACTTCATAAATCGCATGGTCTTCCCCCGCTCCCTTGCTATCTCTTTGTGAGCAGTTTGTCAATGTGCACTGTCATCTCCAGTTTTAACTCTTGTTAGACAGCTAACACCCTTTAAAAGCAAATATTCTAAAGCTGCTTTCAAATGTATATTGGGTAAAAAAGATTTTTTTTTATTGAACCATCCCGTCAGATTGAAATGGACAGTGTTGTACGGTCAAAACAAATTCCCAAGGGATCTGAGGCTCTGATGTATGAAAAAATTAGGATTCAAGAGAATCTGGCTTTCCATCTTTGAATGTCATGAGAGAGGGCTGAGAGGGTTCTCTGAAGCTCATTACCCCTCACTGGTCCAACCTACCAAGAGTTTGCCGACCTTTCTAATACTCTGCAAGGCCTGTCTATTCCCACAGAGGTTGTTCTGAAGGGATTTATGGTCCTTTTATGTGGGGGAAAGTTAGGCATTGTGCCACTTCGTAAAACTTTTTGTTTTCAAAATATTGTGCTTGAGTAAGAATGTTTTGATTTAAGATATTATTACAAATTGAAATAGATAAAAGTAAATTATAGAAAAGAGGGGAATGAATGAGGACACTAGTAATGAAGATAAGGGGGGACAGACTGCAGACTAGATGAGAGTACCAATGTGGAAGAGGAGGAACCTGGTGGCATGATACCCACAACTCCACATGCCTCTCTGGAAGGAGTGGGAGAGAGTATTCATTCCATTAAGTCAAATTTGCTGTGGGGTAGAATTTTATGGGGAATTTGTTTTATTGTTCTCAGTGTAAGGAACTGTGGCCTTGTGAGCAATAGTAATGAGGTTCTATTCTCTGTTCTGCAAGAGGTTTCCTGTATGACCTTGGGGAAGTCATTTAATTTCTCCTGGGCTCTGTCTCCCCATCTGTAAAATAGGGATAATTATGCTTCCCTTCCCCAGAGAAGTGTTGTGAGAGTAATTTAATTAATGTTTGTGAAGTGCTTGGATACCACAGTAATGAGCACCATGGAAAAGTAAGTGCATTTTTAAAAACATACTTGTATAGAAAGCTTTATGGATTCACCTACACATTAATAAGTGTGAATAAGAAAACAATTTGTGTCTTTTAATTGTTGGAATAATAAGAATATTAACATGCTTGCCTGGGCCACATCTGCCAGAGTTAAAGGTGAGGATCAAATGTTTTTATTTTCTGTCTGTTCCAAAACACAGCCCCTTCTTCTGAGAAAGCAAGTAAAATAGCTTCTGTTGACCCTCCTGATGTGCTCAGCCAATCACAGACAAAGAAAAATGCCATGTGACCTTTCCCAGCAAATACAGCTCAAACTTGAAACGCACCAGTACTTAAAATGTATTTGGACATCCAGCTAAAACAATTTTTGGTTCTCACTAGCTCTGGCTAACATGATGAAACAAATTCAAGTGAATGAATGAATGATTGTTAACAAATTAGCATCAGATTTAAAGTTTTGCAGAGCCCTCATTATTAACGTGTCTTTACGGAGAAGGTATCCATCTATACTGCTCCCCATCACCGTAATATCTTGAGTCTTGTCCATTTGAAATCTCTCTGTCCTTCCTGTACAGATTACATATGCTAAACATTTTGTACTAATTTAAATAACTATAAATACATGCTCATAAGGTCATTGGTAGATTTGTCATGGATCCACAGGATTGGTGCTACACCCCGAGCTTGGGAACAGTATCTTGGAGAAACCCCTTCGATGTGCCAGACCCTAAGAGAACTCTGTCTTCCTTTGGTGTAGGCCATTTGACCTCATCACCTCTGTGAGACTGAATCTCTGGGCTTCAGCACTCCTGCTTCACTCTGTGAGTGCTGTTCAGCGAGGCCAACTGAGATACTCTCCTGGTTAGAGACTTGTACACTTTTGGAGGTAAATGCACCTCACCAAGCATTTACAGTGATACTTAAGCCCTACTATTTGGAAAACGCTGGTTAGTAGCCAACTGGGACACAGCATTGAAAGGCCTTAGGTTTTCATAGAGTCATGAAGGTTAAAGAACAGTCCATTCTGGTGAGCCCAGAGCAATCCACCAAGCCAAGCTGTAGTGAACTCCATTTCCAGGCTCTCTGCTTCTCTCTCTCTCTGACTTCTTTCTTCGTCGGGTTCCCAGGTGAGAGAGCTCTCAAACTTCTTCCAGAGCCAACGTATCCCTCATCTCATACTTTCCAGTCCTTTGTTCTTGAGCTGGGGGGGTCTCTGCTCAGCTTCTCTACTGAGAGGGTCAGTCTGAGTCATTGGAGCGTCTCTCTGGATGCCTGGTTGATCTGTGTTGGTTTTAGCCAATTCCTTAATAACTCTATTCATTCCACCTTGACAGACAGGGCCAGCAGCTGGTGTTCTAGAGGTTTTGTTGTATACATGTTTTAGTTGGTAACATTTGGAATCCTTCTCATATTATACCCTTGCCTTTTTGGACCAAAATAAGTACCTTTTATTAATTAAGCATTACTTTACTTGTGACTGGATGCCTTCACTGTTTGAATATAGGATTGGCCTTTGTTAGTGTTGTCTGTAATTAAGAGTGAATGTTACTTATTAGTGGTTGATTGCTGACAGGTTGCTCAGCTCTGTACAGAATAAGTTGCTTAATTCATGCAACAATTTCATGTTGTGTTCTGTGAATATTTTGGTTTGACGATGTGTCCTTATTGGATGTCTTGCAGGTACGGGAGAAAGTGGCAAAAGCACATTCATCAAACAGATGAGAATTATACATGGATCAGGATACTCTGACGAAGACAAAAGGGGTTTCACAAAACTTGTGTATCAGAATATATTTACAGCAATGCAAGCTATGATCAGAGCTATGGAAACACTCAAAATCCCATACAAGTACGAACACAATAAGGTGAGATTTCTGTTTAAATATGCAGTTGAATGCTTTCCACTTTTATATACTAGGGAATGTATGGAAAGGCTTTTAAACTCAAACTCATACAGTTGCTTCATGGTATTTAAGTTATGCTGTGCTTAACGTTTAGATGAAAACATCTTGCATACTGCAGATTGTTGATGCATAGGACCACATCCTGACTCCTGGCTCTCTTCCCTTTGCACTGCTCTGGCTCTACAAACGGGACAGAGAGCTGTCGTTAACAAGGATCCACCTGATTAAGGGAGCGTTTTTGGACTGGCTGGGGGCATGGTCAGGAGCAGAGTGGAGTTTGATTGTCATGCGCTGAGATTCTTGGAACCATCTTCCCTCCTGTTTTTCCACCCTTGATTCCATGTAGAGCATGGCTCAGCCAGACCTGGACACCTGCCCCATAATATTTAAAATACTGATAAAATAGGGCTTTATCTATAAGTAGGGGTAAATTGTTATACAAGTTAAACTTGTTTGCATTTAAGAACGAGGAGTACTTGTGGCACCTTAGAGATTAACAAATTTATTTGAGCATAAACTTTCATGGGCTACATCCCACTTCATCAGGTGCATGCAGTGGAAATACAGTAGGAAGATACATATACAGAGAACATGAAAATGTGGGGGTTGCCATACCAACTCTTAACGAAACCAATCGATTAAGATGGGCTATTAGCAGCAGGCGGGGGGCAAAAACTTTTGTAGTGATAATCAGGATGGACCACTCTGAAACTTGTTTGCATATGTTACTTTAAAATGTTGTTTCAGTGCTATATATTTTGGAAACTCAAACTAATATCAAAATGGGAGTGAGTGCATGTGTATGTGATTGCTGTTAAGTCATAATTATTGACACAAAGTGACAAGCAAACAAATTAAATGGAGGCTGATGACATCACTGAAACTCACAACATTTGTGCTTTATATGAAAAGGGCAAATCTTTGTAAGCATTTGTCAGGTTTTATATAGCTAAACCTGAGTTCTTTCTGACCCTTTTTGTATTTACTTTAAAGATTTTTGAAAAATTTTTTTTTTAAACACTTCAATGAAAGTTAGTAAAACTCCTAATATTCATCAGAACATAGGGGAGGTTTCATGCTTAGTGGGTAAAGAACAGGACTGGAACATAGAAGCTGGGGTCAAATACATACATGCAGCTCCTGCAGACTCCCCTGGAAGTTGCATAACCTGTATTTGAGAATTTGCCTCCTGGATTCTAATCCTGGTTTTGCTGCTGGCTCACTATTTAACATTGAGCAAGTCTCTTAAGTAGAGAAGAGGTTTGTTTTCCAATAAGGAGAATAAAATTGAGATAATATTTGCTTGCCTTTGCATAGATTTTTAAAGTATTTGAATGAAAAAGTATTATTTTAAGGCACAAAATTGCTTAAACCTGTATTTTTCTTTTTAAAAAAAACTCCTGAATTTTATCTAATAGCATCTCTTTGTAGCTGCTGGGAATATTGAAAAACCTTAGTGTTTTGCTGCTACAGCAAAGAATCAAAAGAGATTATTTGTAATATCCATAATCTCCCAGGGGTTTTGTTATCAAACTCTCTCGCCTTTCAGTGAGAATTTCTTTCTTGCAATGCTGGCTAGATATGGTCCTAATGATTCAATTATTTTTTCTCTGAAGTGTATGCTCTCCTCACTCTGACTCTTGTGAAGTCAGTTACCCTGTTTATTTAATCGTGCTGTAAAAAGTGAGATTAACTCTTGCCAGTCACTCAAATATTCTTTCTCTGTATTTGTTGTTTAAGTACCCAAAATGTCAAAGAGCAAGGAAATCCACAGACCTAAACCTCTATTAACCAGAAACAACAGGATTTAATAAACTGCTGTTAAGGTGGACACCCACTGTGTTGAAGTATATGTGGTTTAATTATTAAAGGTGAACTGCAAATACAGCATCCAAAATATCATTGACTTCAGCAATAGGAAGTATTGAGCCTGTTGTGGCTTGCTAGTGTAGACAAGACCAAACTGTTTTTAATCAGAATTTGGAAACTCTGTTATAGTAAATCATAATCTCTACCTAAACTAGTTGTTGTTTTCTTGTATGAGTTCTAGTTGGTTGAATATGTTATGTCAGGTGAGTTCAATGAAAGACACATCAGAGCCTGTGTGGTGGTAATGATTATTTTACTTATTCTTACGTAAAATCTAGGTACTTTTAAGGGCTAGAGTCTGAACCCCTTACTCTCCTGGAATAGCCACAAGTGGATCCATTGACTTTGATGGGGCTATATGTGAAGTAAGGCACTACCCAGCATGAATAAGAATATATGGATCTGATCCTAAATTTACAGGGACAATGCACAATTTCTTTACAGAATCATTGCATATAAAAATATAAGTGACACTACAGTTGTTTCAGAATCATGTCTAACTGTTGAGGGACATGATCTACCAAATTTATATTTTGTAGAAAAGGTCACTTTAAAACAATGAACTCAGATCAGACTCTACTTTAAGTCTGCTGAAAACAAATGCGGTACCCTTGCATCCTAAAAAACACAGGAAGGGCACTTCCTATTAACTTGAATCTCATATCAGGAAATCCTATCTCTAGAGAATTTCTTGAAGTTTGAGTAACAGCCTATTTTTAGCTCACCGCTTGTTTTTCCCCCTCTGTTTTGAAAACTGCACGGCTTCCAGTTCACAGTAACATTGATTGTGCTTAAAGACATGAGAATAGAATGGCTCTTGTTCATTAAATACTAGAGACTGGGGGTTTGATCTAGAGGGCATAGCAGGGATATTTTCTGTCTCAAGGGTTTCTCCATTCTTTGTTCAGGAGGCTCAAAATCTAGGGATGTTTTGGACATCTGACTGCTCCTGCAATATTAGATGATGCCAGTGAGGAAAAAAAATGGCTTTCCCTTCCCACCCTTGCAGTGTCCACCTAAATAGGCAATTGGGACTTTGTTATGATAATCTAGGCCTCTGTGACTTCTAGGCTGGATAACTGTAATATGTTCTATGTCGGCCACTTGGAAGAGGCAGCTAATGTAGAACACGACTGCCTACCTATTAAGCAGTGCTAGCCACAGAATACATATCAGGTCATTTCTTCAGGAACTGCATAGATTTCCTGATAGACCGCATAGACTTAAGTGGTTCAATTAAAGAAGGTTATTCTGATCTTGGCTGTTTGTAAGACTCATTACCATGGTGGGAGAAGTCAGCTGAGAGCCTCAAGCTAGGTATCTAGAATGAAATGTCTGAGAGCTTGTGGTGGGAGATTTTGTCATGCAAGGCCTTGACATCAGAATTCTTTCCCTCTGGTAGTCTGACAGAATTTGAGTTCTTTTGAGGTTTAGGGCATTGGGTGCGGCTTGTTTCTTCACTCAGGATATTGCGTGACCTGGGGAGTGGTGATTTATGGGTTGGCATTTAGTTTGTTTTTGTAGAAGGCTTGTTGTTTTTCCTTCATATCTTGAAACTAAAAGTTGAAGTAATTGTGAAAGTTTTTAAAGTTTATAACAAGTCAAGATGCATGGACAATTAAACTCATTTTATAAATTTAAAAATAAGCATGAGTTTCACATGCAAAAATGCATCGACAATTACCAGGATTACATACAGAAATAAGGTTTTGCATCCATACATGGCTCATCGGGAATCTAAATGGCAACTTGTGCCTGAAAATCCACAGTGTGAGCTACAACAGTAATCATTGCATATGCAGCTAGAAATATTCAAGTTCACTCATATTTTTTACATTCAAAATGTAGGCCTGTCTTTCAGAAATCTGGCCATGTGTGTCTAGGCCCCTGTCAATAGTGTTGTCAGCTACAAAGTTCAGCATAGCATTATTAGCCATTATTTTCACCTCTAACTTCTTCTCAGAATCTGTGTTCTTAATAGCGGATTGGAAGCAATGGCTTTGGAGACACTAGTCCTGAGCCTTCCCTCCTGTTGTGTATTTCCTACATGAGCCAGTGGTAGAGGGACAGGGGTGGGAGTGAGCGTATCAGTATGGATTTTTTATTTTTCTCTCCCACCATTATGGAAGCACTTGCTTGGGGAACTACTTAACAAAAGGCTCAAATCACTGCACTGGAGATATACAGTTCCCAAAAGACAGTTTTCTATTTCTATTTCTCCCTAACAGACAGGCACAAGAGAGGCAATAGACTAGTTCTGGATTGGTGGCTGGTGTGCACAGAATCTCATTCACAGGTAACAAGTCCATGTGAACCTAACTTGCCAGATTGCTATAATGAAGTGTCCGGCAAGAAACTGTTGATTCAAAGAGGCTGAAAAGACAAAAATGAGAGCAGGCCTTGCCAGCAGAGCAAGGAGTTTGTACTTGTTCCTAACTTCTGCTGTAGGTTTCAAATATCTCTGTATTCATTTATCCAAGGTCATGACCTGAGACTCTATTACAAAAGGCAATCTGTATATTTACTGCCCTGTTATAAAAGGAATGTTTCAAAATCCAAAATCAAATGGATGAGGCAATTTTTTTAAAGTCAAAATTCTGTGTGCACAATCTGACTCTGTAGTATTCACCCCACGCTGTTGTGCATCCGGTTGTTTCATTGCTGCTTCAGAGCCAGACAACTCTAGCCACAATATTTTGGAACAAATTAATAAAAACTGTAAAAGATCTGTAGTAGCTATGGATGCCAAATTAGATTAAACTCACCTCTCAAGTAAATGATTTGGAGATCCAGGTGAACACCGTTGAATCCCAGCCACCTCAGACAAAAAACACTGTTGATGACAAGGCCTAGCTCAATCAGCTCACCTGACATGCAAGAAGAATAAAGTTTCAGTATGTTCAATAAAATTGCTCATCGACTTCTAGACAGGGAAGATTCTAGGGGACTACTGTCCTTTTTAGAAAAATGAGATTCCTGTGATATTTAAATGAAGTATTTAAGAACAGCCTATTGACCTGGAACAAGCTTGTGAAGTTGCTCTCAAAGCAAATGTACCATCTGCATGATTTTCTTCAAAGTCTCAAACCTGAGGGACTGAGACAGGGTCTTAAAAGTAGGTTACAGAAAAGAAGGCTTTATACTGTCAGCATTCGTTAATATTGAGCATATCTCTTTAGCAGTCTCAGAAATCCACCTCAAGACACACAAAAGTGAAGAAATTTGTCCAATAAAGAGAAGTTTTACAAACAAAGATAATGAAGCACCGTAATTCTACACTCTGGTTACTTCTGGATGCAATTTCTTGGCAAGGAATAGATTTTCTGGGAATCAGCCACTATGAAAACCTGTGTAACAGGATTTAAATTAGCATCACACCTAACAGCATGAGTGCAGAAAAGGAACCATGGACTGTACCCACTATAGATTCACAGGAATCATACTGTGCTGTAAGATGAATGCTGAGGGCTCCCAGTAACTGCTTCACCCTTCTTTCCACTTGGGAGCCAGCAGTGAGAGGAACATCAGGGTGTCTTTATTTAAAACAAACAAAAAATCGCCCCCCAAAATGCAACAACTCCTCTCTGGAACCCTTGCTTTTCCAACAGCACCACAGGGAGCAGTGCTAAGGGCTGACATACTCCACAGCAGCATCCTGATGTTGTTAGAAACATCCTCCTCACAATGTGAACTCTTTGCTTTACACTGGCTCGTTGACTGATTAGTTCTAACCACAGCTGAGTCCTCCTTCATTTCCATGCTCCGTTTGCTGCCATAATTCACTTACCTCACTCTGCACTCCTACTTCTCTTTTTTAACACTGCTTCCCTTCTGCCTCATTCGTCCAATGGGAGAGATTCCCGCTTTCTTCCATTCTTCGTTCTCCCACTGTGTCCTCATCCACTCCTTACCATTTCCCTCTCTCTCACTTCTACCTAAACCACACATAAAAAGCTAATTTTGTTTCTTTACAATGAATCCAGGACCTTATTTTTAAAATGAAGCATGTGCTTACGTGCTTTGCTTAAGTGAGGCCTTAGTTTCACTCGGTCTCACATCTCCATTTGTAAAATCTCAATAATACTTCCTTTCCTGCACTCTTTGTCTTATTTGTGCCATGTCTAGTACATGAGTTGTAGATTCTGTCATATCTGAGTTGTAGGTTCTGTCATAATACTACTAATGATGATAAAGGCACCTAAATAAACATTGGCAGATTTTCGGAGATATGGAGCACCCACAGATCCCATTGAACTTAGTGATACTCACTAAATTTTGGCCTTTCTTTTTTTACTCCTTTTGGGGGACAGACTTACTCCAGTCTCAAAACTCTGGCCAGCTTTTGCATAATATATACAATCATCTAGGCACATTGTGTATTTTTAATGTCATACACAAACAAGGAGGTTTGGCTATATGAATGTCAGTACAATTTTGCTGCAAGACTTCTAATTAAATCTCATTATACGTACTGCACCATGTTTCTCTTTCTGTCAATTTAAAAATTATTAGAAAGGGGTGTTTAAAGAAAACCTTCCAGAAGATGAATACATGAATGTATGTGTTTTAACAGTACCTTTGTTTACAGACCACTGATTTGTAAATTGTAAGCAGCCACCAGGTCGAGCATCAGGAGAATATTTTGTTTTATTACAAATGATCTTGCAAACAAATTTTTTTTTCCTCTTCCAGGTGAAATCCCAACTACTAAAACAGAGAGACCATTTTAGCCCCAATTCTTCAAAGAATTACAAGCATGCTGAGCATTTAGGTAGCCCCCCTAAATGTAACAGAATTACTCCTGTGCTTAAAGTTAAGCCTGTTTATAAGTCTTGATAGGATCAGGGCCTTAATTATGAACTACATATGCCGTAAGTGGGCCCCTACCAAATTCACAGCCACGAAAAACATGTCACGGACTGTGAAATCTGGTCTTTTGTGTGAATTTACCCTATACTATACTCATTTCAGGTGGGAGACAAACATTTCTCAAATTGGAGGTCCTGACCCAAAAGGGAGTTGCAGGAGGTCACAAGGTTATTTTAGGGGCACCATGGTATTGCCATTCTTACTTCTGTGCTGTCTTCAGAGCTGGACTCCCAGCCAAGAGCCGCTGCTCTCCAGCTGCCCAGCTGTGACAGCAGCACTGCCACCAGCAACAGCGCAGAAGTAAGGGAAGAAGTACCACAAAGTCCCTGTCAATAATCTTGTGACCCCACTCCCCCATTACTCCTTCTTTCGGTCAGGGCCCCTATAATTACAACACTATGAAATTTCAGATTTAAATGGCTGAAATAGTGAATTTTATGATGTTTAAAATCCCATGACCGTAAAATTGACCAAAATGGACTGTGAATTTGGTAGGGTCCTGGCCATAATATGGTGTATTGCAGAAATAAATCTTAGTCATAATTCTTAATGCTTAATGTTAGCAACTCATTTTGTTGTGCAATAAAATGTTTTCCTCTTCCTTTTTTATTTAGCATTTTAAAATAATCTCTTGTTCACTTTAAATATTATAATTTATAAATAAAGGACTATACTTAGGCAAGAGGAAATTAGTATGTACAGAAGGACACAGCTGGCCGGGAAGTGATGTCTGTTTTCTATCTTTCCTGTACCATATTTTATTTCATCAGCTAGTGTGGAAAGCAGGAGCTGGTGGCTGCTTGCTTGGTGATCTCTGTACATTTCATATGATCTATTGGGCTGTGAGAAAACATAATTCCAAAAACCTTAGTTTCCTCAGTAACTAACTCTGCTCTTGTCTAGTCTCAATTCTAATGTATGTGGCACATCATTCTATTAAAATAATCGTATATGTCTGTTCACATAATCACACATTCATGCAGGCACTCTATCTGACAGAGGGATGGAAAATAGGAAGGGTAATCAGGCCATCTACTGTATGAAATGTGA
Source organism: Chelonoidis abingdonii (assembly GCF_003597395.2). Taxonomy (NCBI): domain Eukaryota; kingdom Metazoa; phylum Chordata; order Testudines; family Testudinidae; genus Chelonoidis; species Chelonoidis abingdonii. The sequence continues at coordinate 102,785,655 of NC_133774.1, read as the reverse complement.
GGTTGGGGTTTTTTACCTGAGAAATGAGGTTTTGTACTCTCCGTCTAATACTGAAGTATTGCTTTCTGAAAAGTATTGCTTTATGTGCAAAATGGACACATCGATTAGCAGTAATACCACTCCATTATTTTATTAACACTATTTGAGTCTAATTGCTCCACAGTTAATTTTGATAACAACATTGGATCCAAAGAAATATTCTCTTGATTTTGTTTTTCTTGAAATTAGATCTTTCTAAAAGGGTTTCAGATAAATTGTATCCAGTTCTATGTAACAATTCTGCAAGTTTGGTAGACATTAGAATACTTTATTTCTACTATCATACAGGACTAGTGATAAATTAAAATGGCTGAAATGGGTTAAGAAATCTACAGCATTTGTTCGGAGGTTTTTGTTTGCCACTTTCTCTATTCACTTCCTATGAGGTAAAAGTTGTAACGGCTCTGAGATGAAGAAGACTTTCGCTTATACAATTCTACTTTGGTTGAGAAAAATGGTTAACCCTGAGCAACTGAGATTTAAAAAAAAAGTTATTGAAGTTACTTTCTCAAAATTAGTTTGAATTTTGAGTAAGTGTTTAATATGCACACTGGAATATACCGAATGATGGGTGTGTGCACTTAATGACCCTGATTCTTCACTGTAAGATCTATAGTTTTTACCCCATTTCAGCATGTATAACTCTACCAAATTGGGTCCCAAGCTGGTGAATACCTAGACTCATAAATAACTTCACACTTTACACTGGCCATATGCCTAGGATGTGTGTTTTTTTTAAGATTAGGGACTCATGATATTAGCATTTTACAACCATTTTACTCTCTGCATTCACTTCGCACAGGTGTAAATGTCCACTTAGGTGAGAGGCATGGAAGATTAAGGGCCAGTATGTTGATTATGAAAGAGAGATTTCTCAAAGAATAACTAAGACATAACACTGCTGGCAGAGAAGTATATGAGACCATAAAATAATTTTTGCAGACTGTTTAATGCTATATAAACCGCGTAAACGAATTAACAGACTACATGAAAGTAAAGTACGTGCATAAGTGTTTGCAGGAAGTGGGCCTTATTTGCAAATTCTTAAGAAGATTCATTCTGTACCCAAATACTCAGTGTTTTAAATTTGTGGATGATATTCTGTATACAGAACAAAGAGACTGAATTTCTGTGGTAAGTGCTCTAACTCGTGTCTCTCTGACATGCACTATATATAGTGTGTCTGTATGTGCATTATAAATACAGGGTCCCAGACCCTCAACTGCAGCTGAGGAGTTCTTGACTTGGCACTCAGCAGTAGTGCAAATAGACTGCTGGCTTCCCGTGGTCCCAAGGGACTAATACATTAGCTTTGGATCACTGGAGTAAAAGAAAGCCATGGCCACATCTGCTTCCTCCCCGCCCCCGCCTCTAAACACAGCCCATGTGCCAACACCGGGAGTTGGGAGGTGTTATGGTATGGCAAATAGCTGTACACCACTAGAGGATTGCCCTACACTGGGACGAGATACCAGCAGCGTTGCTTTATGGCTGCTTTGATGTTTGTGCATCATTGTATTTAAGCAAATAAGGCATACACTTTGGGATCAGAATAGGCTCCAATGGTTTTTATGTTTTGTTCCCTTTGTTAGATTTATTCCTTTCTTAAAAGCATGATTTCACCATGCTCCTCTGAGAGATGGTGCCATCTTGACCTTGGAAGGACATTGCTGTAGCTGAAGACTTTGTTTCCTAGCTCTAGTATTTGTAAAGCAGTGGGGGAAAACAGGTCACAGTGGCAGCTCATTTCATAAAGAAGAGGTTTAGAGCAAATTATAAAATATGATTTGCTTTTATGCTTCTCTTATGTGTGTTTATTCACATATTATTATTTTGGGGTGGTCCACTGGTTCAGTTTATCATACACTGCTAGTTCTCCTTAGCTAGGTGCCTGCAGTTGGAGAAATATGGTAGCATCAATTATGCAAGGCTCCTTCAAGGATCATTTGAACAGAAGTCTGCTGAATACTAAATAGACATTTAATAGCTTTTACACTGGCAGGGTTCATTTAGTAATCTCTCAGACAGAATCAACAACTCATAATTGTGCAGAAGCAGGGCTTGTGCCGGTATTTTAATAAGTGCTCTGACAAGTATACATTAGTATTGAAGTACCATTGAATTTAGCTTACATGTTAAGGAAGTGTCAATCTACCTTTCTAGGATCTAAAAAAAAATCTGTTAAAGGGCCTGGCAGTCCCCTCACTGTCACTCATTACGGTAGTAATGGGGTTATTCCATGTTATTTGATATACATTTCTGTGTCCAAACCAAGGCATCCTGCTTTAATCTGTCATTTAACTTCTGAGGCCAGAAGTATCCACTTTGTCAGCCTTCTGAAAAGCCAGCTTGCTTGCTTGCTTTCCTAAAGGTACATGCAGCAATAAAATAAAAAATAAACAAGAGTTGGGGAAATTTTTAACCTAACAAAACCACAGTCCTATTCAGACAAGTGGTTTTCTTTTTAAAACCTATTATGTCATTTTTGTGTGTGTGTTTCCTGATTTCACTGTAGATTGTTTGGTTTTTTTAAAAAAAAAAAACAGAAGCTTTTTAGTTTGTAGAGCTGGTCAAAACACTTCATTCAGATCTTTGTAGACAAAAAGGTCCGTTTTTAAAAACTGGAAACTTTTGCAAAAAGCTTTTGGGGTTTTGCAATTACAAATGGCAAATTACAGAATTTTACAGGATTTTAAGTATGGTGGTTGTTTTTTTCCTTCTCCCCCATTTTTCTTTTTGCCACTCTGCAACTTGTCCAAAGTGCCTCAACCTTTGAAAAGTTACAAATAGCAACAGGAAAAGATTCTTTCAAAAGAAAAAAGAGAGTGCAAAAATCTCTGGATATAATTTTTTCTGTGGCATTCAGTGGCCAAATAAATACATAAATAAGAGAAAATATTCAAAAAAAAATTCATGACAAATGTAATGGCCAAAAATCATTTTGGAATGGAAAAATTAAAAAGCTGTAAAAGAGAGATTTTGTTTGTTTTTGACCAGTTCTGTTGGTTGGTAAGCAGCTTTCAGAGATCATTGTGGTGTGATTCCCTTGTAGAGGAGTCAGTTGATTCCATGGTGATAAATTGAGATGCCACAAACATTGGATTGTGATGTCACTAAAAGATTCAGTCAAGGAGAGGAGTTTCCACAGGATATGTGGAAAAACACATTGTGGGGTCTTTACTGAGTTCATGGGGCATGACAAAAGAGAAACATGATCTTAATGGGGTAGTGCTTATAGGGTAGCCAAGGAGTGCATGGGAGATTTCTACAAGGGGTATGGCTTGCAACATGAACTGAGCCCTGTAGTGTTCAGAGAAGAATCTAAACTTTTAGGATCACGTATCCAAACTGAGCCGCTGAGCTTTTTGAGCTTTACACTTCACTAATTCTAATGACACTAATCGGGAATACAAAGATAAGAAAACAAAAAATCCCAGACCCTTTTATTCGATTAATTCTAAAAGGTCTCATAAAAAATAATTCCTTTCCTTTTAGCAAGGAAACGCACATAAATAAAATTGCGCTCAAGTGAGAAGAGCATTAACTGTACAGCAATTGATGAGAGCTGCATAGCTCATGTCCTGCTTGTGTGATAAACCAAGACGTGTGTCTGCCCTTGCCTTAGCAGGATACAGTCAAATACGACATTGCAAAATATTTTAAACAGTAACTCTCTATTGCAAAAATTAATACCGCTAAATAAAATTGTTTCTTCCTCTCCCTATTTAAAGATACAAATTTAGTAAGGGTAAATAGCCATCTACTGGAGCAATAACTAGTTTGCTGTGTAGTTTTTCTTTTCTTATTCCAGCAGTCCCTTCTGCTCCAGCCTTCTGCTCGTCCCTCTTTGGACACTCTTCATCTTTTGTGGTCTTCCTGTAGAGCTTCCTGTGTACTGCACTTTGATGATACTGTGTGACTCAGCAATGTGGGTAGTGTTTTACGCATCTGACAAATAATAAAACTGCGACAGGGCTATGTAGTAAGAGTCTCCACTCTAATCCACATCAGAATGCTATATCCTGAATTTGCAGCAAGATGCACTTCTGTGATCTAGTAGGCTGTTTCTGTTTCTAATTTCTGTAATCTAATACAGTAGAACAGGCTATGGGGAGGCATCCTTTTGTGGCTGCATCCCAAACAGATGTTATAAGATTCCGCCTGTACTGAAACCAACACCGTCTTCAGAAGCCTTGATAACGTAAAATAGTATGAAATTGTGGCAGTTCAGACATTTTTAGTATAATTTTGGTGTCCTGTACTGTTGCACTAAAGTATATGAGAATTAGATTTTATTATCGGCTTTCCTCTTAGGAAAGAAATTAAAATTAGATTCTTCTCATGAAACCGTCTCAGTGAGAGAAGATTTAAAGAAATATATTTGGGGGAAGGTTTGGAGCAAATGTTAAGAGTGTTACAAATAAAGGGAGCTTGACAAATGACGTATAGGCTGAAATGTTGAGAACCTACTTCTAATGTAAGGATTAATCTCAAAAGATAGATTTGTTCATTAGTGCTTCTCCACTGTTTAGATGGGCTCATTAAATCATTATCCTTTGAACATGACATAATTATTGCTCTCTTTCAAGGTGCCAAGTAAGCTTTTCCCCTACCTTTATTTGATTTTTATAAAATAGAGGCCTTTCTAGACTTGATGATTGGGTCCCTTTGATGGATTCAGTCTCTGATGTGTCACCTGTGGTATCCTGCATCATTGATCAGGTGCAATTGCCTTTTGTTGGAAAAAAGAATGGGGTGAATAAACAAGAACTGCCTGGAATTGGAAGGAAATAACAGTCAGAAGCAGGTTGACAATCCTGTCATATACATGGCAGTTGTTGAAGCCTGATGGGGATCTCAGCAGGATATTTGTTGACCCCAGCAGCATGTAACTTGGAACTGATCACATGGGTCTGACTCTCCAGTGACTTACATCTTGGGTAGTCACTTATATCTGTGTGATGTGATGGCAGGGTGGTTGTAAAATGCTGCCCTTCTGATTTTACTCCCACTTCAAACAGATATTGACTATACAAGGTGCAAAGCAGAGGAGATTGAGGCCCATATGTATTAAAAATAAGAAACACTGCATTCAAGTAGCTGTAGAGCTGAGCCAGCAAACAGAACTGCAGTGCTATGATGTGGGGTTAGCAATCAGAAGCCAATAGTTTTAGTAACATTACACAGAATAGTGAACAAAGGAAACAGTGGTGGAGATTAGCTACATTTAGAGAAGCTGCAAGTGTGGCTTCTGATGATGAGCAAATATTTTATGCACATTTTTAAAACAGTGTTTTTGTATCAGAAACTCGATTTGATAAGTACTTTATAGACTAGGAGATATTTGACCAATCAGCTGACACATTGTGATGTTTCAGGGATCACCCAGAGCTCAGGGGTTCTGTCACCACTTGCCCTGTCACATTGGGTGCCTTAATGCTTATGCTTAAGTATAGATTGGATGAATGGACTCTAAGGTGGATAGAAAGCTGGCTAGATTGTCGGGCTCAACAGGTAGTGATCAATGGCTCAATGTCTAGTTGGCAGCCGGTATCAAGTGGAGTACCCCAGGGGCTGGTCCTGGGGCTGGTTTTGTTCAACATCTTTATTAATGATCTGGATGGTGGCATGGATTGCACCCTCAGCAAGTTCACGGATGGCGCAAAGATGGGGGGAGAGGTTGATATGCTGGAGGGTAGGGATAGGGTCCAGAGTGACCTAGACATATTGGAGGGTTTGGCTAAAAGAAATCTGATGAGGTTCATCAAGAACACGTGCAGAGTCCTGCACTTAGGAAGAAAGAATTCCATGCACCGCTACAGGCTGGGGACCGACTGGCTAAGCAGCATTTCTGCAGAAAAGGACCTAGGGATTACAGTGGACGAGAAGCTGGATATGAGTCAGCAGTGTGCCCTTGTTGCCAGGAAGGCTAACAGCATATTGGGCTGCATTAGTAGGAGGATTGCCGGCAGATAGAGGGAAGTGATTATTCCCCTCTATTCAGCACTAGTGAGGCCACATCTGGAGTACAGCTTCCAGTTTTGGGGCCCCCACTACAGAAAGGATGTGGACAAACTGGAGAGAGTCCAGCAGAGGACAACGAAAATGATCAGGATGCTGGGGTACATGATTTACATGGAGAGGCCAAGGGAACTGGGCTTGTTTAGTCTGCAGAAGAGAAGAAGGCTGCTGTCAAATCCCCCCTCACTCAACTCCCTGAAGGGGGGTTCCAAAGAGGATGGAGCTTGGCTGTTCTCAGTGGTGGCACATGACAGACAAAGGAGCAATGATCTAAAGTTGCAGTGGGGGACTGAAGTTGGATATTAGGAAACACTATTTCACTAGGAGAGTGGTGAATGGGTTCACTGGAATGGGTTACCTAGGGAGGCGGTGGAATCTTGATCCTTAGAGGTTTTTAAGGCCTGGCTTGACAAAGCCCTGGCTGCGATGATTTAGCTGGTGTTGGTCCTGCTTTGAGCAGGGGGTTGGAGTAGATGATCTCCTCAGGTCTCTTCCAACCTTAATCTTCAATGCTTCTATGAATGCTGTGCAGCTGTGTTCCCTGACACCAGTACCCAGCCCACAAGCATAAATGTCTCCCCTTGGCTTCTGCCAGCCTACTTACTCCTTGCAGATTGACACCAACAGCCCTTCCATTCCCGTGTCTCCTCAGAGCTGTCCTTCCCAAGTTCTTAACTAGCAGGCATTCTGACTTTCCCCTCTGGTTTGTCACCCCTGAAGGCATGAAATCTGCCCACAAGTTATCAGTTCACTTTGGGGGACATATTCCATACAGTTTGCACCAGAGACCTGTTTAGGGTAAATAGAAACAAAGTTTATTTAATGGAATCTTCACAGCATCAAGGATGAAATAGTAAGGAAAAGCAAATACATACAATTTACACAGAAAATCATTGTAAAGAGGCAACTTCAGGCTTTACACTTCTATATTAATAAATTCCTTTTTCTAATATAAACTACCTATTGCTTCTGAATGGTTTTCAGCATACCCCCTGTCGTAGAGGGAATCCAGCGTTTTACATGCAGCTTCCTGCTTAAAAGCTGGCTTAGTTTCTGGATGAAGACTTTAGTTTCAAGCTTCCTTTAAAAGGGCTTTTTAAATTTTTTTGACTCATGATTACAAAATTCTGACTAGGATGTCTCAATGTTGTTATTCACTGTTATGGTACAGAATTGGGCCCTTGGTTGCCTAACTTTTGTTGCACGTGTTAACCTTGACCTTTTAACCTCACTTTCCCTCTCTGCAAATTGGGAAAATTTCCTACCTCCATAGAAATGCTATGAAGATTAATTGGTTAATGTCTGTAAAGCATTTTGAAAATATTAGGTTCTGTACATGTGATAGGTTTTGCTGCTGTTCCCTTTTTTCACAGTTTCTTTTATTAAGAAAACCAAGCAAACTCAGTGTAAAAACCTTATATTATTAGTTCATGAAAGAAAACATCTTTACTTGCTTAAAAGCTAGATGGAGAGGTCCCTTATTTGCAGCCTGTTATTCTTTCTTTATGTATCTTGACTGAATGGAGGTGTTACTTTGGAATGGCACAAGGTGTTTCCATTCCTTGTTCCCAGGGCTAAGTGTACTATTATGATCTCAAAACCCTGTCTGATGGTAGATGTGAAAGCCTCAGAGCCAGCTCTTCAGCCACACTTTATACTTAGTCTTTGAGCTACTCAGCATGTTCAAAAAGATGGAAGCTGGCTTAAACAGTCAGCTGCAGAATCCTTGGCTGTATATCACGTGCTTCCAGGCTCTGCATCACCACTCCTGCCCCTAATCCTAGTGCAGGAAGTATGCCAAAGGTATGCGGAGGAGTGGTCAGAGGTGTTCTGGCTACCCTAGGCTGACAGAGTGGCACCCAGAAGCTTGTTTCCAGCTGATGTAAGCTAGAGCAACCCTGAGACTGTTCAAACATATGTTGTGGCCAAACCGTCCTACAGAAGTTTCCCAGGGTCAGGGGAGTAAAAAGATGTCATACCTCCTAAGGTCTGTCCTGAATGTAGCTGGGTTGAACCCAGCAATTTGGCCCTAAGAGTGATCTAGCATGGATTGAGGGTGCTCACCACCCCAGAGGAACACTCTGGATTTGGCCTCATGTCTCTCACATTACAGGAGAGTTTAATCTAGAAAACATCAGTCACTCAAAACCAGACTCCTCTGCCTTCAGTTTTTCAATGTATAATATACAAATTTGCTTTTAGATGTTACTGATTAATCAAAATATATCTGGCTGAGGAACAAAACAAGCTATTTTTCTGAGATAAACAGAAAACAGTTTGTCCTTACTGTTACAGTAAGCAACTGTCATTCTACCATCAGTATCTATCAGAACTGATTTATTTGTTTTCATTTTTTGACTCAAATGTTGTCTTTGAATATATGCAGATCAATAGAATCTTGCACCTCCTTTTCATACAAGAATGGAATGTGGCCACAAGACTAAGGTGGATATCTCCCTTTTAAAGAAATCTCATAATTTTCCGTTCAATATTGACATTGTACAGGTAGACCATTATCTGTTCCTAATGCTTTTTCTCCAGTCACTGTCTTTTAAAGAAACACATTGTCAAGTAATTCGTGAAATACAGAAATAACTTGTTTTTTTGTGGAAAAATATTTTTAGGAAACAAAGCTTCATATCATACAAATCAGTTGTCAGTGATTTAACTGTACTTCATCTTCTAAACACTGCAATTTATAATGCAGTTTTCTTTAAAAAACCAACCAACCATCTTAGTATCACTACTCAGTATAAAACAAATAGTAAAACTATAAAGTTGAACAAATCCAGTTTCTCTTTGCTTGGTCAAGAGACAGACGCTCCAGTAAACTTCCTTTCATATGGTGAAATGAAAGCTGTCTTGTCTGGCACTGGCTCTTCGCAGTGTTTAAAAAGAAAATCTCCATTCTCTGTGAAAATGTTTGTCTATATACAAAAGCTTTTTAAAATAGGTTACTAAATTATACTAACAGTTTCAAAACCCAAGAAAAAGCTTTCAGTTGTTCCTTTGATGTCAGTGTTTTTATGCTTGAGGCTGGTTTTGACAAGGGGGTATAACTGAACTGCTCATTCCGTTTTTAGTTGGAGATCTTCTCTGATTTTCTACTTAAGGTTAGCAAAGCTGAATCCTTTGATAAGCTCTCCAATAATTACGAGTCATTTTGTAACTTGCAGCACTTGTGCTCAGTTATTTTATAACAAATACAATTTAATGGTTTTTCTGCCTCTCCCTCCCCTCTCCCCCCCCCCCGCTTTTTTTTTTATACAATGCCTTTAAATCTTCTAGAATAGCTTTTTGGATTATGTGAAAACAAAAAGATCGTGTTTGTGGGCTGAAAAGAGCCCAAACCTAGCTGTAGAGGGGAAGTTAAAAATCCTTTCCCTAGATACACAGTTCCTTTAATAAAATGGTAGTAAACACAAGAGGATTTATGCTTGAAAGACAGATTGTCATGAGTTTGTTCAGGCTGTTGCCCTCCCCCCCCACATCCCCACTTCATTAAATCATTTTTACCTCACCTCATGAAGAAAAAGACTGACTCTGTTGGCCAATGTGTTTCCTGCCCCCACCACATTTAGTGTATGTGTACAGCATATGTCACTGATTCATGTGACTTGCATACAGATAGCATATTCATACAAATGTAATCTGCAGTCCACAGGTCAGTCAAGTTTGACTGGGTGGGGTCTGCAGAACTAGCACAGTCAGCTTCTTCTTGCAGAGAAAACCACTAACTTAAGAATCAGTTAAGATATATTTTATGATTACCCCATGTGCTAGTATGGACTGTGTTTTGTTTTCCCCTCTGAATTTGCATGTCAGGTTAGCAGTGAGTGAAGGAAGTTTTCATGCTTGTCCACCTCAGTAAAACAGCTACCATGGAACATTTAACTGAAACTGAAATTATTCTTAAAATGCTAGGGCCCTATGCTGTCCTCGCTATGCAGGCAGCAGGTCCATTAATAACTCGAGGAACAGCTTAACGTCCCAGTACAGCCCATTATTTGAAAATCCTCTTTTTGTATAACAGACTGAGCAGATAGTTAGACTGAGCAGATATTTTCTCCTTATGCCTTTAATTCCTGGTGGAAATGGGAGCGACACCACTGATTCCAGTGACCTAGGGCTGTACTTGGCCCATAATTACTTCAGGCTGTCACCAAGGAGATACCTGACTAAGCCTTAATTTATGATGGGCCCACTGGTTGAACTCATACTCATGCTGATGAGCTGTTGCTCACATTGATATAGGATTACTCACAGGCGTAATGGCTCAGCATGAGTGAGAGATCTGTAATCATGCTCGAAATATTTGGAAAATTAAAAGGACAGGCCCAAAACTGATTCCCTCTGTCCAAAAATTAAATTAAAAAAAATTGCAGTGGATTTCTAATTGTTCTGGGAGTGAGGGGCAAATCTCAACCTTCCCAAATGTGTATCCAGCAGTATTAAAATCCTAGCACTGCAACATAACAACAAACTGAGGATGCTGGACGTGTTGCATTCGTGGATTGGTTTCAGCTCTCCCTGATGGCTTAACTTTTGTGATCTTGCAGGTGATTATAATTAATAAGAGTTGTGTCCTGCTATTGCTTGTGAGGACAGAAACATGGTCAGTGCTAATGCTGCTAATGCAAGGCCAATTTTTGAAAAGTGCTCCAGAGGTAATCCTGGCAGTTACAGGCTGGTAAGCCTGACTTCAGTACCAGGCAGATTGGCTGAAACTGTAGTAAAGAACACAGACACATAGATGATATCTTGGGGAAGAGTCAGTCAACATGTCTTTTGTAAAGGAAAATCATGCCTCACCACTCTACTAGAATTCTTTGAGGGGTCAACAAGCATGTGGCCAATAGTGACCCAGTGGATATAGTGTGCTTGGACTTTCAGAAAGCCTTGACAAGATCCCACTGCAAAGTAAGCTGTTATGGGATGGGAGGGAAGGTCCTTTCATGGATCAGTAACTGGTTAAAAGATAGGACACAAAGGATCAGAATAAATGGTCAGTTTTCAGAATGGAGAGAAGTAAATAGTGAGATCTCCCAAGGATCTATACAGGGACTTGTGCTGTTTAGCATATTCATAAATGATCTGGAAAAGGGGGTACACAGTGAGATGGCAAAATTTGCAGCTGATACTAAATTATTCAAGATAGTTAAGTCCAAAACAGACTGTGAAGAGTTGCAACAAGATCTCACAAAATTGGGTGACTGGGCAACAAAATCGCAGATGAAGTTCAATGTTAAGTGCAAAGTAATGCACATTGGAAAAAAATAATTCCAACTATACACACAAAATAATGGGTTCTGAATTAGCTGTTAGCACTCAAGAAGGATCTTGGCATCATTGTGGATAGTTCTTTGTTCAATGTGCAGCGGCAGTCAAAAAAAGCTAACAGAGTGTTAGGAACCATTAAGAAAGGAAAGGAGAGTACAGATAACAAGAACATTTAATGCCACTATATAAACCCATGGGACACCCACACCTTGAATATTGCCCCATCTCAAAAAAGATATATGTTAGAACTGGAAAAGGTACAGAGAGAGACAACAAAAATGATTAAGGATATGGAATAGCTTCCATATGAGGAGAAATTAAAAGGACTGGAATAGTTCAGAGTAGATAAGAGAAGACTGAGGGTGAATATGATAAAATACAACCATGCACGTTATGGAGAAAGTGAATAAAGAAGTGTTATGTACCCCTTAATATAATACAAGAACCAGGGGTCACCCAATGAAATTAATAGGCAGCAGGTTTAAAACAAACATAAGGAAATACTTCTTCACACAACACAGTCAATCTGTGGAATTCATTGCCATGGGATGTTGTGTAGGCCAAAAGTATAACTGACTTTGAAAAGGAATTAGAGAAGTTCATAGAGGATAGGTCCATCAGTGGCTATTAGCCATGATGCAATCCCATGCACAGGATGTCCTTAAACCTCTGACTGTCAGAAGCTGGGACTAGATGACAGGGCCATCAAAAGGTGAGAATTTTTTTATACCTTATTGGCCATCTCATTTAGCAAAGTGGAGAAGAGGAAAAAAATCAATAGGAAACCAATTGAAAATAAATTGAAATTCACTTAGCAGTGTCTTACACACCAGAATGATCATATTATTTTTGTTTGCCTCAATATATTTAATAGTATTTTCCTCTAGATTCTGTATGTGTCTGTCCTGTTCTTTACTCACACTGTGTGTGTGTGTGTGTGTGTGTGTGTGTGTGTGTGTCTCTCTCTTTCTCTCTGCTGGATCTGCACTACTTGGCAGGAAAAATATTAGCAGCTTAAATCAGGAAGACATTGAACAAATGAGTTTTAGCCCTGCTTCCAAAGAAGTAATTGCTGAAACTTTTTAAAAAAGTCTATAGAAGTAGTAATCTTGCACCTTCTCACAGGTGTGAAGTAGTGCTAAAGAGCATATTGGCCAGGATGTAGTTCTTGTATCTGTCTCTCTCTGTCATTCTTGGCTCTTTTGAGTACAGAGGGTAAGGTTGCCAGGTGTCTGGTTTTCAGTCGGAAAGTCCGGTTGAAAAGGGAAAAGGCAGTGTCCAGTCAGACGTACTGACTGGACACTAAAAGTCTGGTTACTGCGGTTGGGTAGGGGGGCAGAAGTGGCAGCACCCGCAGCAGCACAAATGCACTGACTCGGGCAGCCCTTGAGGAGCATGGTTTGCAGGGCTGTGGGAGAGGACAGAGTGCAGGGGCTCACGGCGAGCACGGTAAGGGGCTCCAAGTGGGCATGGAACATTCCCTGGGAGGGAAGGAACATGAGATGCCCCACTAGCCAACGCTTCCACTTCCTACACTCTCAGGCAGCTCTAGGGTGGGGAGGGCTCAAGCAGGCGGGGATGAGGGCAGGCAACACAGAGAGAAGCGGGAGGCTGCCATGCAGGAGGGCCGGATCCTAGCTTGCCAGTGGAGCTGCCTGGCTGGTCCCATGTGGCTGCAGCGCTCTTCTGACCTGCACTCCCAGGCAGCCTGTTGGATCTAGGATTTACAAGTCCCTAGGGGCTGCTCACGCTGGAGTTGAGGGCAGGAGAACAGTGAACGACGGGTGAAAGAGGGGAGAGTAGCAAGCAGGGGCGGGGCTTGGGGGAAAGAGATGAGTGTGCCTGGGGGAAAGAGGCCGGGGCAGGGCTGGGGCCTCAGGGGAAGAGAGAGCGAGCAGGAGCAGGGCCTCAAGGGGGAAGAGGCAGGGTAGTGGGATTCTGGTTTTCAGACATTAGAAAGTTGGCCATCCTAGGAGAGGGTAACATCCATGCCATCTATTGAGGTGTAGATACTATAAAGATGGACTTTGGGCAATCAAATTAGGAATACCTACCTAACTTTATCTACCTAATTCCTAGTCCTGTGTGTACCACCTACTCTGTAGTTCCTTGGCCTTTTTCTTTTTTTTTTTCCTATTTGATTCTCAGCTTTTGCATTCCTTATTAGTTAAATAGCAACTTTCTATCGTCATTGATTGAATTAAACCTCCCTAAAGTAATCACAGTAAATCAGGTGGAGACTATTATTTTCAATGAAAATTATTTGGTTCCTGAGGCTTAAAATAAATGGTGAGTCAAGATAACCAATGACTGAATTAAGTGGGAAGGAAAGTCATTTTCTGGTCATTTGGTCATGACATGTTGTTGTTGGTAGCAGCAGCATGTCTTTCACTTCAGTATCAGTGTTCACTTCAGTGTTTCATACTCCAGTGCTTACTGCTTTCTTGACACCTGTAGTAAAACCTACTAGCTGGAAATAAATGTAAACAAATAACAATAAGACTACAATTCCTATGTCCCTAAGATCCTGGGGCGACACCCATGTGAGAAACCTGGCACTCCAGATGCCCCCAGCTGCTAGGAGGGGGAGGGGTTGGAATTTATTCATTCACTCGTTGTTTCACCCACAATATGCTAGGCTGGAATTTCTACTCCAATAATTTTTTGGCATTCTACTGGAGAGATCTATTCTTTATATTAGCCTCTAACTGTTAGGTGACTGATAAATGTGAGGTTCCAGCCCAGTCAAGCTGTAGGTAGAGAAAGGAGCCTTCTCTACCATCTCAAGCCTCCTGGTTTTTGCAAAAGGTGGATGAAGTGTGGGGAGGGGTGAACTCAGGTACTCTACCCTTCCTCCTGGTTGCTCCAAGGGGGAGGGGGGATCTCTATTCTCTATCCCTCCCCTGGTTGCCACAGAGTGGGGGAGATGGGTCTCCACTACTTTCCTGGCCTCTGTACTCTTTCAGAGCCTCTTATTTTTGGAGTTTTCTTCTCCTTGAATAACTATAGTATCTATCTCTGCTGCTTTCCCAAGCACTGGCAGCAGCATAAAATTCACATGATTCAACAAGTTGTTGGGAGAAGGCCTTTGAGAAGAAATGACTCTCAGGCCTTTTCTGCAGTAGGAAATTAGGTCAGTGTAACTACATCACTCAAGGGTATGAAAAATCCACATCCCTCAGCGATGCAGTTAAACCAGCCTAACCTGCAGTGCAGACCTAACCTCCCGTTGACCTAGCTACCACCTCTCATTATGCATGCCATGTCCTATTTCATTGTGTATGCTCATTGAGTTCTTGGGTATTGTGTTGAGATTACCAACAAAGATACTATGGTAGGTTGGCTGGCTGGCTGGCTAAGCAGCAGTTCTACAGAAAAGGATCTGGGGATTACAGCGGACAAGAAGCTGGATATGAGTCAGCAATGTGCCCTTGTTGCCAAGAAGGCCAACGGCATCTTGGGCGGTATTAGTAGGAGTGTTGCCAGCAGATCACGGGAAGTGATTATTGCCCTCTATTTATTTGGCACTAGTGAAGCCACACCTGGAGTATTGCGTCCAGTTTTGGTCCCCCCACTACAGAAAGGATATGGACAAATTGGAGAATCCAGCAGAGGGCAACAAAAATGATTAGGAGGCTGAGGCATATGACTTACTTAGCTTACTTTAGCAGAGAGAAGAGTATTTGATAGCAGCTTTCAGCTACCTGAACGGGTTCCAAAGAGGATGGAGCTTGGCTGTTCTCAGTGGTGGCAGATGACAGATAAAGGAGCAGTGATCTCAAGTTGCAGTGGGGGAGGTCGAAGCTGGATATTAGGAAACACTACTTCACTAGGAGGGTGGTGAAGCACTGGAATGGGTTACCTAGGGAGGCGGTGGAATCTCAATCCTTAGAGGTTTTTAAGGCCTGGCTTGACAAAGCCCTGGTTGAGATGATTTAGTTGGTGTTGGTCCTGCTTTGAGCAGGGGATTGAACTAGATGACGACCTGAGGTCTTTTCCAACCCTAATATTTTATGATTCTATGTATGGCTACTTCGTACACAGAGGAGGGAGCCTTCCTGCAGCCTTTCAAGTAGCAAGGATAATTTGACCCTAGTTTGCTACAAAATGTGAATAAACATAGTCAGGCTAGGGCTAAATTTAAAACATAGCTAACACTGAACCACAGTGCACACATTTAATTTTAAATTTACAAAAACCTCCTGGCATCCCATATCTCCAAACCCCCAGTGTGGAGAGAGGGGAAATAGGTGAGGTTTGTGTATTCACTCTCAGAAGCAGCCAGCCTCCACTGATAGTTCCCTTTAATTGAGAGCCCGCAATCTTATATTTTTGGAATTCTTAATAGTTGTGTGCAGGTAACAGGCTTCAAATGTAACATTTTTGTTGGAAAGAAAGGACAAGAGATTTACCCCCATCATATCATTTTGTGGTTCTTCTACACCCCTGGTAGCTAAAACTGTATGTCATTAAAGCATTGCATAAAATCATTAATCTGTCCTACTTGAGAAATAAGTATTACGGAGAGACTAAATACAATTTATCTATCTAGTGCAAATTTCCTTCCAGAGCCTGTTAGTCTACCTGCTGAATTCAGAGTATAGTCGTACTGAATCCAAAGGCAATGTTGCTAATCCTTCCTAATTGTGATATTAAAAAGCATCTAAAATACTATTGTACCAAATATATGGATTCTTCTTCATGTCAAGATGCATTTACAGTTGCACTTCAAATTGAACTTTGCTTTCAGAGTGCTTAGAACAGATGTGCAGCATTACAATAATGGCTTTTTTAATCTCTATGAAGATTTTGTGAGTACATGGAGATTTTAGATTAGATTGTCATCTAGAAGATTGTGGAATCCTATCTCACAGGAAGCCCCATCAGTTGTCAAGTTCTAAATGACTCTAGCCAAACCACTGGAACACATAGTATAGGTAACAATTGTGCACGTGGCGAGATGGACTAGATAAATGCTTCTCAACCTTACCCTCACCCCAGTCCCACAATCCTTTGCAATCGCACATTTCTAATTTGGTATATAAGAGGGGTAGGCAACCTATGGCACGCATGCCGAAGGCAGCACGCGAGCTGATTGTTGTGGCACTTGCACTGCCTGGGTCCTGGCCACTGGTCCGGGGGTTTCTGCATTTTAATTTAATTTTAAATGAAGCTTCTTAAACATTTTGAAACCTTATTTACTTTACATACAACAATAGTTTACTTATGTATTATAGACTTATAGAAAGAGGCTTTCTAAAAAGGTTAAAATGTATTACTGGCAGATGAAACCTTAAATTAGAGTGACTAAATGAAGACTCAGCACACCACTTCTGAAAGGTTGCTAACCCATGGTATATAACAATAGTAAATGGAGCCAGATATTCTGCTGGATGCATATGTTATGTAGATATTTGTTTTAGATTTATAGTGCATACAAGGTGGAGGCTGCAGTATGGGATATTGCAACCTTGGTTCTCCCTGTAATGAGCACCACCATGCTTAGCTATGGAGATGAGACCACTTCTGCATACTGTGGAGCCAGGTGAACTGTGTCTGAGCAGAGGGGGCTTTGAGGTTTAGGCATCAGTTCCATAGCATTTTTAAACAGTCCACCCCAGAGTTTATTGCAGTGAAGGGGCAGGGGAAGGGGCAGAAGAGGAAAGAGGAACTGCAAGAGGGGCAGAGCAGAGCCTGCTGAAGGAAGGTTAATGTGACTTGTACTACAGCAGCATCCAATCCGAATTGGGACTGTGATATTCCATGGTTCCATCCAGACCAGTGGGGTACCTGGGGTACCTCACAATGCTTTGCTGCTGTAGCTCCCAACCTAGGCTTCTCACAAATAGCATACAGATTACACTTACATATAGCCACAGCCCTGGTCCAGCAGCCTGTCAGCAAACACCAATCACACTGCACTTGTTACTTGCAGGGTGACCCAAACACACTCCCAGTCTTCCCCCCAAAAATGAGTGTTCTGCACTGTCCAGCCCTCTCCTGGACAGTCCAAATATATTAGGTCCATTGCCACTTTGAAGGGATCAATACCTCACAGTTTGCTACCCACACAGTTCACAACACTGTTTTAATTAAAGAACTAAACATGTTTATTTAACTACAGAGAGTTAGGTTTTAAGTGACTACAATTATAAGGCCTTAAAGTCAGGAATGGTTACAAGAGAAATAAAGATAAGATGTTTCCTAGTGCTAAATTTAACAAGCTAGACTTGGTTCAAGGCAAAATTCTTACCACACGTTTCCAGTAATATTGCTGACTAAACTCTCAGGCTAGGATCTGTTCCCAAAGTCAAATAACTGTTTGTTTTGTCTTCTTAGGTGAAAAGGAGAGAGATGGATGGGGAAAGATAATGTGGAGTGTGTTTGCCTGTCACTTTTATAGTTCAGTTACCATTTTGAAATGTCGTTGAGGGTTACCCCTAGTTAAAGTTCATTCAAACAATATAGAAGACAACATACTGTCTGGTGGTGAAAGAGGATGCACGTTGTTTCTTCTCACCTCTCTGCTAAAATGCACATTTTCCTTGTCTCCTGTCTTCCCCCTCTCTGAGAACCCTATTTACAACTTACACATAAATTGAGGTAAACACTAGGGATGTCAGTTAATCGTAGTTAACTCAAACAATTAACTCAAAACAAATGATCTTGATTAAAAAAGTGAATCACAATTAATGACCATTTTAATCACACTGTTAATAATAGAATACCAATTGAAATATATTATAAATATTTTTGGATGTTATTCTACATTTTCAAATATATTGATTTCAATTATAACACAGAATACAAAGTATAGTGCTCACTTTACATTACTACTTTTGATTACAAATATTTGCACTGTAAAAAGATAAACAAAAGAAATAGAATTTCTCAGTTCACTTCATACAAGTACTGTAGTGCAATCTCTTTATCGTGAGAGTGCAACTTACAAATGTAGATTTTTATTTTGTTACATAACTGCACTCAAAAACAAAACAATGTAAAACTTTAGTGCCTACAAGTCCACTCGCTCCTACTTCTTGGTCAGCCAATTGCTGAGACAAGTTTGTTTACATTTACGGGAGATAATGCTGCCTGCTTCTTATTTACAATGTCACCCTAAAGTGAGAACAAGAGTTTGCATGGCACTTTTGTAGCTGGCGTTGCAAGGTATTTATGTGCCAGATATGCTAAACATTCGTATGCCCCTTCATGTTTCGTCCACTATTCCAGAGTACATGCTTCCATGCTGATGACTCTCATTAAAAAAAAAAAAAAAAAAGTGAATTAAATTTATGGCTGAACTCCTTGCGGGGGAGACTTTTATATCTCCTGCTCTGTGGTTTTACCAGCATTCTGCCAGATATTTCGTGTTATGACAGTTTCGGATGACGACCCAGCACATGTTCATTTTAAGCACACTTTCACTGCAGATTTGACAAAACGCAAAGAAGTTACCAATGTGAGATTTCTAAAGATAGCTACAGCACTCGACCCAAAGTTTAAGAATCTGAAGTGCCTTCCAAAATCTGAGCGGGATGAGGTGTGGAACATGCCGTCAGAAGTCTTAAAAGAGCAACACTGATGCAGAAACTATAGAACCCAAACCACCAAAAGAGAAAATCAACCTTCTATTGGAGGCATCTGTCTCAGATGATGAAAATGATCCTGTGGCAGTTTGCACTGCTTTGGATCGTTATCGAGCAAAGCCCGTGATCAGCAACTAGCACCGACACTGTCTCAAGTGCCTCGATGAAGCTCATGTTGTGTTGTTCATGCAGCGCACAGTCAACTTGTGGAACTCATTACCTGAAGAGGTTGTGTAGGCTAGGACTATAACAGCGTTTAAAAGAGAACTGGATAAATTAGCCAGGATGGGTAAGGAATGGTGTCCCTAGTCTCTGTTTGTCAGAGGATGGAGATGGATGGCAGGAGAGAGATCACTTGATCATTACCTGTTAGGTTCACTCCCTTTGGGGCACCTGGCATTGGCCACTGTCAGTAGACAGATACTGGGCT
>NC_133774.1:102746520-102764548 GCF_003597395.2 Chelonoidis abingdonii | reverse complement strand
GTCATAAACAGATAGCTAAGGGTTAATGTCTCTTTCACCTGGAAAGGGTTAACAAACAACACCTGACCAGAGGACCAATCAGGAAACAAGATACTTTCAAATCCCGATGGAGGGAAGCCTTTGTTTGTGGTTTTGGGATTTTGCTTTGTTCTCTCTGAGCCCTGGAAGGGACTAGAGGTGCAACCAGGTTTCTGCCAATCTCCCTGCTGCAGTCTCTTATATATTCAGAATAGTGAGTATTGAGTATCAGATCTAAGCTGGTAATTAAACTTAGAGGATTTCATGCTAATACCTCATTTTTGGACTCTAAGGTTCAGACTGAGGAAAGTATACTATGACATGGCCACTCTATATTTCCCTACCTGAACAATTGGCTCCTCATTGCACTGCACACCAACCTCCTTTCCATTATCCAGACCCTTCACAATTTCCTCACCAGCTTGGGTATCTTGTATCAACGAGGAAAAGTCAGTCCTCATCCCTACCCAAGAGATCACCTTTATTGGGGTGCGCCGTGACTTATCACGGGCCTCACTTTCCTCCCGACAGACCGCTTTGCCCCCTCACCTTTCTCATCACACAGCTTCGCCACAATCCATGCACGCATATCTTCCAATGCCTTTTCCCCCTTGGTCACGTGGTGGCTTGAACCTCTGTAATGTCCCATGTCTGCCTCCACGTGTGCTGCCTTCAATTCTGGTTCCAGTTGATCTGCAAACCCCAGATATATCACTTGGACAAGCCGGTCCTGCTCCCCAATTTGTCCTGGCATCCTTCATTTCGTGGACTAATCCGTCCAATGTCTTGGTCAGCACCTGGTTCACCCCTCCCATTCCCCTTTCCAGTCTCACCACAGATGCCACCCTCACAGAGTGGAGCACCCATCTGGATGGTTACATGCCCCAAGGCCTCTGGACACCACCAGTGGCAAGGATGCACATCAGTGTCCTGGAACTCCGAGCTGACCACCTTGTCTGTCGGGCATTCCTCCCCCCTCATAAGATCGTGGCACATTCAGCTGCTATATGACAACATGTCGGGAGTTGTGTATATCAACAAGCAAGGCAGCACCACATTGCATTCTATCTGTGTGGAGGCCATCCATCACTGGAACTGCTGCATCCAGCACAAGGTCACGCTGCACGCCATGCACATTCTCAGCACCTGCCACTCCCTGGCGGACACACTCAGCAGGTCCTTCCATGTGAATCACGAGTGGTAGCGCCATGATCCCACACTTCACTCCATCTTCCGGTGGGGCACCCCACAGTGGGACCTCTTCAAGACCATGGAGAACCATAAATAGTTCCTCTTCTGCTCCAGAGGGGCCCTTGGGATGGGCTCACGGGGTGAAACTCTGCTTTGGTCATGGACCACCAAAGTCTGCTATGCCTTTCTGCCGATTCCCCAGCGCCTGAAAGTCCTCCATAATATGCAACAGGTTTGAGTGGCAGTTATCCTGATAACCCCCTTTTGGCCTCATCGATATTGGTTCACTGACCACCTCCACCTCTCCGCTCTCCTCCAATCTGCCTTCCCACTCACCCGGATCTCCTTACCTCGGCGCAGGAATGCCTGCAGCACCCCAACCCAGGCCTGCTCCACCCTGCAGCTTGGTATTTGGATGAGGCTCACGTGTAGACAGGGCATGCTCTATCCTGTGCCTGACATCCTCAGCATAGCAGGAGGCAATCTACTACAGCCTGCTATTAAGGGAAATGGAAGCATTTCACTGCTTGAAAGCTCCACCATCATTACCCTCTAGACTCCATCTCTATTCCCATCCGTCTGGACTACCTTCTCCAACTTAAGATGTCAGGCCTCGCCCACTCCTCCATATGGGTCCACCTGGGTGGTGCTCATTGCTTTCCTCCCTTCTTCCATCTTTGCTTACCCAATCACTATTCACTTCCTTCGAGGCTTACTCAACACCTTTCCACTGGTATGGAAACCTATCCCCTCTTGAAACCTGAATATTGGCCTTTCTGCCCTCACTAAACTGCCCTTTGAACACCTTGCAACCTGCTCCCTCGGCCACCTCTCCATGAAGGTGATCTTCTTGGTGGCTATCACCTCAGTGAGACACATTAGCTAGCTGGCAGCTATGATGGCTGAACATCCCTATACCATCTTTCACAAAGACAAAGTCTTCCTGTGCCTGCACTCTAAGTTTCTTCCTAAGGTGGTCTCCCCATTCCAACCAAAGCATCCACCTTCCAATCTTCTACCCCAAACCACACACCTCCCCAGAGTGAAAACGCTGCTTTCTCTTGATGTTTGCCTGGTGCTAGCCTTTTACCTCCAACGCACTCATGCCTTCTGTGCTTTGCCCAAGCTCTTTGTCACCATTGTGGAACATTGCAGGGGCCAAGCTCTCTCCTCGCAATGCATCTCTAAATGGATCTTCCATTGCATTGCAGACTGCTATGCTCTGTCTCTTTCCTCTGCCCCCTGGAATCATGGCTGATTCCACGTAGGCTGCCATATTGGCCTACCTTATGGATGTACGTTGGCGGGACATTTGCAAGGCAGCCACTTAGACCTCTGTCCACACCTTTACCGCTCCCTATGCCATCACCCCGGCAGTGGTTGCAGCTGTTGGCCGAGCCATCCTGCAGACTGACTTCTTGCGAGTCCATGCACCTGCCTCCATGTAAAGGACCTTATAAAGATTATTATAAGCACTTGTATGGGAAAGTCAAGCCAGGAACCAGAAGAGAGTTTAATGGGAGCATCTGAGACATACAGGAATAGAGTTTTGTGCAGAAGTTACAAAGAGGGAGGGAGTCCAGGGCCTAGTTTAGCTCTTCCGGTGTGAATTGGAAGGTGTCTTCTTAACTGAACCTTTTCTAAATTTTACAAGTTATGAGGATTATCAGAACCATTTCACTTGGCCCTGATTATAATCTTGCTCATTTTAACAGCTCTTCCTATATAAAAATGTAAATAATTGGTTCCAAAAGATGATGTGATTATAGCATGCAAAGCTTCTGGTACTATGAACTGATTAAGTGCTTTCTTACCGCAAAAAAGAGAGGTTTAGAAATTATTTCTTTTTAATCCAAAGTGACATTATTTCCAATATGATTTTTCTGTAGCTTCCCAGTGAAAAATGTGTGTACTTACTAAACTCATATGAAGAAGCCGTAGCAATGTGAAAATTCTGATTAATCAAAATGCAGTTTTGACCCCTGATGTACTGGTTGGCTTTCTCATTCATCTCTTTGCCCATATGGTTCAGATTCTCTCAAACGCTTTGCTTAAATAGTGTTGTAATGCATTATTGTTATAGTGATTATGACTTTGGGTGATTCTGTTTCTACTAAGCCTGCTAAATTATCTGCAGCTTTGGTAGTTTTTAACCTTTGAATAGCATGGCTTTGTTTTTTTTTTAAAAAAAGAGATAATTAAAACAAATTAGGATAAAAACATCCATATACATGCTGTCTCTCATTAGTTCCTTAATGAAACAACAGAAATCACATAGTACCAGAAGTAGTTCAATTAACACTTCACTGTTGTAATTTGAACCCAACTGTTAATGATACTGAAAATTATTTGAAGTTTTATGCAGAGTAGTACAGTTATAATCGCTTACTCTGCCTGTACATATTCCTTTGCCTGAATGTTGCATTGCATGTGGCACAAAATGTACTTTTAGAATCATGCTATAAAAATGCGTACATATTACTGTGTGCTATTAAACAAGGGTATCTCCTCAATGTCTGTTCTTAGTATCCTATCGAAAACCAGGCACAAAATCTATTTCCCCATGTAGCCTTTTCAAATGGTTTTGATTTAATTATTTTGGAAGAATGATCAGGACATTAGCATCCCCTCTCTCTACATAATTTAAACTGCTGTCTATGGTTTAAAATATGCCCTTTCAAATTCTTTAATGCTTACTTCAGATTTACCCATTAACTTGATGAAGCGCAAGACCTGTATTTTAACCGTATTGAAGAAGCCACTCCTAAGCGGCATACGTTGCCAACCATGTAAGCATCATTAAATGTAACCAAAAGACCACACAGAAGAGAGACTTGATATACAATGTGTTCTTTAATTGATAGTTTCAGACACTTGGCTGTGTATTTACTATTTATGAACTTTCTGAAAATGAGACCCCAATCAGGGATCAGCTTCTCATCTGGTATAAATCAGCTTTGATTTAAATGGAGCTATGCTGATTTACATTAGCTAAGGATCTGGCCTTATATACAGACATTATAGATTATTACTTTACATTATAGATTACTTCTACATTATATAAAATTTGTATTTTTGAAAATTTTTGTTTTGGTTCGAATTTTTTTTCTTGTTTCTTTTGAGTGTTTTTTGTGGCATATGACAGTATAGTGTTTTTTCAGACAATAAGGGATCGTAGTAATGTGTCAAGAGGGGTAGCTGTGTTAGTCTGGATCTGTAAACAGTGACAAAGAGTCCTGTGGCAGCTTATAGAGTAACAAACATATTGGAGCATAAGCTTTCGTGGGTGAATAGCCATTTTGTCAGACGCAGACGTGTGTAAATTGTGAGGTGCTCATTATTCTGTTAAATCTGTGTATCAGTAATTGAAGTACCTCATTTAAGACAAACCTGAAAAAATGACTTTATCACCGTTTGAACATGTTGTATTAGATTTTTTTCTTAGAAACAAAAGGAAATGGACATTTTAATAATTCATAAGTCTCTCTTAATTGTTAGTATCATTAATATTCTATACAATTATTTGGATGTTTCAGTTTTTCTTCCTGTATTTTGACTTGCTGGGTAGGGGCATGATAATGCAGTTTGCTCTGAGCTGTTGTGGCGTGTTTGGTGTTGAATCAAAGAAAGCCTTAACAACCCTTGCCCCATCTTCTCTCTTGTTATCACTGTTACTTTACAGACTGCATGGGTTCTCTGTTGTCCTCTTAGCAAAAGAGAGGATGAGGCACCTAGTGCTATTGCAAGTCTTCGCTGGCAAGACTGTGACTGCCAGAGGCTTCCACTATTGATTATGCTGTCGGAGGCTAGTCTAACCCAGGGCTGAATTTAGTCCAATGGATGATAAATCTAAGTAACACAATTTTGCTTTTAGCTCATGGGATTTCACATCAATTCACTCATTCAGAGAAGCAAACATACCAGCCATACTGAAAACTACAATAGCTACTCAGTCCTTAAGAAGCCAACAGTTGGCCCAGAAGGCTTCTTCAACCTCCCATTCCTGGACAAAATGTTGAAAAACTAGTAACTACCAAGCTCTAGTAACATGTGACATCTGCTAACATCCTGGGTGCCTCATAGTACAGAGCTAGCCCCTGGTAGGTCAAAATGAGGAACTCTACAGCAGTGGTTTTCAAACTTTTTTTCTGGGGACCCAGCTGAAGAAAATTGTTGATGCCTGCAACCCAATGGAGCTTTGGATGAGGGGTTTGGGGTGTGGGAGCAGCTCAGGGCTGGGCCAGAGGGGTTGGGGTGAGGGCTGCGGGGTGGAGCCGGGAATGAGGGATTCAGGAGGGGGTCAGGTCTCTGGGGTGGAGATGCAGGGTCTGGAGTGGGGCCGGGGATGAGGGATTTGAAGTGCAGGAGGGGCACCAGGTTTTGGGGGGGGTTCAGGACTGGGGCAGGGGGTTGGGGGGCAGGAGGAGATCAGTTCTCTGGGCTGGGGTTGTAGGCTCTAGGGTGGGGCCAGGGATTAGGGATTTGGGATGCAGGAAGGGGTTCTGGGTTTGAAGGGGTCAAGGATGGTGCAGGGCTGGGGCTCGGACTTACCTTCGGTGGCTCCCAGTCAGCAGTGCAGCCAGGGTGCAGAGGCAGGCTTCCTGCCCATACTGGCACCACGGACCGCGCTGCACCTGAACTGGCCAGCAGCAGGTCCAGCTCCTAGGCGGAGGCAGGCAAGCGGCTTTGTGTGCGGCTCCTGCCCACAGGCACCGCACACACACCCCTAGCTCCCTTTGGCCAGTTCTTGGCCAATGAGAGTGCAGAGCCAGTGCTCAGGGCGGGGGCAGCACACGGAGTCCTGTGGCCCCCCTGCTGACAAGCCAGACCCGCTGCTGGCCACTTCTGGGAAGCAGCAGAGTGTTGGAACAGGTAGGCACTAGCCTACCGTAGCTAGGCAGCACCGCCAACAAGACTTTTAACGTCCCGGCTGGCAGTGCTGACCAAAGCGACCCAATGCCTGACATGCCACGGCCAACACATTGAAAAACACTCCTCTACATGACACGGACAAAGGCAGGTCTTCACACTATTGCTACTGGATCTTTCTGCAATTGTCAACACAATAGACCACAAGATACGAGTGCTTTAGACCGCTTCCTTTGCTAGTTTAAGATGCTGGTCCTGGTTTTCAAAGACAGCAATAGGTCAGAACTTAGCTACGTTAGCACATGCATGTCCCTGAACCACCAAGATAGCTGTGCTCCTTGGGGACAATACAATACAGAGAACCTAGGACAAAACATGAGAGAGCAGGAAAGAAAGCATTCTTGGTTGATAGGATTTGCCTATGGAACAAGTTTCTAGAGGAGGTCACACTAATCCATGATCTGTTCTTCTTTAGAGTACATTGCAAGATCCATCCTTTTTTATCAGTATTTCCCCCTCATACCCAGAATGATGAGGTGGAAGGAAGGAGGATGGTGAAAATAGGATATTGCAAGCAGAACTTCTTATAACAAGTGAATTGAGATAATCAGAGACTTATTGAAGTCCACTGGGGCTTCACTATGCAGATCTAATTTAACTTGAAAGTACTTAGACCCTACAGTCATAGGTGCTATAGAATACCTTACTCTAGACAGATTTTAAAAGGAGACTAAAAATATATGAGCCACCTATTTGTTTAAAAATAAATGATTATAAAATTGTGATGGATGCATTTCTATATCGCATTGCTCACACTCTTAGCAAGAGGAGACAGAAGAGCAGCTATTAACATATACTGTATAGTACTCTGCATAACCAATAACCTAATTCCATGTAAAAAATTAATCAGCAAGGATAATTGCAGAAATCATAACCGCCATTGGTGTCCAGATATGATATAAACCAGACCGTATAATATACTAGAGAGAAATTATTCCTTACACCCCAGAACTACATAATAGATGTGTGCAGCTTTGGAATCCTGCAGTTTCTGAGAGTCAGTAAAAACTCCGCATTGCCAAAGTGTGAGCTCAATTTAAAGTTTTGTTTCTTATGCCCAGAGAAGAAGGTGGTTATTCCCAAATAAGTCTTTTTGGTGATAATAGTGTGTCCAGGACCAGAAAAGTTAACTAGCTTCCAAGCTGTATTAAAAGAACAAAGAACAGTTCACCAGCATGAAAGGAAATAAAGATTTACATGTTTGTCTCTTGAACTGAACTCCGAACTTGAACAAATAGTAAAGGAAGAGTGCTAGGAATTCAGCACTGCTGTAGTTAGTGGGGCTTTGATTTGTTTTCTTAGTTAATGGAGGGGAAGGAGTTATCAATCAACCTGAAAGCGCTCTCCTAAAAAGATGCCCAAGAAATGTTGAGTATTATTGGGAATTATTTAAGTGAATTCCCCCACTTATTTGCAGGAGTTTTAGACTGCTTAATATGAACTATAAAAGAGAGAAATGTGACCGCTAGTAGAAGACAAACTGGTCACAAGAGCTTGTCCTTGGAGAAAATAGAATATAGCATTTAACAAGAACTTGTTTCTTCTTAATAATATACCAATATATTACCAGTATTCAGTGCTGACCTAGACACTAATGAGTTTTTTCCTGGCAGCTTTCACTTTTGATGGCTTGTCTCATAGCTTTGCATGCTTCAGAAGATTTCTGTCTGGCTCCAGTAGGCAGAAAGCTGTCTTGCTCCAGCAGCCTGTCATTGCATTAATATAGTTATATACATTTCCTTGGATATTTTTTCATGGACTGCTCTTGTTTTTATCAGCCCTGTGTTCTGAATAATATTTTAAGAAATGTCTCTCCAGGCTAAATATGGTATAGACAAAGGGTTCTCAACCTTTTTCTTTCTGACCACCTTCCCCTGGCCCCCGCCAAAATGCTATAAAATCTCTGTGGCTCACCTGTGCCACAAGAACTGGAGAACTGGTTTTCTGTATATAAAAGCCAGGGCCAGCATTAGGGGATAGCCAGCAGGGCAGTTTGCCTGGGGCCCCACGCCACAGGGCCCCCCGTGAAGCTACATTGCCCAGGCTTCGGCTGCAGCCCTGGGGTTTTCAACCCCATGTGTTGGGGCTTTGGCTTTCTGCCCTGGGCCCCAGCCCTACTTGGTGGCCCCCCTGAAACCTGCTTGTGGCTCCGCAGGGGGCCCCAGACCTTTGGTTGAGAAACACTGGTATAGACAGCTACAGTGTGAGCTCCTCTGAATGCACAATCATTAATTTCAATCTTGATCTACAGGCATGACTTTGCAGTGTAGAAGCATTGCGTATGTTGCGATTTATGGATTGGGGATTGTGGGGTATCGATTCTACTTGCAGCAGTTTCACATAGCATTGGGGGAAAGTACTTGAAAAGAAAGGGTTGTATTGAAAACTTTACAGTTTAGGAAAAAACCTAAGGATTTTTTCATAATCCTCTTCCCTTCTAGACTATAAACTAAAACAGCGTTTACTTTCTGGCTCATACCACTGTTGTAACTGAACACCAATTTGTTTGGCCCTTCCTGGTCTGGAAGATGTAGCTAATAAATATTTTAAGAAATGGTGTATGAAGGGACATGGAATGCTAGTTTCTTATGAAGCTTTGTATTTTATTTTCTATCAGAATTTTGATATTGTTTATGTTTAAAATGTAAGGAGACAGTGGTGCACAATATACTATGTCTGGCACGTATCCTGTGCATTGAAGCTTGGTCCTCTGCATTCGCTTATGTCAATTCTCTGTTGTTTTCACACTGCAGATTACAATTTTCTCAAGTCACGTCTTCGCTGTTAGAGTCACTGCTACTGTATTAACTTTGAAGTGCTCTGCATTGTCAATAAAACAACCACTGTGTTTCATTCAAGGAAATGGTGCTTAGGGCAGGTTATTTCCCTGATGTGTGATTTTTGAAAATGAAAAGTTTCAAACTTGTACAGACCTGAACCAGTAGAGCAGCACATTTCAGATCTGTGAAACAATGCACATTATTTAATATGAACACACGGGGTGAAAGCCACTTTGTAAGCTATAGGGTGACTAACACTTAGTGATTAGGCCTTAGTTAAAATTCCATTTCTATAACAGCAACAGAATGCTTGCATATGACAGAATTTCTAGGTGTCAGTTGTTTCCCCGCCCCCAATTGTCCCTAGAACATAAAGGCTTTATAAGCAAACAAACAAAAAAGTTGGGAAGCAGGAGACCTGGGATGAAATCCTGGTTCTACTGTAATCGCTGGGAATTTTGCCATTGACTCCAATGGGGCCAAGAGTTGACCCCTCAGTTGTGTTTACCGACTCTGCTATGGGTTTTGCTGTGTGGCCTTGGGCAGTCATTTTGTCACATTGCCCCAGTTTCTCCATCTATAAAATAGAGAGAATGCTTAATCACCTCTATCAAATGCTTAGAGATCAGCAGATGAAAAAGCAACCGTGAACGGGGTTGGTATGGTTTTATTATTAAAATTTGTTAACATTTAGGAGGCTCACCCTTCTGCCTCTGTACCTGGAAAGACAGTGCTGCAGTGCTGAGAAAAGGAAGGAAGAGTTCCGCAAAGTGAGTCCTATAAAAAGTGGAAACTAGGTCAAATTACATAGGATGAGTATAAAAAAATAACACAAGTATGTAGGGACAAAATTAGAAAGGCCAAGGCACAAAATGATATCAATCTAGCTAGAGACATAAAGGCTAACAAGAAAACATTCTGCAAATACATTAGAAGCAAGAGGAAGACCAAGGACTCAGTGAGGGGGGAAAACAATAACAGAAAATGTGAAAATGGCAGAGGTGCTTAATGACCTCTTTGCTTTGGTTTTCACCAAGAAGGTTGGTGGCGATAGTGAATGCCAATAAAAATGAGGTAAGATCAGATGTTTTCAAGTCACCAGAGCCTGATGAAATGCATCCTATGATACTCAAGGAGCTGACTGAGAAGATATCTGAGCCATTAGCGATTATCTTTGAAAAGTCATGGAAGATTGGAGAGATTCCAGAAGACTGGAAAGGGGCAAATATAGTGCCAGTCTATGAAGAGGGAAATAAGGACAACCCGTGGAATTACAGACCAGTCAGCTTAACTTCTGTACCTGGACAGATAATGAAGCAAATAATTAAGCACTCAGTTTTCAAACATCTAGAAGATAATAAGGTGATAAGTAACAGTCAGCATGGATTTGTCAAGAACAAGTTGTGTCAAATCAACCTGACAGCTTTCTTTGACAGGGTACAAGCATTGTGGATTGGGGGGGAAGCAGTAGATGTGGTATATCTTGACTTTGGTAAGGCTTTTGATACTATCTCTCATGACCTTCTCATAAACATACTAGGGAAATGCAACCTAATTGGGTGCATAACTGGTTGGAAAACTGTTCCCAGAGAGTAATCTGTGATTGACAATCAAGTTGGAAGGTTATAAGAATGGGGTGCTACAGGGATCGGTTCTGGGTCCGGTTCTGTTCAATATCTTCGTCACTGATTTAGAAAATGGCATAGAGAGCACACTTACAAAGTTTGTGGATGATACCAAGCTGGGAGGGGTTGCAAGTGCTTTGGAGGATAGGATTAAAATTCAAAATGCTCTGGACAAACTGGAGAAATGGTCTGAAGTAAATAGGATGAGATTCAATAAAGACAAATGCAGAGTACTCCACTTACAAAGGTACAATCAATTGCACACATACAAAATGGGAAATGACTGCCTAGGAAGGAGTACTGCAGAAAGAGATCTAGGGATCATAGAGGATCACAACTAAATAGGAGTCAACAGTGGAATGCTGTTGCAAAAAAAGCGAACATCATCTTGGGATGTAAGACATGAGAAAAAATTCTGCTCTACTCCACACTGATTAGGCCTCAGCTGGAGTATTGTGTCCAGTTCTGGGCACTGCATTCCAGGAAAGATGTGACAAATTGGAGAATGTCCAGAAAAGAGCAACAAAAATGATTAAAGGGCTAGAAAACATGACCTATGAGGGAAGATTGAAAAAATGGGTTTGTTTAGTCTGAAAAAGAGAAGACTGAGAGGGGACATAACAGTTTTCAAGTACATAAGTTTTCAAGGAGGAGAGGGACATGGAATTGTTCTTCGTAACCTCTGAGGATAGGACAAGAAGCAATGGGCTTAAATTGCAGAAAGGGCGGTTTAGGTTGGACATTAGGAAAAGTTTCCTAACTGTCAGAGTTGTTAAGCACTGGAATAAATTACCTAGGGAGGTGGTGGAATCACCATCATTGGAGATTTTTAAGAGCAGGTTAGACAAACACCTGTCAGGGATGGTCTAGATAATACTTAGTCCTGCCATGAGTGCAGGGGACTGGAATAGATGACGTCTCGAGGTCCCATCCAGTCCTATGAGTCTATGAAAAATAATAAGCCAAGACAACTTGTGCTGAGATGCTACAGAATGTGCTGGCCAAAATACATTCTTCATTAAAATAATAATGCACCTTTTCTAGAGGGGTTATGCTTGAGAACTTGTTACAGTTTTGCCTGGTTATCTGAGAGAGAGAGAAAATCATACACATTTAAGGACTAGTAAAAAGCTTCCAAGTAGCCTGAAACTTTACCTAAGTGTTTTGGCTGTACTTTTCCTAGGCATGTCACTGACCTTTTCATGGATATCTGAAGGTGAATAACTCAACATATATGATGACTTTGGGTCCAATGCTGGTCCCATTGAAGTCATAAGCAAAATTCTCATTAATTGAAATAGTTGAAGGATAAGGGCCTTTCTTATGAGTATGAGCAGGCCAACCAACCATGTTGATTATTTTACAACTCCTAGCAAACTTCAGTTTTGTTCATTTTGTCATGGTTGCTTGTAAAGTTTCTCTTGAAATATCAACTCAGACAATACTTTTGTGGGTGCTATTCTTGCTCTTTTCCTTTTGGTTTGCACAGGTGGACTTAAGACATTACAGTTTGTTATTGTGGATCCTTACCCGCTAACTTTGTCCAGGCAATGTAGCAAGTAGCTTGATTATACAAATCCATGTACAAGTTAGGAAATGCTACTGTATGGTAGAGAGTTAGACTGTTCAAAAATCAAGTTGTGTGGGAAAGTGAGTGTGGTCTTACGGTCAAGACATATCAGTCGGTGGGAACCAGGAGTCCTGGCTGCTATTTCTATCTGTGACCTCAGGCAAGTCATTTAATCTTTTTGCGCCAAAGTGCCCATCTGTGCAACTGGAATAATAATACTTTACTGCCTGACATGAATATTGAGTCTTAATGTTTGTAAAAGTACATCGAGCTCCTTGGATGAAAGGGGCTATTTAACAGTAAAGAAAGTATTACATATTCTCTACAGTACGTTTCTGAAAATGACTCGGGGCCCCATCAGAATTGTTCCTCCTGAGGCCTCTGTTTTGATAGCTACAGATTATTTAAAAAAGGTAAGTAGTTTTCTGAAACTGATTTTATTAGTAGTATAAAATACAATCTCTTTTAATGCTGTGTGGGATGGCTGTTTTCTTTTTAAATCTGCTTGACAACCCATCAGCAGCTGTCCGTTAACAGTCTGGCAGGGCTAAGGCAGGCTCCCTGTCTGCCCTGGTCTTGCGCCGCTCCCAGAAGCGGCCGGCATGCCTGGCAGCGGCTCCTGGAGGGGGGAGGCAGGGGTGTCTATGCAGTACCCTCCCCTGCAGGCACCACCCCCGCAGCTCTCCTTGGCCGGGAATAGAGAATTGCGGCCAAGGGGAGCTGCAGGAGTGTTGCATGTGGATGGGAGTGTTGCCTGTGGTCGGGGGCAGTGTGCAGAGCCACCTGTCCCTGCCCCCCTGAAGCCGCTGCCGCACATGCTGGCTGCAGTGCAGGCCCAGGGCAGGCAGGGAGCCTGTCTGAGCCTTGCTGCACCACCACCTGGGAGTGGCGCCCTGGCCGGAGCCCACACCCCAACCACACCTGCACCCCAACCCCCTGCCCCAGCTCTGAACCCCCTTCTGCACCTAAACTCCCAGCCTTGAGCCCCCTCCTGCTCCCCACACCCCCTCCCACACCCCAACCCCCTCCCAGAGTCTGCAACCCACACCCCCTCCTGCATTCCAACCTGCTGCCCGAGCCCTGAGTCCCCTTCCGGAGCCAGCACCCGCACCCCCTCCTACATCCCGGTCTCCTGCCCTAGCCCTGAGCCCTCTCCTGCAACCAGACTCCCTCCCAGAACCCGCACTGTGAACCCCCTCCTGCACCCCAACCCCCTGTTGCAGCTTGGTGAAAGTGAGGGAGAGTGCGAGAGAGCAAGTGACAGAGGGATGGAGTGGGGCGAGGCCTCGGAGAAGGGGGTGGGGCAAGGGTTTCGGGTTTGTGTGATTACTATTTCTACATTTTCTTTAAGGTAGATCCTGAGTTGCACTTAAATTCAAAACGTGATCTTGTGCTTAAAAAGGTTGGAGACCATTGCTTTACGTACATTAATTACAATTCAGTTGCGTGTTGTATAAACACGAAATGCTATTCTACAATAATTCTTATTGTTCATGATAAAGTATTTGCATTCAGATCTATTTATTAGATGTACCCTCATGACTACAGAAGCCATTCCACAGTAGCATTTTCTAAAAGTTATATGAAAGAAACGTAGAGTATGCAACGTTAAGGTTACAATTTAAACAAAATTCAGGAAATAAGAAACATTAAGGTTCCCATAGTAACTAACTCTATCCCCTTACTGTAAATTTATTTATACACTTAACAGTCCCACTAGAAACTTTATTTTTTATGACTTTTGGGAAGGCGACCTGTCTATTACAGTTTTTTCTGCAGAACATCGAGCACATTTGTGGATGTTGTAAATTAAATAACAAAAGTTTGAAGAGTGAGTTGCTATTAATATGGGAACTGAAACATTTGCCTTTTTTGATTCCTATTCAAATTTGTAACCTTATGTTTGTATTAATGAGGGTTTCGGCATTTAATTTTCTGAAGTTCAAGGGAAAAAATATGCAGAAAGATGACCGAGAGGGAAAGAAAAGGAGAAAGGTACACCTCTACCCCAATATAACGCTGTCCTTGGGAGCCAAAAAATCTTACCGTGTTATATCGAACTTTCTTTGATCCACCGGAGTGCACATTCCCGTTCCTCCGGAGCACTGTGTTACCGTGTTATATCTAAATTCGTGTTATATCAGGTCATGTTATATTGGGGTAGAGTTGTAGAAGGAAACCTTCGTCTCATTCATTCATTCTCCCTCTTCCCACTGCCTAGTCCTCAGCTATATTATATTATAAATTATATTATATTATTTTAGCTGTAACTTTTGTCCGCCTAACTCGACAGTATAGTTCCGGGTTAGTTACAGTGTAGCTCAGAGTCTACTGCAGCCCTCAATATGCTGCAGTGCAGCTCATGTTTGAAAAGGAAGTGCAGCCTGTGAGGACTACAGATCCCAGCATGCAATCTTCCATCTTGATTCAAGGGGACCCCTTTAGTCTCTCATTGGGTTTTATTTCCACGCTGATGAGGGACAGCCACAATCTGCTCTATTTAATGCAAATTACATGTGCCCCTCTCCATGTTCATGATACGTTGCCACTATGACACTTGGATGAGTAATTTGAGTTTCCCCAATGTACTTGTTCCGCTAGTTCCTTGTTCTAACAACTTTATTTAATCATCATCTCAGTGGGGAAAAAACAGCATTCGTCTGGTGAAAGCCATTTCTAGAAAGTGAAAGACTTGCAAGTATCGTCCATCATTAAGTTGCCCTGGGGTATGACCTAAATTGCTGCTGAGCACGTCACTTGCACTTTAACATTTTTCAATTTTCCTCCTCTTGTAGGCACTGAAAATAGACTTTTCCATCTTTAGCTTCTGAGAGAGAGATTTATACAGCTGATATTACAGTATCTTTTTGTCATCCAGGATAGAGAATTCACATAAGTATAATCACAGCAGTGGGCTGTATTTCATGGATGGTTTGAATGAATATGCAAAATTTTCTCTTTTCCATCCTGTCTCTGAGAAAAGATGGGGGGAAAACAAGTCTCTGAAAATCAGCATTGGATTAAGTATTCCACCAAAATAATGTTCTAGGAACTTGAAAGAGTTTAAAGCAGGTTTTCTCTTAGACTTAAATGGCACGCCCTTCTTTTTTCAATACAGTTTCTCATTCTATTAAATCACAAGACAACACTACTCTCTGGATGAAATTTTTAAAGTTATTTTCTCTTCTATCTCTTCCTCCTTGTTGCCATCATGTTTTTCATGGGACATGGAACAGGAGAATACATTGAATAGCAGCACATATATATATGTTACTGAAAGTTTATTTGTTTTTAATTAAGGCTTCTGGGTTTTACAGTATACTTGAAAAATGGTCATAGGGCATTTTTCAACAAATGAAGCCTGTAACCAGGCAACATGGCCTTCTGAGCCACTTACTCAGCTCTCGGCTGTACTTCCTATTTGGCTCTGGTGAGCAGAGCCAAAAAAGAGGAGGAAAACAAAACACCCAGGTCTTTACAAGACTCTTGTAGAGTTTATCTGGCATATTAAGGGAGTTCACACTCTGCATCTTCCTATTCCCAGTCCTGACTCCCATAATCTTATACCTTTCTGCCAGCATTCTGCAGACTACAGGAGTTATCCCAGCCTAAGCTGCAGTAGAGATGAGACCAGATTTCCTCAGCTATTTGGGTGTAAAGGCAAACCCCTTTTCTCCCAAAAGCAGCTTTACATCTATAGGGTGGAGGGAATCTGTTGGGGTTAAATCTCAATTTGTTGGGTTTGTGGCACAAGGAGCATGGGTATCAGAACACAAGGCAGCTTCGTTGAAACTGTCAACCAAATTGATGAGAAGGGGTTGAATGGGTCTAAAGAGTCTTACCTGGTGGTTGATATCTTTTCTGGGTCTCAGACTCTGCACAGGTGGCAGTCAGGTTCATGGGAACACTCTGTGGACACTGTATCAGTATTGCCAAGCATTCAACAAAGTTTATAAATTGTAAGATTTAAAAAAAAAATACATTTGGAGTTCTTTTGATTTGCCTTCTGCTCAAGCTTTTGTGGGTCACATTTTTAACCATTTCTCCACAACCATGATGACTAGAGGCTTACATTTTTAAATGAAAGATGATTGTCATCATCACATGATTCCAGGAGTTGGGGGTTTAAGAATACTAAATATAGTGAGGATCATGATGAAATTGAAAGAAATGGCTACACTAGTGTATCCCCCTCATTGTCATTCCTCTGAGCCCGATTGCCAGGCTTTTGGCCTATGTGGTGACAGAGCCAGGCTTTGCAGATCTGCTAAGTCCATAAATCCTGACGACTACTCTTTACTTCCCATGCTTTTTTTAATGACACAGAAATCTAGAAAAAAATAAGTTTCTAGTACTTTTTTCCTTTCCAAGAAAACCTGAAAATGGAACTGGTTCAAGCTGATCACCCATGTTGAAAGCTTGTCTGGTAGTGGCCTGCTCCCAGGAGAAATTATGACTTTAGAATAGGGTTACCGGGCATCCAGTTTTTGACCGGAACACCTGGTCGCAAAGGGACGCTGGTGACTTTGGTCAGCACTGCTGACCGGGTTGCTAAAAGTCAGATCGGCAGCACAGCTGGGCTAAGGCAGGCTCCCTGCCTGCCCTGGTTCTGCACAGCTCCCAGAAGTAGCCGGCATGTCTGGCTCCTAGGCACTGGGGTGGCCACGGGGACTTGCATGCTGCCCCCACCCCAAACGCCAGCTCTGCAGCTCCCATTGGCTGGGAACCATGACCAGTGGGAACAGTGGGCATGGTGCCTGCAGGCGTGGGCAGCGCACAGAGCCCCCTGACCCCTCCACCTAGGAGCTGGCAGGACACGCTGGCCACTTCTAGAAGCCACCTGAGGTAAGCGCCGCCCAGAGTCTGCACCCTGAACCCCCTCCCACACCATCATCCTCTACCCCAGGTCAGAACCCCGTCCTGCACCCCAGCCCTGCATCCTCGGCCCCACCTCAGAGCCCATCTCCCCAGCCGGAGCCCTCACCTCCTTCCTCACCCTAACCCCCTTCCCCAGCTCAGTGAAAGTGAGTGAGGTTGGGAGAGAGTGAGCAATGGAGAGAGGGGAGATGGAGGGAGAGGGAGAGGAGACTTGGAGAAAGGGCAAGGCAGGGAAGAGTATTTGTTTGGTTTTATGTGGTTAGAAAGTTGGCAACCCTGCTTTAGAACAGTACGTAGCCTCTGTGGCTGCATAGCGCAGCAGACTCAGACAACTTCTGCAGAGCTGCAGTCACAGAAATGTATTGGGACAGAGTCTTGTCCAAAGAGTTCTGTTTTTCACACACTTTTTTTTTCTCTGTCATATTTAGGCCACGTGTTGACTCGGGGAGCAGACACTGGCTTTTTGCATCTGTCGCGGGGTAGGTTCACCGTGCCACAGGGTGTCAGGTCATGTGTGATCCAAAAGAAGGGAAAAGGCTGTACCACAGCCAGTTAGTTCTTATGCGGATGACCTTTACAATAAAGCTGCCCTTCCGCTCAGAGCAGCGTGGCCCAATGACCGGAGTCCATAAAGTGGCCCTTTCAGCCAGGGCAGCATGGCCTAATGGCCAGAGTCAGCATACGGCCTTCCACTTGGGGCAGGGTGGCCTAATGGCCAGAGTCAGTAGAGTAGCCCACCTATGTGGGATTGCATGGCTTGTTGGCCCGCTGAGGGAGTGGGGCACCACTCGGGGGGGTGGCACCCAGGGTAAGGGGACTCGGGCTCGCCCCTGCTCCTCCGAGTCCCAACCCAGGGCCCTGGCGGTGACGGAGGTACTCACCACTGAGTCAGCGGGGATCTTCCCGAAACGTGCTGTCAAGATTTTTTCCCCACTTTGAACTTTAGAGTTCAAGAAGTGGGGACCTGCATGATCACTTTTAATCTTAATTACTAGTTTAAATCTGGTACGCTGCCACCAGCCAGAATTTAGTGTCTG
>NC_133774.1:102697627-102744989 GCF_003597395.2 Chelonoidis abingdonii | reverse complement strand
CTCTGCCCTGAGCTCCGCATCCCCCCCCTCAGGCCTATGCCCTGAGCCCTGTGCCTGGCAAACCCCCCAGGCCTCTGGCCTGAACTCTGTACCCACCTCATACATACCCAGCCCTCTGCTTGACTCCTTCACCCCCCACCCCACGACCCCAGCCCTGACTCTGGTACCCCCACACATACCCAGTGCCCCTCAACCCTGACACCTGCTCCCCCCTCATATGCCCCCAGCCCTCTGCCCTGACTCTTGCACCCCTCCACATACCCAGCCCCCTCACACTGCATGCACCCCCCACATCCTGACTCTTGCACCCCCACATCCCCACTCCCACCCTGAGCACCAAATGGGAGCTCCTGCACCCCATCCCCACATTTCCACCTGCACCCCTCACATCAAATGGGAGCTGCCCAGGTAAGTGCCCCACACCCAAAGCTCCTGCTCCAACCCTGAGTCCCCTCCCTCATTCTAGCTCCTGACCAGACCCTTTACCCCCAGCCGTGTGCTCAGTGCACTCCCACCCTCAGCTCAGTGCAGAGAGAGGAAGAGAATGGGCGAGAACTAGGGAGAAGGTAGGTACCCACTGTATGTGGGCAGGGCCAGGACCCCAGACCGGCAGCGGGCTGAGCGGGTCTGGCAGCCGGGATCTGGCAGTGGATGGAACCCCTGAGCGGCAGTTTAGTTATATGATATATAGACTTAGAGAGAGAGACCTTCTAAAAAAACATTAAAATGTATTACCAACCTTAAATTAAAGTGAATAAATGAAGACTCAGCACACCACTTCTGAAAGGTTGCCGACCCCTGTTATAGACAGTGCTGGAGGATGCTTGAAAGATGTGTGTATAGCAGTAGTCTCTGTATTATGACATCAAGCCTGCTATGAAGCTGCAGAGCTATAGAACTGGGGTTATATCAACTGAGTTGTATGGAAGTGAAACATGGGTGCTAAGGAAGACTGAAAAACACTAGATTGATGGTTTTGATTCTTGTCATCTCTGTCAGCTGCTGCATATCAAGTGGCAGGACAAAATCAGAAATGAGAATATTCTAAGCTGACACCAGCAACCACTTCCATCAGCACTGTTTCAGTTTCAGTATCTTTCTTGGTCGGAACATATTATAAGAATGGAAGACCAATGAATTCTGAATTGCGTGTATCTGGAATGCAGCTACATCACTTGGGTGCCAAAAGCTCCAGTTGTGTGACAAGATTGCCAGGGACAGACAGAAACTGAGTATACTATCAGACCACTTTAAGCACATTGCGATAGATCAATCTGGGTGGCGCATTATTTGCAAGGAGATAATGTCCCTTTGGGATTTGCCATGATGATGATGAGTAATAAATTCTCCTGCCAGCTGGACAATAATGGGAGTTGTGTGCACTCAGTACCTCACAAGAGGTGTTCAGCATCTTTATGTTAAGGTCTAACATAACATTTGCTCATATTTTGGTTGTGGAGTCTGATACTTCATTATTATTATAATTAATACACTTTTGCTTGCTACATCAGCTGTTAATGGGTTCGTGTGGCTCATTAACGGTCCACTCTATCCAATTAGCATTACTCTCTTATGGTGTATCTGGTAATTAAACCTATGATTTAACAATATATATTAATTATAGCTTTGAAGTACTACCATGGAGTATTAAAGGTCATTGTGGGTAATTCAGCTAAGTGTAAGAAAAAAAACTGAACAAAGAGGTTGAGTTTTATCCTCATCCTCTATCTCCAACCTTCCCTTTTCTGGGCTTTAATTAATTTACTCCCACTAATAAGAAGGATTTACAAAAGTTTCGAACTATAGAAATAACATGACCTAAATCTATGACCTTGAGCATGAAAAGGTCTGTTTTTGTGATGTATTTGAGCATATTTACTTTTTTCAATGTGTATGCACTGAATCGCTCTTCTGAGAGTTTTAACATTCTCTAACCCACTCTTTCCCAGAATTCTTAGAAGTCTCTGTGTATCAAAGAAAACATGCAAACAGGTAGGAATTAGTTTAAACAATCTGGGCCCTATCCTGGGCCCCATTCCTTCTCTTTGCACAAAGCAGACTTAGAGCCTGTTGAACTATTCACGGCTTTCTCAGTGTTGAGGAATCTTCAAACGGCACAGAGTCTTCCTAGCAGCTTTTATGTCATCCCCTCCCAGCCCAGGCACAGAGGGCATAGCTAGGGAAAACTAGGAGTGTCCAAGATATCTGTCCACCCCAGCAATCCCCAATTGTGTAACTGCTCTTTGGGTTGTTGGCAGCCAATGTACAGTAGAGCAGTCCTATTACATAAATAAGCAGTAAAATAAAAAATTACAAGTTCATGGTTTCCCGTGGAAATCATTAAATTGACTTCACTGGGCAATGGGTCAGGTCCACTGTACTTTCCACTCTTTTTCAATATAATCCTTTCCTCTTACTTCTCCTCCAGGTAAATTATATTGTCAGTTAAGATCCTCCCTTTTGAATTGTGAAAACTATATTTTTTTTTAAATAATTGGGTTAAAGAGAAAAATAGAAAAGTGGTACATCTTTTCTCCAAGGGTTAGAATTTAAGAATGTAAAGTATAATCCCAGTTCAGATGGTTGGATTTTTATTATTTGTTTTCTCTCTCCAGCAGTATTTAAAAACAAATTTGATAGCTATTGCTAATTTATTTGAGTTTGGCACAGACAAAAACTTCCTTTCCCACCCAGCAAAAAAGTAACTTTATATTCTTGTCCTATAGATTTATCGGGAAATTCCTTTTAGGTGTTGCAGAAAAAAATATGAGCTAAATTCTGAGCTGACTTCTGCCGAAGCAGACTCCATTGACTTCAGGAGGTTTTATGGGGATGTACATCAGTGTTGAATTTCACCGAGGAATTTCAGTAAAAATCTGATCACTGCTATGACCCAGCAAACCTCCAGGATAATTGCTCAGGAGGATTAAGTGATTCAGTGTAGAATCTTTGCTTTTCTAGTAATGAGAATTTAGAGTTTTCCCAGAAGGACAGTGATCCGACTGTCCTTTCATTTTCTACCCCTCTTATTCCCTTACCTGAAAGCCTCCTCAATGTTTAATTTAATTTAAAGGCCAAAAAAAACCATTTCTGCTTTTAGTCACCTAGGTGTAACACCCACTAAAAACTGCAGCACAATATAAACAATTTTAATTTTTTAAAAACACATTTTTCCCACTTTGTGAGCATAGAACATATTGAGACCATTCAGTAATATGTCTCTGACCCCTCACTAAAACCTTGTAGAAGAAACTCCTTTTAAACTTTGGCATATAGATAACCCTTCCTAAATCAACATTATGTAACCTAATTAGACCAACACATTTAAATATCAAATAAATTAGTAAACAGAATGAATGTTTTTCTCTCCTCTTTGAAATGTGGTCTGTGTTAGGTTAAGCTGTGAGTAACAATCAGCTTCACGCACATCATGCTATACAGACAGTAGTGTTTTCAAATTGTTGTTTATGCAGGACTTTCTTCCCCCTCCCTCTAGCTGATAATGAAAGCTGGCTCCATGTTTCATGAGACTAGCAGTTACATTAGTCACCAAGGGAAAAATCCAGCAGCCCTGCTTCAGTCCTTACTTAAACAAAACTCCCACTGCCTCCAGTGATTTGGCCCAGGAGAAAGTAATCAGCCATTTAACAGCTTGTGTCTACAGTGTATAAGATGCCATGTTAGTTTGATCTCGTGTCAAATGTAGCATTCTTCCTTCCTTTTCAGCTCCTTCAACAAAGTTTAAAATAATCCATTAGCAGCAGCATAACTGTATCCAGCATTGGGCTGAAGGGAATACGGTCAGGCTGCTGTATTTAACACCTTGGGCCAAAATCATGCCTAATATGACTCCACTCAGGACAAAGTTACATCTGGGCTAAATATAACTACTTATTTCAGACACGGCAATTCTCTAGTGTGGACATAGGCTGAGACAACAAAGATTTTGGACAATGCCAGGAATAACTGGGTGAGAAAATTCTTGGTGATAGGATAAAGTCTAGTTTTACATGCCCAGATTAAGATTGTAGCTAATTTTCGGATGCCCCTTTCCACAGAATGATGTAATGGTTTTAAAATGCAGTCTGTCTGAGTGGGAAAGACACAAACACAACAATTTATGTTTGGTGCAGTATTTGCAGAGCAAGACTCCCACTGGGATGATCACATTTTTTTGAAAGGATCCTCCCAAGCCTCATACTTACTTCTCAGAATTTTACTTGTGAGCTTCTTCCTTTCTCCTGGCCATTCTTTAGTCAGCAGAGGGCACTCTCTTTCTTTGAAACACAGCAAAGCAAAACTTAAAACCACAAAGAAGTGAAACAATGATTACTGTGGCAAACGAAAAAAATACTACAGTACTTATCTGGGCTCTGCCATGCCACAGCTTATGAAAGATATGAAACTTAAAATTCCGCCTAGTGCAGGAATCAGATTAAATGTATACCGTTTTAGAAGAAGAAGTGGTGTACTGATGTCCTAATGATTTTTGTCATCAATTGTCCATTTCTTTTCCAGTCTCTGGCTTACGTTTTCACTTAACTTCACTGTCTAAGGCGTGGAAGACCCTGAAAGCATTGCTTTCCTGTGTAGGCAACAGTGGCAATTGGGAATAGCCGGTGTGTCTGTGAACTGCCTGGATCCACTGCAGTAACCTGTGGTTTTTGGGAAGGGTGTGCGGTGTTTGCTGTTCCAGCGTTTTGTACCGAGGCCCTTACAGACATCCCTGTGCAAGATA
Source organism: Chelonoidis abingdonii (assembly GCF_003597395.2). Lineage (NCBI taxonomy): Eukaryota > Metazoa > Chordata > Testudines > Testudinidae > Chelonoidis > Chelonoidis abingdonii. Next base: position 102,740,251 of record NC_133774.1, on the reverse strand, counting down.
TAGCCACCCAGGCTTTGCACGGGCATACAGAATTTGGGCCCAGCTGTATACATGCACAAACATACAGATCAGCCTGTCTAATGCTGTGATTGTATTAACAACTAGGCTGTTAAGGCAATGGAATCTTGTTGATAATGATAGTTGCTAATTATATTCTCTGTGAATAGCGCTTAGCTGAATGAAGACTTGGGTATATTTTGTTCAGATGCAAACAGAAATGCATAAAATTCAACTACATGGAAGGGATGAGTAATAACATTTCAGAGAAGTAGTAATTGTTAATAGTTATTTATATTGCTTGAAGTTTACACAGTATTTTACAGGCCGAGACTAAAACATGCTCCCTGTCTCAAATGTCTTAGTCTCTAAGGCACTGGAGAAGGGTTATTTAAAAACTGCAGCGATTTTGCCAAATTTCTTGTGGAACAACTGCAGAAAGATCATTATTCAGTTGCTGATCATTTTTCAATCTTTAGTACTTTCCTTCATACCAGTTTGCCCTCTGGGCAAATGCAGATGCAAGATTCTACTTTGGTATAAAGTGGTTTGAAGAGTTTTTACCCTGATCTCATTATATTGGCCCACTGCTACTAGTTTGCTCTTGGCTTTTTATGGGGACAAGTACTGTCTCTATCATCTAGAGTCTCAGTTATACCCAATATCCACTGTGTTTAGCCAGGGGAATCAAGTGTAGCTCCCTTACTCCGCGGAGGCTGCTTATATGCTGCCCCTAGCCCCATAGGCTTAGTTTGATTTCTATATTGCGGGGGGAGGCGGGGGGGAGCTGCTCCAGTCAGGTCAGTGGGGCTTGGGTGGGGAAGGGGACTTCACACCTTCCCAAGGACTGCCGTTTGGGGGTGGGTGGGGGGAGAACACTTCCCCCAAACCTATACTCATGCCTAGCCCTGGTGAAGGTTAAAGCTGTCTTGAGACTTTTTAGGGTATCCTAGCTGAATATAGCCAGAGCTTATTGGTATTCCAGCTTCACCCTCCTCTCTATTTTCATGCCCTATTCAAAAGCCTTCAGGGGAAGGGTTCCATATGAGTATGATACACTGGATTTATTTACATAACCTGGGGACTCCATTGGAATGACCTGCTGGCTTAATGCCCTTTTGGATTGTTGGAGCAGTGCAAAAGGGCCTGTCCTGTATTCCTTATATTTGTCCTGTGAGTATCCACTGTTTAGCAAACTTGAGTAAAAAAAATGTGTATACTTGTGCCTGTCTGACTATCAGAAATGTGTATACTCCTATAAAAGAATATCTGTTGGAGAAAGCAGGACTGAAAAATGATGCTTTAAAAGAGCACCAGTACACGTATGTTTTATAACCACATGATTATGAGTGTGTGTGTATGTGGCGTGTGTTTATGTTGCCCCACTTATCTGTCATACTTGCACAATGATCTTTGATTATTAAGGCTATGATTTAGTCATGCATATTTTTAGTAAAAGTCATGGACGGGTCATGGGCAATAAACAAAAATTCATGGCCTGTGACCTGTCTATGACTTGTACTAAAAATACCTGAGATTAAATCTTGGGGGAGAACGTCAGGGGGGTTGCTGCTTGGGGGAATACCTGGGGCCAGCGGCACAAGCTGCTGGGGGCCAACAAACCACGGCTGCTCCAGCCAGCTGGCCAGGGACCACTGCCCGTGGCTGTGGCTGCTCCGGCCACCCCGGGACCATTGCCCGGGGCCGCTGGAGCAGCAGTGGGTGTGGCTGTCCCAGAGGCCACCTGAGCAGCTGGCCCTGGAGTCAGCCACACTGGCCCCTGCAGAATTCACAGAGGTCGTGGAAAGTCATGGAATCCGTGACTTTTGTGATCTTCGTGACAGACACAGAGCCCTGCTGATTATTAGTGTTAGATTTCCTCCTTTCCCTGTATTTTAGCTGCCTATGTAAGTGTAAGTTGATCTAAAAACAAAATGTTTCTGTGTTAGCTTCTACCACTGCAGATGTGTGTTATCTTCGAAATTGAGCGAAAGAGGTTGTATCCCTTGGATTTGCATCTGAGACTTGCTGAGGAGGGCTTTATGAGGTTGTAGATTTTCTTACTAGTGAACTTGTTGTTTATATCATTTTAGTTTACACCAGTGTGTAAATAGACAATACTATACATATAAAACAAACTGAACTTAAAATATATATCAATACAGGTGACTTCAAATCTTATTAAAATATGTACAATCTGTTTGGCCCACACAAGGTTGTGCATAGGTTCATGTGGCCCTCCTGTGTAGTAAGGTTGGGCACCACTGATTTAAATTAGAAATATTTGAACCAAAAATCATGGAATTGCTTTTCTTTCCCCCTTCTGCCCACTCACCCCCCAAAAAACCCCACCACCAAACCCTTACAGGGAAGGACAAATATGGGGATTTGGGACTTGGATCCTAACTGAATGGTTTGTTGGCGCACAGCAGTGAGAGATCACTGAATTAGAATATAATAGTTTGATGAACAAATAATGTCATGAAGGTACTGTGCTGTGCTTGGGCACTGGCCAGTTACCTATAAGTGCGTGCGCGCACACACACACACACACACAGAGACACACAAAGACAGAGTCTTGATCCCAAAACTGTGCTCTTTCTACTTTTGCTGCCTGAAACCAGTTTGTTGTTTTAGGGGAAAAAAATACACTGTAAGTGAGTTTTATGAGACAGACTAAAACCTGCCCTGTCAGTGGAACAGGATCAGACCGAATCTGTTAAAATTACATAAATACTGTGCAAAGAATTCTGTAATCAAATAAAATGACCTAAGGAAACGGTCCAACAAGATTAGAATGGAATTTTGCATAAATGTCTTTTTGGTTCCTAGCAAAAGTAAATGAGTTAAGGGAGAAGGAAGAACCACACATTAAAAAAAAAATGGATTATCTTGAGTAATTGCAGAGCAGACTGTCCAGGCTACCAGCAAGACAGAAATAATAAGTTGGAGGTTAATCACTGGTGTAACTGGAAAGGATGCAATCTTTGGCTGTTCCACAAAGAGACTATCTGAAAGTCGTAAGTTTAATTTGTCCAACCCTGCCCTCTCCAAGTGTTGCTCAGAATGTAAAGTAGCCTCTATCACAGAGAACCTCAACTGCAGAGTAAATGAGAGATTTTTAGAGCACCTGCCAGAAAAATACTCAATAACTACACAATTTCAGGTCCAGTGTGTGAAAGTTTCAGCTCTGGTGTTACATTTTTTGCAAATAGGAGATATGAAAAGCCTAATTTATAGCCTACAGAGGTAACATATCACAGGCTTAGTTCAGATATTAAGTGTGGTATTTTTACAGTTAGAATTAAAGACAGCCTGACAGATCTTTGTAATTGCACCCCTATGGATGATGTGTGGACAATGGTGTCATCTATCACCAGTGCTTTCCTATCCCCGAACGTATTTAAAGGTTCATGTAGCAGTGTGTAGAAACCAAAGCCATAATGCTGTGAAAGATCTTACCTCCTAAAAATGTTAACTAAAAGAGAATAGCCTGAAGTCCTTGTTATCCACTGAGGAGAAGATTTTAGTGTCAAAAATAAGAAACCTTAAAAATAAATAAATAAATAAATAAAAAAGAATTATAAGATAACATACCAGTAGTCAGATTGCCAATTCAGACACTTGTGCTACAACATACAGTCTGAAAGCCCAGCAATTTCTTCTGGGATGAAAGACTAGGGAGTACAAGAAAGTAAAACAGCAGGTTGAACCTTGGAAGTTTCCTGTTGTGGCCTCCATGAGTGGTTATAGAGAAAATTTAGATTATATTTCTTATTTCAACAAATAGTGATTTATAATTGTAAACAGGGAAGACAATCCAAGAGAGAGAGGATTATAAAATTTTGATTCAAGGTCAAGATGGCTACTGTATCTCCTTATGTCCATTTATCCCATTCATTCCCTCCTGCTTGCCCCCCAAAAGGCAAGATTTTTTTTTCTAGTATAGGCAAACTCCATACTTAAGTGTAAAATTTAACTGTGTGATTTTAAAACTCAGTAACTGGATGCAGCCAATTAAATTCAAGGATTACTACAATAGTCCAATCTGATTTATTTTATTTTATACCTGTAACTGCTATCTATTATGAGGCCTCTATAATAGGTGTCTCTGCAGACTTCCGGCAATGAGTGAGCAAGGCTGAGAAAAGCCAGAAGTAACAGGAAAAAGATCAAGGTCTTCTGCTTTACCCCCTTACGAAGTGTATCATTGGGGAGCTCAGCTGGCTCGGTTGGCAGAGTGCAGTTTCCCTCACAGCCCAGTCTAGGCATCATCTCAGCCCTCCTTCCCTGGCAGGAAAGGTACCAGGAAGGATGGGAATAGTCAGCTCTAGGGAAAGCAGCTCCCACTCCCGTACGTAACTGCTTTATCCTATTCCCAATCTTGAGCAACACCTAGAAGTGTCAGGTTATGAACGAAATCATCCATCAAGCAATGCAAATCATTACACATCCTATTTCTAGCTTCAGAAAATCAAGAACAAAGAGAGCAGGGCTATGTCTGAAAGATCTGGATACATTCTTAAAGGACGCTTATCTCCACAATCCCATTTTACCATCCCACAGACAATTCCATATTGCATATGGATAGCAGCTTTCTTTCCCCTCCGAACTTTGATTATTACCATTTGATATGACAGATGCTCCCAGGGTCTCATCCAGAATCCAGAGTAGACTTTAAGGAAGACAGATATTCACTATTATCTCTTCCCAGACATTTTTTCTGCTTAGGGCTCTGTACAGAGAGAAAACTGAAATGCACCCACTGAATGATACAATTTCTGGATTATCTTGGTTTCTTGATAAACACAGATATATGGTGTCAGGGAAGTCCGTCAGAGGCCTGGGATGAAGATGAATATCATCAGGTACGTCGTTTCATCTCAGAAGAATTTTAAGAGATTTGTCACAGAAACGAAAATCCACATCTTATGGGAGCCTACTGGGAATGCTGATCTCATATACCTACTTCACTGATCCAGGATTCCTGTGGTATCTATCCACTACTACTTGTTCTCCCTTCCACATCTCATCTGTAGACAGAGGTCAAGTTCCCATTGTGTATTCTTAGCAACACAAAAGAAGTGAGTGCTGAGAATCACACTTTTTTGAAGGGATCCACCCATTAGTGAGCTAAGGAGAATGATCTTTACGTCAGATGCCAGCTGGGGATAGTAGAGGTGGCAAAAGCAACAAAGAGCTATATGCCTCTCCATCTGTGGTGGGGTTGTGGGATGGAGAATGACCTATTGAAAAGATGGCCAATATCTCTGCCATATGCCTTCCCACATTTCTCACTGCTTCCCAGGACCATACAAAACCTAGGAAAGAGTGAGTGGCAATGATACCGTTTTATGCCATTCCGTCTGACAAGGCTATTCTCATGCCTGATTACCCTAGCTTTGAACTTTTCAATGTCTCTAACTTAGAGAGGAGGTCTGCTGTTGCAAAAAACCTCACAAGCTTCTATATGGGATCAAAAAGATTCGAAAATGGATACTTGAATGAAGTGACAGTCACTCACATGAACCCTAACAGAATTAATAAACATAATGTATTCTATTGGCTAGTGCAAAGTCTATAGTTTAAGTACCATGTAAACAAGTAAAACATAGCTATGAATTTCTCCAGGAGGGCGTTAGTGTGCGTGTATAAGAATGTATAGGCAAAAAGTATAACGTTATCGTTCAAGGAAAGGAAGTTTTTGTCCAATCCCAATGCTGATGCTTCCTTAGGGCAACAACCCTTATTGCAGCCCCATAAGGTCACAGAGCACAATCTTGAAACCTCATTGCATTCTTTACGGAACAACCCAAAGCCAGGATGTTTCATCATATTTCTTATTCATTTAAGTAGGTCTTCTAATAGCTACTATCTCCAACCAGATGAATGTTGAAGTTGAGAGCTTTCTCAGATGAGAACCAGTATTGTACTTTGAATTCAGTCAGTTAATCCATTAATTCCCCCAATAGATTCAAGAAATATTTTTCCTTCTGTTAAGCATTAATGTCCAGTCCTTTGGACTATCTCAGGACAGAGAAATCATTTATCCTGTACTGAGATCTGTTAGACAGCCACATGGCCTTCAATACATAATTCCCCAAAATTTTTATATAATGGTGAGCCAGTCTTTAGCCAATGCCACTTTTGGTCAGTAGTGTTTACCACTCAGGGAACGATAGAGGATATGTAATGTATTAAATATAAGTAATGTAATATACTAAAGATAAACTAAATGAGTCAACAATGTAATGCTATTGCAAAAAAGCAAACATTTTGGGATATATTAGCAGGAGTGTTGAAAGCAAGACATGAAAAGTAATTCTTCCACTCAACTCAGCTAGAGTACTGTCTCTCATTCTGGGCACCACACTTCAGGAAAGATGTGAACAAACTTGAAAAATCCAGATGAGAGCAAGAAAAATGATTAAAGGTCTAGAAAACATGACATATAAGGAAAGGTTTCAAAACATTGGGTATGTTCATCTGGAGAAGAGAAGACTGTGGAGGGACATAACAGTTTTCAAGTAAGTAAAAGGTTGTTATGAAGGGGAGAGTGATAAATTGTTCTCCTTATGCACAGCGAACAAGACAAGAAGTACTGGGCCTATATTGCAGAAAGGGAGAATTAGGGTAGACATTAGGAAAAACTTCCTAACTATCAAGGTTGTTAAGCACTAGAACAAATTACCTATGGATGGTGTGGAATCCTTGTCAATGATGGTTTTCAAGAACAGGTAGACAAACACTTGTGAAGATGGTCTGATAATACTTAGTCCTGCCTCAGCACCCAGGACTGGACTAGATAACCTACCCATGTCCATATTTAGATGGTTCTGCCTGCCACCAAGAAGGAACCCTGCTATGAAAATCCCATTGTAACCTGTCTGTGAACTTTAGCACAATGAGAAGTGGAAAATAATTAATAGGCTCCACAGATCTGGCCTGCCAGATTATCCAGAATAGAGATGGAAATTGATATCCGAAGGTTTGGATTTGTTTTGTTAGGGGAAATTTCCCATGTTATATAAGAGAAGAAATTGTTGTGCTTTTTCTGAAAATATCGTTAATAAAATCTGTAACTTAGGAAAGTAGAATTGAATTATTCTGTCTGTGGAACTCAAGGGAACTTTATGGTGCAGGGCAATCCCCTGCTGCCAGTGACTGACAGGTTCAGTTCTGCTCCCACGCATCAAACAAACCAAAGTGCCCACTGTAATTGATCTGTAGGTCTCAATACTCCAAAAAGAACATGTTCAGGAAGCAGAGATACATTTTCATAATCTGACATTTTGTTTTGGGCCTGTCTCTGATTAAGACCGTCTGTGGTTAACTGGTTTTTTGCAGTCCCTGAAAGAGAGAGTGAGTGAGAGAGCGCGAACAAATGCACGTGTGTTTGTGTGTGTGTGCGCACATGCGCTCACACGTAACTTATAAAGTGTATAATTGTGTATCTGTCTGTGTAGTATATGCCATTTTCACGTTCTTGCAGTTTGAGAAATAGGCAGATCAGATACTATGCGTTTACAGTAATATAATATCAAATATTTATAGACTAGTGTCCACTATATCAGTTAGGTTTTTATTTTGCAGACAGACTGAAACCAAAGCCGTTATATGTTATGTCAGAGTAAACATCCAAAATCTAACAGCAGAATAAGAGGAGGAGACAATAAAGATCTTGACAGCCTTTCTGAGATCGCCTGCTCAACATAAAAATGTTCTGTTATGCTTGGGAGGAAGCAGATATAGCATTCTTAGCCTGCATGTCCTCCTGGGAAAGTATTTATGAAAAGATACAATCTTTCTTTGTTCCATTTCTTATTTTGTTTTGGCACGCTGACTTCTTTTTTGCAGTGTGATTGCCAGAGGGGTATATTTGGAGAAGTTGCTTGAAGGCTGTTGGTCATTTTTCAAATAATGGTGTCTGTTACAGCTATCCCCCTATTCCATTTTGTCTCTTACAGCTGTCCCCATACTCCATTTTGTTCTCCTCCTGTGGCTGCCCCTTCCCTGGCTGTTAAGTTGTTTACCAGGGCCACTGCCCTTCTCAAAGGGAGGGCCCCTTAAGTTGTTTACCAAGAGCCATTGCCCTTCTCAAAGGGATGGCCACTTGTGCTAAGTGGGACCACTGCCCTGTTCAAAGGGTTAGTCCTGTTATCACCTTGTTAAACCTGGGCTCGGTGTAGGGTAGGCAATGTCCAGAGCTGCAAGACCTATTGTGTTTTTAAGATCTTGGGCATGAGTCATAGGCCTCATGTGCTTTTGAGTCACCTACTGCACAGGACTCTGCCCAGACATGTCTCTGTGCTCACCTACAGTTTCCCTGCCTCCTCTCCTCCCTTGTATCAAGAGGAGCCAATCAAAAGTACTGGCAGGAAACTGCCTGAGTTTGCCTTTAAAAACAGACATTTTTAAAACTAAGATCAGAAAGGTTCCTGCATTGCTGCCTGGTCTGATCAGCCAGGGGTTCTGGGGGGTCCTTTCTCCGCTCTCATTTTATTTTTGAGTGTACCCCCGTTTTTTGAAACCCCCCCCCCCAAGAACGAATTGCTGCCTGAGAGATCTCCTGATTATTGAGACTGTACCTAGCCTTCTGATGTTTTTGCTGCTTTTACCTCTGCTGCTTCCTTTGGGGCTGGTAAGAATCCCTCTGTGAAATTCTGTGAAATTCTCTATACTTTTATTTTATTATCTTAGCTGCTCTCTCTCTTTCCCCAGCACCCAGACTTAACCAGCACCCAGCATAGCTGTGGTTAAGTTAGGTTTAGAGAATTGTTTGTATTGTGTTCTGTAAGTTAGGTTTAAGAAATTGTTGCATTGTGTTCTGTTACTTGCTAATTTGTGTAGTCTTGGTTAAGTTAGGTCATAGATAAGATTTTGCTGTGTTCTGTATAGTTGTGGTTAAGTCTGTCTTCCTGCTGCCCCCACCGAGCTCTCCAGTCACCCCATACCCCTCAGTCTCTCTGCTGTTTAAACCTGCAGCCTGCCTGCCCTCTGTCTCCTGAAGTTTAAATCTCCCTCTGCTCTCTGCTGTTTAAAGCTGCAGCCTGCCTGCTCTCTCTCTCCTGAAGCTCTCTCTCTCTCTCTCCTTTTTAATCCCTTCCTCCACACTCTCCTATTACCCCCAAACCTCAATTGTATTACTGAAGTCTAGCATAAAACCCCATTGGTTACCCTTTTTCTCTCTAACACACCTCACATTTTACATTTATACCACTGTGACACATTTTTACCTAGAGTTGTTTACTTACCACATTTTCCCATAACTGTTAGTTGGCTATATGCTGCTGTGACACACCTTTTATATAGAAATTGTTAGCTACTTGTTACATTTATACTTCAGTGTTAATTGGTTACCAACTGTATTGTACCCCACTGTATTGTACCCCACTATTGAAACCCCCTATACTATTTGCTAAAAGAAACCCCTCCCCAATTGTCTACCTTAACAAACCCCATACGCCTCACTATTGAATTTTCCCTGTTTTTTGCATTTTCTTAATAAAGTTTATTTTGCACCCCACCTGTGTGGTAATTGCTCCCCAAGATCCCATATACCTGCAGGCAGGGACAAATGGGAACCAAAAAAATTAAATGTTTGATTCACTGTGGTGCATAAATTCCATATTGTTTGTGATGGATTTTTTCAGCAAATAAATCATGTATGAAAATAATAATTAAGGTTTTTGCATTAAACCAAATACTCTGTCAAAAATAATTGTAATGTGCATGGTGATAAATTTATATTGCTTTTATCTGTTAGGCAACAGCTTAACAGAGAGAGCCAGGCAACCTGGAGTTGGTTTATGGAAAATATGAAAGCTGGACAGTAAGTGACAAAACAGTCAGACCCCTTTGTTGCCCTGTAGTGTGATTGGCAGTAGTCGTACTAGACTGTGTATGTTAGCTTTGGATTCCTAGAGCTATTGACTTTTAAACACTATCTAAATTGCACTGTTATATTTGCATCTTCCGCTGGCCTCCCTCACCCCAAATAAACAAAGGAATCAATATATTCCATTTCATGTAGGAAATGTCTAACATTCCATGAAGGAGAATGTGAACTGTTTTACTTTCTGTAACTTGTGTGTGTTCGTATTTAATTTTTACTGACTGAATTAAATTTCTGATATTTATTCACAAAGGATGAGCTAGTCATCACAAAAGAAGATAATTTCTTTACTCTGCTCAACCCTGAATGACATCAGAAGAAACAGTTCAAAGTTTACCTTTGCAATAATGTGTGTGTGGAGGGTGGAATTGGGAGCCTTTTAAGAGATTGTCAAAATAATTGTAAAATGTATTTGTCAGGATGTTGATGACCTGTTCTAATCTGAATCCTTAACATCCCTATCTCCCCCTTGTCCCCATCAACTTGGACTTATCTGTTCAGTAGGGTTCACTTAAGGGGGAATCTGCCAGAGATCAGCAAGTGTTTGTCATGGTGTTCCTTTGCTACATAACTGAAAGGGATTTATTTTTATGAAGGGCTATGTTAATAGAGCTGATAATAATATAACTATTAAAGTATATGCTACAAGTGTCTTTTCTGTATCTCTACTATTGTGATACAATCGCATATAAAAGCTGAAGTGATGATTGCAGGTATGTGTCAGTGAAATTAGTGCATATTGTCTTTCAAGGATGTTTTAAAGAAAAAAAGTAGCTCCAAACTATCTCATGGACTTTGTCTCCTTACTCCCTTTTCTGCTTATCATCATCTTTCACTGGCTTTTTATTTTTCTCTCCACATTATATCAACACTCCTTAGCATAAGAGGTTTGTCTTCTCCAGTGGGGACTTTTAAATGTCTATATAAAGTTGATACTGCACAAACTGTAGTGATTAATGCTGGGTCCTCAGCTTTTGCATGTAAATAATTTAGGTCAGTGCTTCTCAAAGCTGGTTCACTGCTTGTTCAGGGAAAGCCCCTGGCGGTCTGAGTCGGTTTGTTTATCTGCCCTGTCTGCAGGTTCGGCTGATCGCAGTTCCCGCTGGCTGTGGGAAGGGCAGCCAGCTCATCCCTCGACCCGCGCCACTTCCGGTAGCCCCCATTGGCCTGGAGCGGCAAACCGCAGCCAATGAGAGTTGCGATCAGCCGAATCTGTGGACAGGGCAGGTAAACAAACTGGCCCGGACCTCAAGGGGCTTTCCATGAACAAGCAGCGGACCGGCTTTGAGAAGCACTGATTTAGGTGATAGTACCAAAAGCAGCATTACCAATTTACCATTATAACAATGTGAGAGAGGTAAAGCAAATAATTAGAACCAATGTGAACAGACATATGGCTTGATTCCCTTTTTGCTTCAAATGTATGTCACTACAATTAGTTTGACTTCAATGGGGCTATTTCTAATGACTTAGAAGTTGGCATAGAAAGTACACTTATTAAGTTTGCGGACGATACCAAACTGGGAGGGATTGCAACTGCTTTGAAGAACAGGGTCATAATTCAAAATGATCTGGACAAATTGGAGAAATGGTCTGAGGTAAACAAGATGCAGTTTAATAAAGATAAAGGCAAAATGCTCCACTTAGGAAGGAACGATCTGTTTCACTCATATAGAATGGGAAGAGACTGTCTAGGAAGGAGTACGGCAGAAAGGGATCTAGGGGTTATAGTGGACCACAAGCTTAAATATGAGTCAACAGTGTGATGCTGCTGCAAAAAAAGCAAACATGATTCTGGGGTGCATTGACAGATGTGTTGTGAGCAAGACACGAGAAGTCGTTCTTCCGCTCTGCTCTGCGCTGGATAGGCCTTAACTGGAGTATTGTGTCCAGTTCTGGGCACCGCATTTGAAGAAAGTTGTGGAGAAATTGGAGAGGGTCCAGAGAAGAGCAACAAGAATGAATTAACGGTCTACAGAACATGACCTATGAAGGAAGGCTGAAAGAATTGGGTTTGTTTAGTTTGGAAAAGAGAAAACTGAGAGGGGACTTGATAGCAGTTTTCAGGTATCTAAAAGGGTGTCATAAGGAGGAGGGAGAAAACTTGTTCACCTTAGCCTCTAAGGATAGAACAAGAAGCAATGTGCTTAAACTGCAGCAAGGGTGGTTTAGGTTGGACATTAGGAAAAAGTTCCTAACCGTCAGGGTGGTTAAACACTGGAATAAATTGCCTAGGGAGGTTGTGGAATCTCCATCTCTGGAGATACTTAAGAGTAGGTTAGATAAATGTCTATCAGGGATGGTCTAGACAGTATTTGGTCCTGCCATGAGGGCAGTGGTCTGGACTCGATGACCTCTCAAGGTCCCTTCCAGCCCTAGAATCTATGAATCTATGAGTCTATGAAAAAAAAAATCTAATGAAATCAATGGGGTTACTCTTGTGAACTTGGAATACTCAGTGTACACAGGAGTTGCATAATCAGACCCAGCTACAGAAGAACTAAACAGTTACATTCTAATAATCCTAAAATGTAAACAAAATGCATTTCATGAGGGGGTAGGGGAAAGCAGCAAATTTTGCTTCCTAGTATTTTAGTTTGACTAAAAAAATGACTCAGCTGAAAGCTCTAAGTGGAACTATCTGAAAGCAGTGTAGTTAATAACTTATCCTTTCAGTTGAACTGAATGTACGGAACTGTATTGAATACGAGTTTGTTGGAAAATAAAAAGGACTCTTGCAGTTTGTCTTTTATGCCGCTATCACTCTTGTCCTTTTTTCTCTTTCAAATAAAATAATTCTACTCTATGCATTTCAGTGGGCTGAACCATCAAAAAGTCACTATTAATGTCTTTCAAATGTTAGCTAATTCTTAAGGACAGTAGTTGCAGAACAGTATTCTCCTAAAACTCAGCATCCTTCAAGCTGAAACTCGTTACTATTGTATGAGTCAGCTTAGGATAAAGAAAAAGGAAACTGAAGTTTTAGAAGAAGGAAACAGAAGAGTATCTCCCTTCCTTTAAGTAGAAGAAATGATTTTGATGTTTTAAAGGCTGTTTTGGCTTGAGTAACATTTTTGGTAAGAACAAAATGTCCAAATCCCTCCCCTCACCCAATACAAAATTAGTAAAAAGGTTTTGAGTAACTTTTGCTGATGAATCTTGGTGCCTGTAACAGGGTGCCCACTTGGCTCCTGCCCCTGTTGGGCTGATAAAGTCACTCGGAGACCCTAGGTTCAGTAACCACCAGTGCAGTTCATTTACAGGTTGTGCTCCCACCACCTTTTCACCATGCAAGTAGCCCTTTACCATCAAGAAGGGGAGGACTACCTCCCTGCTTCCACTCCCTGCCTCTTCTATTTCTTCCTGCTTCCTGCCCCCCAAGCGTCCTTCTTCTGAGGCTTTTATACAGCCCTAGACTAATTGGGCAGCAGCTGTCCTTGCTTTCCCAGTTAGGGCCAGGTGGTCTAACCAGCTCCAATTCACCTTCCTTAATTGGAGCTGGAGTGACAGAGGACTGGCTTAGCAGTTCCTGCTCAGTGCCCTGTCACAGTGCCCAATTCTGCACCAAAACTCCTTTTGATTTCAGTGGGAATTCTGGATGTGTAAGGAATGCACAACTCTATCATAAGATTGTTATTTTGGACTACTTAGCAAAGTCATACCTAGACAATCAGTAGGTGTCCCAAGGCTTTGGGGATAGAACCACCACTTCAATAGTTAGTAAGCGTGTATTCACTGTCAGTGGCTGCCAGACATCGTAGTGGTAGAAGGTCCAATTACTGGCTGATACGTTGATGGTCGTTTTTATGTATACTCTCTTGCGCTATTTCTGACTAGCTCATCTGACAACCCTTGCTGGTGCTTCACACCGAGTTGGGACTGGATAAAGGATTTGTCCTAGAAATGTGTCTGTACTGTTTCACAAGAGCTATTGTACATATTCAGTAGAATGCTGTCTCTTATTATTTATTGGCGGTATTTAAAAGCTTTCTTTAATTTGTGCCAAATGCCTATTACGGGGAAACATGGATACAGTATGCCAGAAAACACCCTTTGGAGCTTGCAGCTCAGGGATCCTGGTAATATACAATATTGTATGTTTTGCCATAATTTTATTGCTATGCAATGACAAACACCATAATTAGGTTAATGGTATCTACACCCTGTAATATCCTCAAAACATACATTGTTAATTGGAAAAAAGTGGAAATAACTTGTTCTGTATTAAGCAAATTTTTCTTTGGAATCAGTGAATATTTTATATATTAAATATGTGCTGAAACACAATGGTATCTCTCCTTCTAAATGTTTTGAATTTTCTTCTCAGCCATATGGTTACCTGTGCACTCTGGAATAACATATTCTTTCTCCTTTGTTCAGCCTCATGGATATCAAAGCAGAGACTGTAACATACCTATTTTAAGAATAACTTTGTACTCAGGATACTGTGTAACTGACGATATATATATATTTTTGGTGGCTGCACGGTATCCACATTTTAGACCTTACTTTAACACACAACAAATTTTAAAAATTAAAATATTTTATTAAAATTAAATAAAATATTTTAATTTTATCTGTTTTCCAAACTGAAATCAGAATGTGTTTTCTGCTTGAATAGAAGATAGTTGTCAAGCATGAAGTGAGCATTATTTCCTTTCTCCTAGGAATTCTAAGTTAAATGTATGTGAAAGCAGAGATACATTTCAGAAAACTATAGAACTGATCCTGTCACAATACACTAAGCTAACTGGAATATTTAAATAAGGGACTGGGACAGATCTCCATGCCTGGAATATAAACTAGACGTGGGAATTACTTGTGTCTTATGTTTTAGCTTGTTCTGATTTGTGGAGCTATTCTTTTAAGTTCTAAGTACAGAACTTTTTGCTGATCATAACTTACAAATGATTCTGCTGTGTTTTTCTTGTAGTTCCTTGCCAACATGTTTTTAATCATGTTCAAGACATTGACATCTGCCCTAAAGATCACTTCCAGTAAGCAGCTCCCTATCTTAAGGGGTGCTTTAAAGAATCTCCATAGTTTTCAGTATAATATTGTTTGACCTGTAGTTAGAGACCATTTCTAGGCATCCAATTTGTGCTTATTCTTTTAGTAGTTGTTTTAGCCAGGTTTTGCTATAGAATCACAGTCCCCTTTCTAGGGGATCTCTTTGAATGGTAAAAGGCAACTGTACTTTTTTCCCTCAGTGTCTAAATCTACTGAGATTGTAAACTGGTTATTGGGGGTTTTTTTGTTTGTTTTTGTTTTGGGTTGTTTTTTTTAATTTTAGTTTTATATACAACAAGACTGCACCTGGAAAAACTGTAAGATAAAAGTGCAAATAGAACTTACTTTGAAAATTTGACCTACTAAATATATTTTAATGTGCAAATTGTAGCAGTTTATTGGCTTAAATTATTGAAATAGGACACACTTATTTTGCAGTAAGACTGCGTGCCCACCCACCCAGAAACTTGCAACATAATAATGCATTACAATGGATTTGATTCTTTTAGTTCCAGTTTTTGTGTGGACAACCCCTTACAACCTTTCTTCATTAGGAAAAAAGATTGGATTTTTATCACGTTTGCTAACAGATGGTTAAATCTGAGTGTGGACGAAACACTATCATTTTAATGCAGGTTACCAGTATAGCTTTAATAGTGTTAGTCTGATAACCTCTGTTAAAACAATAACTGCCTTGTCCACGCTAGGATTTTATTGTTATCGAGTGTTAGCTAGTGTGGTTAAGAAACCACAACGACATAAAAAAACACCTTTTTTTCTAGTGTGGATTCATTCTTAGTCGTCATTCTCCCTCAGCTCACATACCACTGCTATCTATACTTATTCACCATTTATTCTGAGGTATCAGTTCTTCCCTGCCAGTACAACATTTCTTCCCATCTCCAACCACCAAATTCATTTGTTTGAATGCAGATACTTATAAAATGCTCATCTTCATATGAATGTGGATTATTTGATCTGGCACAGACCCATCCCTGGTACACATTGTGCAGGTAGCATGGGTTCAACAGGTTACTAGATATGTCAAATAAGATGTCTTTTTACCTGTCTCTAGCAGCATGAAACTAAATGATATGTTGATCCACATAAAATGTACAGAAATCTCTATGTTGATGAAAGCAACAAAGAGTCCTGTGGCACCTTATAGACTAACAGAAGTATTGGAGCATAAGATTTCATGGGTGAATACTCACTTCGTCAGATGCATGTGAGTATTCACCCACAAAAGGTCATGCTCCAATATGTCTGTTAGTCTGTAAGGTGCCACAGGACTCTGCCGCTTTTTACAGATCCAGACTAACATGGCTATCCCTCTGATATGTTGATGAAGACATCTCTCCCTTCTCATTCCCTGGGATCCCTTTCAGCTTTCTCCTGCAGCCTTCCACACCCCACATGACACCATTTCTCCCAACTGCGGTAGCTGCTAGCCCAGCTTTTCCTCTAATCTAGTATTTCCCAAGGTATTTGGATATGTATTCACCTAGCAAGGAAATATATCCAGAA
Source organism: Chelonoidis abingdonii (assembly GCF_003597395.2). Taxonomy (NCBI): domain Eukaryota; kingdom Metazoa; phylum Chordata; order Testudines; family Testudinidae; genus Chelonoidis; species Chelonoidis abingdonii. The sequence continues at coordinate 102,723,822 of NC_133774.1, read as the reverse complement.
TCTCTCAAATCAAAACAAAATGGATTTTTCAAATCTCATATAAATATGAAAAAAATAATGAAATAGCCAATTTGTAAGTGTCAGTTTTACAGCTTAAATACCTGGTGTATGAGGTATCTGCAAACACAGAAAATAGGGTGAAAGTTATTGTTTTGTTTGTTTTGAATTAGGCCCATGCACAGTTAGTTCGAGAAGTTGATATAGAGAAGGTATCAGCATTTGAGAATCCCTTCGTAGATGCAATAAAGAGTTTATGGAATGACCCTGGGATCCAAGAGTGTTATGACAGACGGCGGGAATATCAGCTATCGGACTCAACTAAATAGTAAGTATACATGAATATGTATAATTGGATTTTTTTTTTGTACTTTCTAATTTAAAATAAAATTCTGGTTATATTTTAGAGTGGCTCATAAGCTATGTGTCTGCATGTACCCACAATATAAGCATGTGTAGGCACATACAATGTATATATACACCAGCACATGCTTTGTACGTTGAATTACCAAGGCTAAAATTAGAGGGGATGGATCTCATTTACTGCTAGTACTGTAGTGTAGTTTTCCAAAAACAAGCATCCATTATAATATATAAAGCTGTGATAAGAGTAGTTAATACTCTTATAATGTTTTACTATTATAATGATTCATTTTTATTTATTGTATTCATACCCTTGGCTCCTTTGAATATCTCAGGGCTGGTCTCCACTACGGGGAGATCAACGCTGCTGCAATCGATGCAACAGGGATTGATTTAGCGGGTCTGTTGAAGACTGGCTAAGTCAATGGCAGAGTGCTCTCCAATCGACCCCAGTACTCCAGCTCTCCGAGAAGAGTAAGGGAAGTTGACCAGAGAGCATCTCCCAGGGACTCAGCGCAGTGAAGACACTGCGGGAAGTTGACCTAAGCTAAGTTGACTCCAGCTACATTATTCACATAGTTGGAGTAGTGTAACTTAGGTCTACTTACCCCGGTAGTGAAAACAAGCCCTCAGCCTCTGACAGGGCAGAGGGACAGCCTTGGACAGCTCTTTTGAGCCAAAGGTGCACACATGGGTGTGTATATAGAAAGTAACACAAATAGAAGTGAGGTTCTGAAATCCAATGGTTAAAACTTAACAGAGTTGGTAAGAGTAGCATCCCTTCACTTGATTCCTATCTTCCCTGCTTTTTTATTGCCTTCTTCAGTATAACCAAGATTTATTTTGCAGTTCTGATGACAGGGAAGTGACAAACTTAAGCTGATGTAATACTTCCTTTGATGTCAGTGCACTTGGTTTTATAATATTTCTTATGTTAACGAAAGGAAAACTGATTGTTAAAAGATGCCTCATAGCTTGTTAATGTTCTTGTGTTTGTGCAACTGTGATCTAAGTTTTTATGAAAATTGTTGGAAGCAGCAGGAAGAACAAACTGGACCTGAAACCAAAACAAAATATCTGTCAGGAAGGCCAGCTCTTAATTGAAAACTAAACTTAATTTTAAAGGGAGTGCAAAATACTTGCCACTCTTAGCACAATATAAGAAACTTCAATCCACTTAACTGGAAAAGAGAAAGCAATCTTTAAAGGATCTTTGGTTAAATTTGCCTCTAAAAGTATTGCAAGTTGAATTCTTGATGTTATAAATCAACACTGGTTAACCTTGGCCTGGAATCCTTTTGTGCTTATATTTTTTGAGTCAAAAGTTTCATAAAATAATGCTGTGGAGGTTTACATTTGGAGTTTGAGAACAGTCTGCAAACTAGCTCCAAGAAATCTGACTGTACTGAGTTATTCCAATGAGGTAGCTGAGGTAAAATTCTTCTGGTGTGACAGGAAATGCTTGTCTATGACTCAGAACTACTTGGTGATTCCATTGAAAGTAACATTAATTAGCATATTTTTCTGATCATTTGAGCTGTGGCAAAAAATCACATAGCTTCCACTGGCTGTGCACCCATGGTATCAGTTTTCTTCTGTATGGAGCCTGTACATTAGAAAGACAAATGAAATAGATCATCTCATTCCAGCCTCTCTTTGTTCAGATGGCAAAGCCACCTTGCGGTTTGGCATAAGTGGAGGCTCCTCTTCAAGGGACACCCAGGATGGAAATAAGGGTACAATTCAGCACCCACTGAAGTCAATGGGAAGACTCATTTATTTAAATTTGAGTTGTATTGGGCATAGGAGGTGTAATACAGGTCTTGGTTGAGATTCACTTGCATAGCAGCATGAGGAAGCTTGTACAGCACCTACCTGTATCTCTGTCTCAAGACAACACTATTAGTACCTCTTTAATATAATGTAAGTATTTGGGGAGTATTTGATTGCTTATAGTCATCTTTGCAACTTGGAGTTACCCAGCATGGCCATGGTGGGACCTCACCCCCTTCCAGTCCTGGTATGCCCCTCCCACTCTTAGCACTCCTGCCAGAAAGAGAGTTGTTGTCCTGCACAGTGTCTGGACTGAGGGGAATTGTCCCTCAGCCAGTAGAGAGCTTGTATTGCTCTTACGTAGTGGATAGTGGCATACAGGGTCCAAAGAATCCCTCCTATGCGAAATGCACAGTATTATGTTTCATTTGCTAATAGTCTGACAATCATACATTTTTTAAACTAGCAAAATTGTAAGGGAAATTGTATATCAGTTACATCCTTGAGAGTTGAAGTATGGGGACTTTTAGGGACTTACTAGGTTGACTGTTTGCTTTTTAGTGCTGTTGCAGTGCGGAGAAAACCAGCAAGGTGAAATGGGCAGAGCCCAGCCTTTAGCTTGGAACCACAAAAGCAAAGAGACTATAAGTCAAACTCCATATATAACTTTAATACAGTTTTTTTTTTTTAATTGAAGTTTTTTTTTGAATGGTAGCTTGAAAAAAATGGAAGGGGAGTAAGTGGGATTGGGGAATTTCATCATGCTTTGGGGTTCAATACTACCTCAGCCAGAGTTAGACTAGGATCATTTATGGTTCCAAGAAATCATTCACAGCACTCACCATAATAGCTCCCTTGGGCAATATTAACAGTACTGGGACAGAGTTTATTATACAATCACAACAGCAAATTTCTGGTACGTTTCCTTTTAAAAAGCAGTTATTTGCATGCGCAGTAGCTGATTTTTTTTTTTTAACCTCAGAATGTTGCCATTTTATAACATGAATAATTTTTATTTACTATTGTTTGCAATTTTTAATAGCTTCTAGTCCACATTATGGATTAATTACAACATTGAATTTAATAATAAGCAATCAAATGTCAGAAATGAGAATCTCTATATTTTTATACACATCATATATTCTAATAAGTCTATTTGCAAATAAAATGTAGAGACAAGAAAACCAAATAGTAGAAACCAAACTAACTTTGATTTTGCTTTTGAAAAATTATAATGTAGTTGTTTAGGGCTGAAAAATATATTCAGCTGCCATTAGCCTGGGAAGTCACTAGCCAGGGAGAAAGATACCTGTGTGACAAAGCATCCAGAACAAACCACCTGCCTCTGTCTCCCCCTCAGCAGGGCCCCTTTTAAACAGTCAAAAAAGTTCTAACTACATTCTCAGTCCACAGTCCTTTCATTTCTTCTTCACCAGGCTGACAACAGAACTCATCAAACACAAAATGCCAGAGTCCAAAACAAACGCACAGTTTTGTCTCAATTCCAACTCTTCACAGTTTTTTGTTCCTTGGCTATCCTGACCTTACTACCAGGCCTCCTGCGTCTGTCAGTCTCAGGCACTTCTCTGAAGTGCACGCACACACACGCGCACACACACACGCGCACACACACACGCACACACTCCCTTCCCTGGCAGCTTCCTGCTCCCGTTTATCTTGGATTACCCACTTCATCCCAGGTGAAATTTATTTTATAATCCAGGCTGGTTTAGTCCAAGGCTCTCTAGCCTGGGGACAAGCCACCCTGTTACAGTAAGATTCTTATTTTTCCGCTCTATTGCTTCTACTACCTTATATGTTTCTCCTTCTTTTCTTACCGTATATTGTCTTCTGTACCTCTTCCTCTGTACTTCTTCATTGCTCACTTCTCACAACACACAAAACTTTCTCTTTCAAAACCCTATTTCTTTTTTCTAATTTATCCCATTATATTCTGTCCCTCCAACCTCCCACAGCTTCTCACCTGCCTTCTCATCTGCAGCCATGTGTTCAACATCTGCACGCTCACACCTCACACAAGATTTGGCAAGTTGATCAGAAACACAATTGCCAGAGAACAAAATTAAGATGAAGGACAATTGTCTGCTTGAGAAGCCACATATCGCTCCCCAAACGCCTGTAGAATTTGGGGGTTAAATAGTTCCCGTTAGCAGCAGTTCAGCAAGTCAGTACTCAACCCTTGCTGTTATATTTTGTGTTCCAGAGTCTCAGTTTCAATTTAAAAAAATTAAACATCTAGCCCCTTAGGCTGCAAAGATATACTTCAGCATATAAGCCAGATGTAAATCAGTGCAGCAATGTGTACCCGAGTCTCCAGACAGGCTGAAACATTATGGCTTTGAGAGGTGTGAATTGTCCCTATACATTGCATGGAGTGTTGACTCTGAACTCTAATTAAAACAATATAATATCAACATGCTGACGATTTTACTGCTGCTCAAAACATGCAGGAAAGGAGAGTGACAATAATATTATAGAATCATAGACATGTAGGACTAGTCCAGTCCCCTGCACTCAAGGCAGGACTATATTATAGCTAGACCATTCCTGGCAGGTATTTCTCTAACATGTTCTTTCAAACCTCCATTGATGGAGATTCTACAACCTCACTAGCCAGTTTGTTCCAGTGTTTAACTAAAGAAGGAAATGCGCAGTCTACTGTGAGTGGCATCAAAATTGGCAGAGTTTGGGTTGTAGCCAAAAAAAATAGAGTAACAACACTATTTTTCTTTTCAGTCTGACCACAAGGAAAAAGGGAGCGTAGGCGGTTTGTCCTGGATTCTGCTCAGCAGCTTCATCTTTTGTAGTTTCTGTTAGCAGATACCTGATAAATATGAAGCCCCTCAAACTCTTCCATCTGTTAGAAGGAAAAATTCTTTCTGGTCCCACGCACCCCACAAGTTTCTGGTTGCTTAATGGATTAATGCCCCACACATATTGAATTCAGAGGTAGGCCAATGTTGATGGCAGCTCCAGGACTGAACCCTACCCTTCACCTCAGGCCACCAAAAGAAGTCTTCTAAAGCTGTAGAAACACTCCAGCAGCCAGTTATTAACATTAAGATGACTCAATATAATATATCGATTAACCTTAAGACGGTAATATGTCTCTCTTCCTTTCAAGAGAAATTTCAGTTTGTATTCTGAGACACAAGATGGGTAAAATAATATATTTTATTATTTTGTTTAAGTCCATTGCTACTTGTCCTTCCTTCAGTGACCATGGAGAACAACTGATCACTGTCCTCTTTATAGCAGCCCTTAACATATTTGAACACTGTTATCAGGTCCCCCCTTAGTCTTCCTTTCTTAAGACTAAACATGCCCAGTTTTTTTTTTAACCTTTCCTCATAGGTCAGGTTTTCTAAACCTTTTATCATTGTTGTTTCTGTCCTCTGGACCCTCTCCCCTTTGTCCACATTATTCCTAAAGTGTGGCACCCAGAATTAGACACAGTACTCCAGCTGAGGTTTCACTAGGGTTGAGTAGCGTGGGACAGTTCCCTCCTGTGTCTTACATACGACATTCCTGTAAATACACTCCAGAATGATATTAGCCTTTTTCACAACTGTACCACGTTGTTGATTCATTAAACTTGTGATCCACTGTAACCCCCAGATCCTTTTCAGTGGTACTTAGTTATGCTCCACTTACTGCATTTGAATTTTTCCTTCCAAAGTGAAGTACTGTGCACTTGTCTTTATTGAATTTCATCTTGTTGATTTCAGACCATTTCTTCAATTTGTCAATGGTCATTTTGAATTCTAATCCTATGTGCCAAAGTGCTTGCAACCCTTCCCATCTTGGTGTCATCTGCAGATTTTATAATCTCCACACCATTATCCAGTTAAAATATTAAATAATACCAGACCTAGTATTGACCCCCACAGGACCCCACTAGTTATGCCTTCCCAGTTTGACAGCAATCTGTCAATAATTACTCCTTGAGCATGATCTTTCAACCAACTGTGCAGCCACCTTATACTAATTTTATCTAGACGTTATTTCTCTAGTTTGCTTATGAGACTGTCATGTGGGACTAAAGCCCTCCTAAAATGAAGATATGTCTTGTCTACTGCTTCCCCCTGTCCACTAGGCAAGTAACCATGTCGTAGAAGGAAATTAGGTTGGTATGGCATGATTTGCTCTTTACAAATTGCTCTTGACACCCTGTTATCCTCCAGATGCTTACAAATTGATTGTTTAATAATTTGTTCCAGTGTATTGTCAGGTATTCTCTCATGCTGCAGTGTTGTGGAAGATACTATTGTTTATATAATATTTATACAACAAGATAGGTGTCCATATAGCTTTGAAGGCAAATAAAAATGACAGGCCCTTGCCCCAAGTAACATACAGTTTATAGCCTTCCATTGAGATAGGATAGTCAGAGGAAAATGGCTTGCGCACACTTGTGCTCTTTCTCTCTCTCTCTCATTATATTATAATATATATATTAATATCATATATATATATATAATATATATAAATATTATTATATATATAATATATATATATATATTATATCACTTATATATGAGCGAGCTGGATAGCAGTAGTGGTTAGAGCGGCCCTTTGATACGAGCGACCGGCGGTTCAAATCCTGGTGGTTACCCAACTTTCAGTAGGAGGTCCATTGGCAACAAGAAACCCCAACGCTCTCACTGACCTATCCTTCAAATATGGAGTGCATGAGCTAGGAGCGTCATGCCAGCTCGGACGTCGCCCGGAATTATACCAAGTCCGCGCCAGTGTTTGAGGCCAGGCCATCTGACGATTAAGTGGCGTACTGGAACAAACCTTCATGGACGAGACAGAGAACCGTGGAATTGATGGAATGCTCATACCAACGTAGACTAATGGAGGGGTATATGAACGTATCCTGGACTGTGCATGAACAAAAAGATGCCTACATCCATCACTTATGCGAAACAGCTAGTTACCACGTTCAACACTAGTAAGAGCAAGTGCTCTCACGGCTGAGATAGCCAACTCCACATTACATCCCAGACTCAACAGAGACGCTGGTCAAGCAAAAGTGGAAGTGTTGCAGCCCACACCTGAAGCTGAACTTTCACTGCCACCTCCTGCCATCTGGCAGAGCACAGCAAGCTGATATGAGGCAATTAGATCATTGGAGAAACTAGCTAATTCATATCCTTGAACCGATTACCAAGTCAAGTGAGAGGAGTACCTCCGTGTATGTTAGAAAGTCAATAGAGGCCCTCGTGAGCGAATCGGTCCTGGACTACACCATAACTCAAACAATGAACTGGGTATACGTAACTAGCCTCTGTATCTTGGCGGTGCATTGGCTCACGGTCAAGAGAGAACCACAGTGCCAAGTGACAGCACATCAGGAAAGAAAGGAATATGAGACAGCTGGAGAGAGTACCAGGCTGAAAGAAGAACTGAGAGAATGTGGAAGGAAAGGCCAAAGTCGTCCCAGTGGTGCAAATCTCTCTCTTTTTGTCCAGAAGAGTGCAGTGCTAGGAACAGCTAAGATACTGCGCAGAACCCTCAAACTCCCAGGCCTCTGGTAGAGGACCCGAGGTTGAGGAAGACACATGCCACCCATAGGGGTGAGAGGGGAATTTTTTTATATATATATATATATATATATATACACACATACATACACACACACACACGCCGCTATCTTAATATAATGCTACCCAATATAACACAAATTTGGATATAACACGGTAAAGCAGTGCTCTGGTTGGGCAGGGCTGCACACTCCACTGGATCAAAGCAAGTTCAATATAACACGGTTTCACCTATAACATGGAAAATGAAATGTGCTTAGAAAATAAGGTGCTATAGAAAATCCTAAGATAAAAATTCAAAAACTTCTGAAGGGAAGAGAGTGAAACAATAATTATGCAGTGTGTGCTTTTATATATGTATTTATACTTCTGAATTTACTTTGCTACCTGACTAATTGTTCAGCCTCATTTCCCATCCCAAATAGCAGAGTTTTGAAATTTTGTGGAAACTTCTTTGGCTCTGATTATTTGCTTTTTCAGACTTATTGCTGGTAGTGGTTGCCTGGGAGTACTTGTGTAGAAAAGTCCAAGTTGGGAAAGGCAGTTGGGCAAGGCTTGCATGGGATAAGACTAAAACAAACACCCTTGTCCTCCTCATTCACTTTCCACTCTACACATACAACCAAGAGGTTTATTGCATTCTCTTTATGTTTATGTTAGGTACACTCTGGAAACTCAAACAGCTTTCTCAAACTTGCCTGTTAACTTTTCAATAAAGTTGAATATGGCATGAAGCCCCAGGAATATGAACCTTCCCAAGTTGATAAAAGCTGTAATGAGGCAGACAGTACTTGTTTACATTATAGCTTTGTTCACAGCTTGTTTTAATACACTGAAAATCAATTCCATTTACTTCACTGCATACATAAAACAGTGTTACTGTGACATTACCCAGAGGATACTTATCTCAGTTTTGTTGGCATCAATCCTAGAGGTTAGAAAAATCCCACTACATCAGCTTTTAAAATATGACATTTTTCCAAGAAATACTTTGCTTGTGTGTGCTTTGAGGCATGTAAAATGTACATTCTAAACAATTGTGAATGTAAGATTTTTTTCCTTGAAATCAACTAGTATAAAAAATTATTACAATAACAATAAAAAAATCACAGCTTATTGTTTTGAAGTAGATGGCAGGACAGTGCTGGTTTTGTACAGTCTCATCTGCCAGAGTTTGATTTTGCAAAAACAAAACCAGAGTGGCTCCAGTCTCTGCTCTATTGCAGCCAGATCGCCAAAAGACAGGAGCATGAGGAGGTCAATTAAATTGTTTGCTCTCTCTTTTTCAGGCAGCCTTATTCATAAACTCTGGGTAAACAAAGGGTTTTATTGTCATTTAGAGTGTCTCTGTCTGGTGTGTGTATGAGAGATATTATTTGTGAAGACTTTGTTCTGGGAATTAATTTGTGCCTGTGAACTGCTGCAATTTTTGGAAATTTGTATTTGCGTTTTGTCCTCAGAACATTAGGTTGGGAATAAGATGAAAATGTCCACTATTACTACTCCAGTGTAGCTCCAACCATTGTATTTGGAAAAATTGAGCCCCTTGGCTTTACAGCTGGACGTATATGAACGTGCTTCCCTGTAGAATGTTACTGGTAAACCTAATCTGTGACACAGTATGTGGGGAATAGTTATTCTGAGGTTTCCTGGTCAAGCTTTCTCTTTTCCATTGGACAAAAAAGGTCACCTGATTTCCTATGTCATAGCAAGTCATGGCGGAGACCTGGCAGACTTAAAGGAACAAATTCTTGTTAGCTTTAGATTGACCCTTTTCCTGACAGTGGATATCTCAGCAGGTTTGTTTTGTTGCTTTGGAGGTTAATTTTTGATGGTGTGACTTGAACTGTCCTCTAGTGGTTCTAGTCATACTTAGAAGTTACTCAGAAAATGATAGTATACAATTCTGTCTCATTGGCAACAAGTTTCATATGCAGCCTCCCTCAAGAATTTATCACATGTACATAAGACTTATCATTATGCTGATGAAATTCAGCTAGGTACTTCTTGCTCCATTAGCCTTGCCGGTCTGTGCTTTGGAAGACTTATTGGGCTCTTATTGCCAACTGGATTCATCACAGCTATCTCACCCCAGGGTGGATAAAAATCAATTATTTTTTTAATAGTTTTTTTAATTTAAATCAGATTTTTTTGATAAAATGCTTTTTGAGGAAAAAACTTATCTAAAGATAGTTTTAATTAAGATACATTGTAGTTCAAAGATATCTCATCATGGAATAGGGATTATAAATTCTAATTCTTTAGTATGAGACAATATTTTCATGTCATGTTTAAGAAGAGTTTTGTTAATGTCTTCCAATTGTTCATGGATTAGGGACCCAATCTTATGGGGTTCCAGAGGCTTCGGTATAGATTATTTAGGTTAATCTTTCCATCTACCCAAGGGGACTCAGTGCTCAGTCTAGATTCAGAAGATACCATTAGTTTTGCAGTTCTCAAACTGTGGATTTGTGTCTCCAGAGGTAATATGCTGTTAACAGCAAAAATGTGTTTTAAAAATAAATAAATGATATATAGAGGTGAGAAATAACAGACCTCAACTCTATTGTCCCTCTGCAAATTTGTGTACACAGAGGCAATCCCTTACCTCTCTTTAAAAGTGCAGTTTCAGAAAGTTCAATGAATAGAAGATTGTTGGGGGTGGAATAGATCTGGACAAAGAAAAGAAGTCTGGAGATAAATGTGAGAAGTGAGAGTCATGTGCTTGTTTTGTTAAAATATTATATTTTTGATGTTGAAGAGAAAAATCCAGAACACTTAACATTGGGGGAGGGATAGCTCAGTGGTTTAAGCATTGGCCTGCTAAACCCAGGGTTGTGAGTTCAATCCTTGAGGGGGCCACTTAAGGTTGTGGGGCAAAATCAGTACTTGCTCCTGCTAACAAAGGCAGGAGGCTGGACTCAGTGACCTTCCAGGGTTCCTTCCAGTTCTATCAGATAGATATATCTCCATATATTATATTAAATAAAATAATTTAAGTGTCTTGTCTGGTGGCGTTCTCCTCCTAATAGAGCATGGCAAGAAAATCCTCCCAATGGCTTCATAAATATTTGCTTCAGTTATCTTTGGTAAATGAAATAACCAAACAATCATTCATTTTCTGATATAGCTGTAAAACTAATCTGAAAAGTTTCCAATGAAATCACCATTTAAAAATGTATAATGTGTACCTTCTAAAAATGATACCTACATCTATCTCTGAGTGGTGAAGAATATGTATTAAAGTTATAACAACCAACAAGAATGCACTTTTATGTAGAAAATCATGATTAAATCGAGTCTTCCTGACTAGTGATTTAAATAAAATCCACCCTGTCTCATCCACTACTTTGGAGACAATAAGTGTTGCAGTTCAATAGAAATCATGGCTATAAGAATGCTCTTTCTTTCTTCTTGTCCCCCCACCCTCTTAGTGCATTTTCTTGGCATAGTGTTATACAAAGTCTATATATCAATTTTGGTTTGAAATTATAGAAATTCAACTTGCAGAATTGTTCCTTGGTGAAGGTGGCAGTATTTTTTTCTGAGTCTACTGGACTGTTTGATTACTTGGGGAAAAAAATCAGTCCTTCCCAAAGATGTGGAACTATATTAATGGGTTCTTATTTTTTTTAAGTAGCAATGACTAAGGCTACGTTTTAGTCACGGGTATTTTTAGTAAAAGTCATGGACAGGTCACGGGCCATAAACAAAAACTCACAGGTCTGTGACCTGTCCATGATTTTTACTAAAAATACCTACCATGACTAAAATTTGGGTGGAGGGGGTGTGCTCTGGGGGGTGTGGTCTGGGGGTGCGACGGGTGCTGGGGGAGTGGGCCAAGGTGACCCATGACCCCCTCTGGTGCTGGGGGAGAGGGAGCTGGGCCGCAACATGTGGCGGGAATCTCCCTGTTACTTGGGATGGCGGGGGGCCCACAGTGCTCAGCCTGGGACCCCTGCTGGTACTGGGGGAGGAGGGTTGATGAGAGTCCCTACCCAACTCCCCATCCCTGCAGCTCCTAAGCAGCAGAGGCAGGAGCCAGGGCAGGGGCTCCTCCGCTGCTCCCACCACAAGCACCGGCTGCCGCAGCTCCCATTGGCTGGGAACCGCAGCCAATGGGAGCTGCAGGAGCGGGGCCTGCAGGCGCCAGTAGCACGCAGCATGCGGACACCCATCCACACTCCAGGTAATCACCTCACCAAACCCTAACTCCCCTCTCACACACCCAAACCGCTGCTGCTGGCTGCTGCAGAAGTCATGGAGGTCATGGAAAGTCACGGAATCCATGACTCCCATGACCTCCATGACAGTCTCGCAGACTTACCAATGACCCTTGAAATATTTCAAGACACTTGACATCCAGACTAGACTCAAATTAGTTTTGGTCTGCTCTGTTTTCGGAAGGTGATCTAACTCACATAGCTTTTAGCTTTGGTTATGAAGATTATAGACTTTGGGACAAGAGAGTATTCATGTAAATAAGGAGGGATTTTAGCTGACAAGGACAAACGTATGACATCTTTCTGGGACTTAGAGAGGAAAGAGTGAGGCATGCAGCTCAAACTATGAGACCAAAAAACAGGTGTTTTTGTATGTGACATATTTTCTCAAATGTATTCATTGTGTGGACCACATCTTCATAGAGCACCCTCCACAACAGGACCCTAGCTTTTGAGTGCTACCCAAATACAAATAATAAATATCAATTCTAACAGATACTTCCCCTCTCAGTCATGAGCGCATGGGGTCACCTTCCCTCACATATGTGATTATACCAAGTTCTTCTGGCACTTGCTTACATGGTAAAGTAATAGGAGTAAAGTTAGTTTGCATTTTAGCCATTTTTAATGATGATGTTTGTCCTTTTTGGAAAAGACTTAATAATTCTGCCCAGTTTTGTTCATTTCATTTCCCTTCCCATCCGTTCTGTTCCTCTCTTTCCCTGCACCATCGTCCCCATCCCTATCCTTGCGCATGCTTCCCTCCCACCTGGTCTCTTTCTTCTCCTGCCCGTGCTCCTCTGTTGCCTGGTACTCCTCTCCCCTCGAAAAAGTTGCCCTGACACTTGCCTCCTTTTTCCCACATTCCCTTGGACATATGATCTTGTTGCCCAGTCACCTAACCTCCTTTCTCTGTTGCGCTTGGACATGTTGCCCACCTGTCTTGTTCCCTGTTCGCCTTCAGTTGTAAACAATCTATCACCAACTACAGTTTCCTTGAAAGCTGCTAACTTAGAGAATAGGTCATGTTTCCTGACTCTTCCTTCACGGCAGCAGTCAGTAGTAGAGGGAGCTAAGCTGGCTCCTCCGCCATGTATCCATGTTCCATGGGCACAAGGAGAAAGACAGGCCAGTTCCCCAGAGACTGCTAGCAAGTGCTCTGCATACACCACTGGTTGACCAACCACAATTTGGAAATTGTTGCTATATATAAATCTCAATATTCTGTTGCTTTATTTAAACAAGAGTATTATTTTACTTTTGTTTTATGATTTCTTCTCTCTAATTCTATTGTGTGTCAAAAAATCTCTCTTTTTTTAGGTAACACAACTAGAAATTAATCTTGGATACTGTTAGCTGAGAACAGGCACTGATGGGTGCCTTGGAGAGTAACTAAACTTTGGGGAAATGTATCAGGACTGAATGAGATATTGGTTACAAGGTTAAGATGAAGGGGATTGTGCTCACCTTCCTGAAGAGCAGCACACAGAGGTTGGTCAGAAATAGGGTTGCCATCTGTCTAATCTCAGAAACCCTAACACCTTTGCCCCACCTTGTATCGCCCCTTCTCTGCCCCTTTTCCAAGGCCCCACCCCCACTCACTCCAGTCTTCCTTTCTCCGTCTTTCGTTTTCCCTCACCCTCACTCGCTTTCAGTAGGCTGGAACAGGAGGTTATGGTGCAGGCTCTGGGCTGGGGGGAGTGAAGGGTTTGGAATGTGGGAGGGGCCCTGGGCTGATTCTGGGGCAGGATGTTGGAGTGTGGGAGAGGGTTTGGGGTACAGGCTCCAGGAGGGAACTTGGTTGTGGGAGGGAGCTGGGGCAGGGAGTTGGGGTACAGGAAGGGGTTTGGGGTGCAGGCTCTGGATGGGCGGCACTTACCTCAGGCAGCTCCCAGAAGCAACTGCATGTCTAGCAGCAGCTCCTAGGCTCACAGGCAGCTCTGCAGGCTACACCTGCTGTGGTTCCCCGTTCCCAGCCAATGGGAGCTGAGGAGTCAGCGCTCAGCGTGGGGGCAGCGCATAGACAGTCCCTGGCTGCGTCTCCTCCTAGGAGCCACTGCCAGACATGCCAGCCACTTCCAGGAGCAGCACAGAGCCAGGACAGATTGGGAGCTTGGCTTAGCCCTGCTGCGCCACCGTACTTTTAGCGGCCTAAAATTTCCCGGATTAGTGTCAGTAGCCTCCAGGAGGTAGAGCCCGATAACAGGAGACTCCTGGCCAAACCAGGAGGGTTGGCAACCCTCATGAAAACCATTGTGGTTTTATTCCAAAGTTAAGAATGTTGGTATCACGTTCAACCATGCCATCTCTACAGAAAACCATGTCAGAAAATATAAAAACAGTTAGGTTGGCATTACCCCACTTGGTTGTACCACTAGGCAAATACAGTGGTACTTTTGGAGTACTGTGCATTTCAAAAGGTATCACTAACAGCATTATGGCTCTGTAGCCTTTCAGTGTAAGTCGTTTCAGGACCGGGACTTAAAAAAGGCACTCCTTTTTAACACTGACCAGAAAACAGCAGGTGCCTTTCTGTTCCTTGTCAGCGTGCAGATCCTAAATATGCTGTGATGCTGTAGCTGTTTTTTCCTGACATCAGCAGAGAGTTATTGCCAGGAGCTTGTTACACACATTACCTTTCTAATACACCTTGTGCCTATCACTATAGCAACTCCACTGAAAATTACCTCAGCAGACACCCAAATTCATTTCTAGAAAACAAATTGCAGCTCTAATTAACTTTTTAAACTTGGTCTGTAAGATAAATTTACTCAGACCCATGTGATCATATTTTAAAGTAACGGTATGCAATTTGCCATTTTGTCTCTTTTGTTACATGCTTAGCTGAATAAGTGCAATATGGTAAAAGGCCTTAACTGCAGTATATTTAATCCAAATAAAACAAGTCTCAAGAAATGATAAAAATACACTCACAGTGCCATGTAGTTTTGACGTAAATTGTGTAGACAGTTGCAGCTATTGCTAGCTGTGCGCTGTGCTACTTCTCTGAGGTAGCTGTGGGTTTTCTGGCTTTGCACTGGGCCTAATGCCACTTGCCAGGAAATTCCAAATGTAAAGGTCGTTATTACTGTTGTAAATTGAGAAATTAATTAATATCTGTTTTAGAAGCGCAGTTGTCATCAAGACTTTTTTTATTTATTTTTTTTTAAGGGAAAGGTCCAGTATTTGAAAACAATTTCTTACATTACAGCCGCAAAATGTGTGTGTGCAGCAGTTTGTGGTGCACAGAAAACAGGTAATTGCATTGCAGAAGCTCATTCCAGAGTTTTGTGCACGCATGCCTTTGGATGGACTTGCAAATTTTGCAATGCCATTTAGGAGGCTTCTTTGAAAATTTAGCACAGAGACCCAAGAGGTGAAACAAGTATCCAGGCATGTACAATTTGCTTACAGTAATTGTCTTTTCCTAGCATTTAGGCCCTTATTTTCAGCATCTTGCTCATATCTTTATATGCTTTACATTGAGTTCCTGCTGGATTGAGGTTTAAGGCCCTAATTCAGCAAGATTTTTGAGCACACAGTATTCCCATTAGGACTAAATTAGACATGTGCTTAAGCACCTTGCAGAATCAGGTCCTTGCAGGACCAGTGCAATAACAAAAAGGAACGAAGAACTGAATTATCCCAGGCTATTTGGGACCCTGGAAACTGCTTATCTAAAATAGCCTGGAATTGCCGACTTTCAGAGCATTCAGTGTGGCCCATTTGTTTTACTCGGCCTCCGAGCGGAGTTAGGGTGTCTGAAGTACTGGCTAATGTATTGGAACGGGCTATTTGTATTTAGAATTGTTGCTTCATAGAAGAGGGAAGATGACTGAAATTTGTATTTAGTTTTGTAATTTTAAATATTCATCAGGGTGCCCCCAGCCTGCGTATGCAGTGTTGCTAATCTGAAATTTTATTTTGAGCCTCATGCTATTTCATGTATTTTTAACATCCCAGCTCCTGGAGGCAGATGACTACATGAGAAATCTCAGCTTTCATTTAAAAAATACAGTAAACTTACAACCTTCATACCCATTGAGGAGAGTTGAAAGCAGGGGTTCTCAAACTAGGGGTCAGACCTCTCAGGGGGTTGCGAGGTTACTACATGGGGGGTCCGAGCTATCAGCCTCCACCCCAAACCCCGCTTTGCTTCCAGCATTTGTAATGGTGTTAAATTAAAAACACTTTATTTTATATATTTATAAGGGGGGGTCGCACTCAGAGGCTTGCTATGCGAAAGGGGTCACCAGTACAAAAGTTTGAGAACCACTGGTTTAAAGATATGATTCAAGCACACCCTGAAGTTCCAAAAGCAGAGAGCAAATAGAAAAAACAGACAAACCACAAATGTTATATTTTTGCAAATGTTATGATTTTAAAGAAAATCTCTTGATGATTTGGGGCCTGTCTTGTGATTTTCGAATGTTTGAGATTGGCAATACTGTTACAGATGTTTCTTGTTATTCTAAATCAAAGATTATAAATAAAATAAATTCGGAATGTTCTATAGGTTTACAACAGTTTTATAACAGTCAGATTTGAAAACTACATGTTGGGATTTACTTTTTAACATAGTGCAATCACATCTTTTTTTTATGTGAATTTTCATAATCTCACATTTCACTTACACAGCCCCCCATAACATTTAAAAATACTCAGTTCAACAACAAAGTACTAAACGATTCTGAGTTAAGAGAATCAGACCATCATCTTTAAACAAGTCTTGGGAATAAGGGAAAAAAAGGGAGAGTCAGTTATGTAATGTTAAAACAGTGGTGGTTCTTCGAGTGATTGCTCCTGTGTATTCCACAGTAGGTGTGCATGCTCGCCATGTGCACCGGTGCTGGAAGTTTTTCCCTTAGCAGTGCCTGTAAGGAGGTAGCACTGCTGCGACCCCTGAAGTGGAGCCTCTATGTCGCGCTATAAGGGGAGCCGCACACTCCCCCCACCCTCAGTTCCTTCCTGCTGCCAGTGAAGGTAGTCGGAACTTCATGCTCCAGCCTTGCTGAAGCTTCTCTAGTTAGCCTTAGTAGTACAGTTGTTCCAATTGTTCAATAGTTTCTCAAGTTAGCTGACTGGGCTTGGGGCATGCCCCATGTCCCAGGCTTCAAGTTGTGCGACTCCTGTCACAGTTCTATGCCAAGAAGCAACCTGCATACTCAGTGTCTCTGCTGCTTGGGCGAAACTCACATAAGTGAGTGCTGCAGGATCTGTAGATCATTCAAGCTGCGGACTAAGAAGGAGAGGGACATTAGGCTTCACGCGCTCCTAATGGAATCAGTGCTGGCCCTGGCACCACCACGCCGAACGGACTCGGCTCCCGGCACTGCATCCTCGGTGCTGAGTGAAGTCCCCTCCAGTAGCCGGCACCACTCCCCCTCCAAGAAACAAAGGAAGACTCAGCAGCGCTGAGAGAAGGAAAGGAGTGAGGCCGGACCTGAGCTGGGCAGCCCGCAATCCCCTGTGGGACTCGGGCCTCCGACTCACATTGAGCGGAGCAGCCGGTCCCATCCGCGTGTGCCTCCCCTGTGGTGAGGATGCCATCAACACCGGAGGCTACACAGGCCATGCGTGACATCCTAACCCTCCCAGTACTCGGGGCACCGCCCGAGATGGGCCCCCGATCTCGAGGGAGGCCGCCACTGGGAGCACAACAGACCTTCCCAAAGCGGCACAGTCCCTACTCCAAGGACCGCTCGCTTCCTCATTCAGCACGGTCTTCCCACAGCTCACGCCAACCCTCTACCCCACTCAGGCTGACCGGCATGCCACCTGCACAGGAACCTCAGGGCTCCTCCACACTTGGTGACAGGGGACACAGGCACCGGGACAGGCGCCGTCAACGCTCTTCCTTGCATTGCAGCTACCGTAGCCGATCCTGATGCTACTGACATCAACGCTCTGATTTGAGTTCCCGCTCTACCAGACATTGCACACGGGACTCCTCTCGCAGTCTGCCGGCATCAGCGCGTTGTAGCTCCAGCCACCGGGGCAAGTACAGGAGCAGCACCTCAGATGGGTACCGATCCTTGTTGTCGAAGTCCCAGTCACGCAGAAGGCACCGTCGCTCTCACCACTCCTACGCTACCGTATGGTTGACGGTGACCTCAGTATCGGCACCCAGCCACTCATGTCCAAGTCGTGCGGCTCAGCAAGAACAAACTGTGCTGCCCAGCCCCCAAGTCGATCAGTGGCATGGCACACCATGGCAGGGGCAGTGGTGTCAGTGGGCACCATGGCTGCAGATGCCCACCCAGGTGAGATCTCACTCGGTGGCAGGAGCATCCCAGGCTTCTTTGGCCTCCCCTCCTCGGTAGAGGGAAAAGTCAACAGGTCTCGAGTCGACGGCACCGCACCTGGACTCTGACCTGGGTATCGACCAACGTCCTATGCACCTTGCCTGTCCCCTTGCCAGCACCAGAGGAGGCCATAATGGCACCGCCACCTGTCCCACAGGAGGACTTTAAGGCTCACCAGGAGCTCCTTAAGCGGGTGGCGTCCAATCTCCCGCTCCAGGCTGAGGAGATGGAGGAGCCATCTGACTCTTTTTCTTGTGCTCTCATCCTCGTCACTGGGCTAGGTGGCCCTGCCTCTCCACCAGGGGGTAGCCAATATCTCAACTACCCTGTGGCTAACCCCAGCTTCCTTGGCCCCCATCTCCAAGAAAGCGGAGAGGAAATACTTCGTGCCGGCTAAGGACCATGAGTACTTGTATTCCCACCCGGCACCTAACTCCCTGGTGGTGGAATCAGTGAACCACTGGGTATGTCACAGTCAACCCACCCCCACCCCCGAAGACAAGGATGCCAGGAGACTGGATATGTTTGGCAGGAAGATTTATTTCTCAGTGAATTTCCAGCTCAGGTTGGCCAACCATCAAGCCCTACTGAGTTGATAAGACTTCAACCTATTGGGGGTCCCTGTCAAAGTTTGAACCTCTCTTACCAGAGCAGGACAAAAAGGAGTTCAGGGCTCTGGTAGAGGAGGGAGCAGCAGCGGCTAAAGCAGCCCTCCAGGAGGCGTCAGACGCGACCAACACAGCAGCCTGCTCGATAGCCTCTGCCATATCCATGCGCAGGGCCTCATGGCTTCTCCTGTACGGACTGTCTGCAGAGTCCTAGTCCTTGATATAGGACCTTCCCTTCAACAGGAAAGCGTTGTTCGCAGACCAAACTGATGTCTGCCTGCATGAGATGAAAGATTCCCGCACCACCCTGCAAACCTTGGGCCTGTATGTCCCTCCAGCGAAGGACAAGCCCAGGCCGCAGGCTTCGGCTCCCCTTGCTAGGAACAGATATGAGCCCCCACCCAAGAGACCAACGGAACAGAGGCATTGGTCCCAATTTCAGTCCCGCTCAGCCCCACAGTCAGGCCCCTCGAAGGGCAAAAGGCAGGGAAAGAGGCGGTTTTGACTCTTTGCGAGGGGCCACCAGGCCTGTTGCCAAGGAAGCCCCCCAGTTAATAAAGTTTGTTCTGCAAACGTTTATCTGCCTTCTGTGTGGAGTGGTCCCGTATAATGTCGGACCAGTGGGTCCTTAACACTATCTCCAAGGGCTACATGTTGCAGTTCACCTCATACACACCCTACCATCCCCCGCCTCAGGTGAGTCTCGGGGACCCAGAGCGCGCCCGCCTCCTAGACCAGGAGATGGCACACCTCCTCCGCCTGGGGGCAGTGGAAAGGGTATCAGTAGAATTCCAGGGCAAAGGTTTCTACTCCTGGTATTTCCTAATCTCGAAGGCGAAAGGGGGGCTCAGACTCATCTTAGACCTATGGGATCTCAACAGTTTTATGGTCCACTATAGGTTCCAGATGGTATCCCTGGCCTCTATCATTCCCTCCCTGGACCCAGGGAATTGGTTCACGGCCCTGGACCTCCAGGATGTATATTTCCATATCCATATATTCGAGGGACACAGGCGCTTCCTCCGATTCCTGGTAAGGGGGGGACCATTACCAGTTCACTGTCCTCCCATTTGGCCAGCTCCCAGAGTTTTCACCAAATGCATGGCGGTGGTAGCACCCTACTTCTGGAGGAGAGGGGTGCATATCTTCCCGTACTGGACTGTGGGCTTCTCAAGGGCACCTCCTGGTCCCAAGTGCAGGCCCAGGTGGGACTTCTCCTGTCCACATGCGCAGATCTCGGCCTAGTGGTGAACAAGACCAAGTCCACGTTAGTTCTAGTTCAGCACATAGAATTCATAAGGGGTGCTACTGGACTCATTAGAGGCCACAGCCTCTCTTCCCTGAGACACATTCGAGACCCTCAGAGGTCTCATTGCCTCGGTCATGGCCTTCCCCAGGATGACAGCGAGGGCGTGCCTTCAGAACCCTGGGCACATGGCGGCATGCACGTATGTGGTTCGCCATGCCAGGCTCAGAATGAGGCCCCTCCAGCTCTGGCTGGCCTCCCAGTATTCCCAGGCCCGGGGCAGGCTGGACAAGGTTGTCACGGTACTGTCCCAGTTAGTTGCTGCCCTTCAATAGTAGTCCCTCCCACACAACATGCTGCAAGGGGTCCCCTTCCGAGAAATCTCCCCCTCACTAGGCCTGGTGTCAGATGCCTCGGACCTGGGCTAGAGGGCCCATATAGGGAACATTCAAACACAAGGGAGGTGGTCGGCCTTGGAATTATCCCTGCACATAAATGTCAGGGAGCTCAGGGCAATACGGTGGGCGTGCGTAGCTTTCAGTGGGCACCTTCACGGGAAGGTGGTCAGAGTCCTCACGGACAATATGGCTGCGATGTATTACATCAACAGACAGGGAGGAACGCGGTCCTTGGCCCTATGCCTGGAAGCCCTGAGCCTGTGGGAGTTCTGTATAGCCCACAGTATCTCCCTGCGAGCCTTTCCCCTACCCGGCGTCCACAATGTGAGAGCTGATCACCTCAGCAGGGTTTTTTCTACCAGTATGAGTGGTCACTCTACTGGGAAGTCATCCTACATCTCTTCCGGGAGTGGGGAGTTCCCTGGGTCGACCTCTTTGCAACCGACCAGAGCCGACTCTGCCCCCAGTTCTGCTCCAGTGGAGATGCGGGAAGGGGGGCGATCTCAGACGCTTTCCTCCTTCAGTGCTTGGGCCAACTTTTCTGTGCCTTCCCATCTTTCCCCCTAATATGCAAAGTCCTGCAAAAAGTAAAAGCAGACAGGATACGGGTCATCCTCATAGCCCCGGATTGGGCCCATCAACACCGGTATGGGACCCATCTGCAACTCCTAGCAGCTCCCCCACGGAGGCTGCCACTTTGTCCGGATCTCCTCTCCCAGGAAGGGGGATACCTCCTCCACCCCAACCTGGCTGCGCTTCATCTGACAGCGTGATTGCTCTGTGGTTAGATGAGGAGGAGAAGAGGTGTTCGGAGAACGTCAAATGAGTTCTGTTGGAAAGTAGAAAGCTGTCCACACGATGGAGATACCTGGCCAAATGGTGCAGGTTCTCTAGGTGGGCGAGGGAGCGGGGAAACTCCCCATCATCTGCATCGCTTCAACTTATTCTCGATTTACCTTCTGTCCCTTAGGACCCAAGGGCTAGCTCCCGCCTCCGTCAGGGTGCAGTTGGTGGCCATATCAGCCTTCCACCCACTGGTACAGGGCCACTCAGTCTTTTCTCACAATATGATCTCCTGCTTTCTAAAGGGCCTGGATCGTTCATTCCCGTATGCTAGGGCCCCCGTGCCGCAATGGGATCTAAACCTAGTGTTATCCCGCCTCATGGGTCCTCCCTTTGAGCCCTTGGCCACGTGTTCCTTGTCTCACCTGTCATGGAAGGTAGCATTTCTTGTTGCTATCACATCAGCCCGACATGTCTTAGAGCTTAGGGCCTTGACCTTGGATCCCCCGTGTACAGTCTTCCACAAGGATAAGGTCCAGTTTCACCCACACCCTGCTTTTCTCCCAAAGGTAGTCTCCGCCTTCCATATGGATCAGGACATTTTCCTACCGGTACTCTGTCCTAAGCCCCACTCCTCCGACAAGGAATGCCGCCTACACATGCTAGATGTGCGTAGGGCACTGGCTTTTTACCTGGACCAAACAGGCCGTTCCAGAAATCCTCACAGTTGTTTGTTGCTACAGCTGAGCAGATGAGGGGACAACCAATATCCACCCAGCGCCTTTCCCACTGGATTACCTCGTGCATACGCATGTGTTATGACCTGGCAAGGGTTCCCCCGCCACCTATCGTTAAGGCGCATTCTACGAGAGTTCAGGCCTCGTTGGCCACCTATGTAGCTCACGTCCCTATCCAGGACACATGTAGAGCTGCCATGTGGTTCTCTGTCCACACCTTTGCTTCGCGTTATGTGATTGTCTCCCAAGTACAGGATGACGCCAAGTTTGGTAGGACAGTACTGCTTCCCAGAAACCCTTAAACTCCTACCCACCTCCATCAAATATAGGTTGGAGTCACCTACTGTGGATTACACATGAGCAATCACTTGAAGAAGAAAGGACAGTTACCTGCTCTGTAATTGGCATTTTTCGAGATGTGTTTCTCAGGTGTGTTCCACATCCCTCTCTCCTTCCCCTCTGTCGGAGTTGTCTGGCAAGAAGGAACTGAAGGTGGGGCGAGTGCGCAGCTCCCCTTATAGCGTGATGTAGAGGCGCCACTCCAAGGGTCACAGTGGTGCTTCCCCCATATGGGTACGGCTAAGGGAAAAACATCCAGCACTGGTGCACGTGGCGAGCACGCACACCTACTGTGGAATACACCTGAGCAACATATCTCGAAGAATGCCAGTTACGGAACAGGTAACTGTCCTTTCCCAAACTGGGATTCGTGATTTCCTGGGGGTTCATGAAATGTTACAGGGAGTTCTCAGGAAAAAAATCCCTAATGGCAGAGCTGTCCCTAGGAAACCTGGGCAGCACAGGGCCAGCTGCACGGCGCCCCTGGACTTCTAAAAGCTAAGCAGATCAAAGCAAGTATGTCTATCACACTGACGAGATTTAAACTTCAAAACTCCTTATAAGAAATGGAAAGAGAGGTGGATATTTTTTAAAATTAAATAGGCAGCTAGTATTGTTCTTCATAATAATTTTAAAAACAAGTTTAAGCTTTGTTGTAATGTGTAGTGTTTTCCTGGACTGCTCAAGACCTGAATGCTTATGTAGGAGGAACAATTTGAGATGGCTTCTTGAATACCTTCTTGCTGTTTCACATCTGATTCGCCTTGACGAAACATTGGAGCCTTGTCTTATAATAGACTTATTCAAAGTAATACAAGCTATGAAAGTGAGATCTTGGAAGAGTGTTGCCATTTTCATAATGTAATAAAAATACTGTAATGATGAAGAATAATAATAAATAGTGTGTAATGAGCATGTCATAAAAACAAATTTTATATTTTCAAGATCACTGCTTTTATAATTTATACTCAGGTAAAGGAAAAAGTTCCTGGAAATATTCCCTTTTAGGAGGGGGTTCATGAGACTTGATATTTTAGATGAAAGGGGTTCACAGATTGGTAAAGTTTGGGAACCACTGTGTTAAAATAATATAAAACTATACTGTTGTTATACAGTTAATTAAAATGATAGCTATATTGATAATGATTATTTATTGTAATGACACTCAGTAGTGTTCTAGGCACTTCCTAATACAAATAAAAAGACATGATTCCTCTTCAAAGAGCTTACAGACATTTCACACATAATGCAGAGAGGGGTTATCAAAAAAAATAGGGACCGGTAAGGAAAAAAGGATCATGTCAACTTCAGTAATGCCATGTGCCTACTCACCAAAGGTGGTGCACAGCTTGATGGAATACATTGTCATTGTGTTTTAAATAAGATTAATTAATAAACAAAATAAGTATATGACTTAGTTTATTGCAGATGTTTTCAAACTGTGGGCCACGCCCCACTACGTGAAGGAAAGTTCTGGAGGGAAGGCAGGGGAGAGTGGCGACATCAGGTGGCTTGGGCCAGCCCCATGTGGTAGGACTTGGGGAGGGAGGACCCCCTGACTCACCTCAGTGGCCCCCCTAGCCTGTGGGCCAGCGTCAACATCTGCCGCAGCCACACCAATTTCTGCTCCTGGCAACCTCCACACCCAGTGCTGGCTCTTCCTCTAGAGACTGTCACATGCACTTTCCCTCACCCTGAAAATCCAAGAAGGGGAGGGGCAAATATAATGTCTATTTTTGTCTGAAGTGGGGAGTGCGGGCACAACCAAAAATTGTAATTCAGAGGGGAGAACCACTGGTTCATTGCATTGGAGAAGACATGGGTCTTCAGGAGGGATTTAATAAGGAAATGGCACTCACTGTACAGAACAGCACAGGAAGGAAATTCTATGTTTTACAGTTGGAGGCAGACCTCTTGTTGTAGGATCTGTGGAATCGACATGGAGCATGCCTGTCACCATTAGGTCAGACTCTGTTGCAGGGGAATCCATACCCACAGCTTCCTCCTCCCCCAGTCGGGGTCTCATTGGGGAGGCAAAGAATGCTTGCACAAGCCTAAGAGCAGGTCTCTCCCTAAGTCTGCTTCAAAGACATCCAGAACAGCTCTGTTCGTTCAACCCCTAAGGATTTAGTACTTCCTGTGTCTGAAGGCCACAGCTGTAAATCCCATAGAGCCCAGGGGTCTACTAGTACCAGGCCCCCTACCAGCGACATCTTCTCCACTTGTACCCTCCAAGTAAAAAAGTCAGTATCTGTCAGTTCTGACACAATCAGGGCTTCTGCCACCAGTGGGTACCCTGCAGTCTAATACTCCAGCCACATGGAGTCTCCCAGTCCGTCCTCAGACTCCTTCAACATGACTGCTTCAAGATCTTTATGCCAACCAGGGAATTCCATTTGTTTGTTTGTTTGTTTGTTTGTTTGTATTACCATAGCACTTAGAAGACATGACAACAAAAATCCCCTACTGTCCTTTTAAGATAGTTTCCAGAGACACAAAAGGGACTTTTCCTGGGCCAAGGCTCTGGACCATCTAACAAACTGCCTTTACATCATTGTCCCTTTAAAACCCATGCAGGTGCACACTATTACATGACTTATGTAAACTCCCACTATGCCAATCGCATACCACAGCTGAGGTTTTTAAAGTGGGCCACAGCAAATTGATTATGCTACTTAGAGGTTGGTTCTCCAAAAATTCCTCCTCCTCATGAGCTGCTTCTGTATTTGGGAATGTAGTGGATATACTGGTCTCTTTGTAGACTATTTACAGCTCATTCAGTCCTATGAATGAAGATTTCCTTTCCTGAGGCCTAACAAAAAAACCAAAGCTACTTGTGTTTTGGACTATTGGTTTGTTGTTTGGTTTTTAGTGTTTTAAGCTTCTTGGGAGTGCTTTTGGTTTTTGTTTTGTTTAAAAAAAAAATTCATATTTCAGGAGTTCCAGTCTGTTCACTCTGGTCTCAATATAAAAACCCAAGGGCCTGATCCAACTCTCATCAAACCAAACCCTTTGGCTTATCAACTGAAATTAGTGATTTTTTTCAATGTTTTCAGGATAGCTCTGGAGCTATATGTTAAATTTGTCTTAGATTTGCTGTTAAAAATATCTTTTCTGATTTGTAGTATTATCTTGCATTGCAAATTTATTTTCACTTTAAGCTCTTATGACTAAAATACAAAGAGGACAATCTGATAATTGCTCTAGATGCCTCCCAGACCTAACAGATTAATTCTTGTTTGTTTTTATTCTTGTGTTCTACTTTAAAGCTTGTTTCCATCATTGTTCATAACCATTTACTTACATTATTTTTTAACAAGTGATACAGAGTAAGGGTGTCAAGCGATTAAAAAAAATTAATCTTGATTTTAAAAAAATCATGATTAATTGCACGATTAATCAAATTTATATGCAATTAATTGCGCTTTTAAACAATAATAGAATACCATTTATTTAAATATATTGATTTCTGTTAAAACACAAAATACCAAGTGTTACAGTGCTCACTTTATGTGTATTTTTGATTGCAAGTATTTGCACTGTAAAAAAACAAGAGAAATAGTATTTTTCAATTCACCTCATACAAGTATTGTAGTGCAATCTCTTTATCATGAAAGTTGAATTTACAAATCTAGAATTAAGTAGAAAAAAACCCACAGTCAAAAATAAAATCATGTAAAAATTTTGAGCCTGCATGTCCACTCAGTCCTGCTTCTTGTTCAGCCAATCACTCAGACAAACAAGTGTCAAGGTTGTTTCCCCACTCTGAACTTTAGGGTACAAATGTGGGGACCTGCATGAACACTTCTAAGCTTAATTACTAGCTTAGATCTGGTAACACTGCCACCACCCA
>NC_133774.1:102692775-102696059 GCF_003597395.2 Chelonoidis abingdonii | reverse complement strand
TAAGTTGCACTTTCATGACAAAGAGATTGCACTACAGTACTTGTATGAGGCGAATTGAAAAATACTATTTCTTTTGTTTATCATTTTTACAATGCAAATATTTGTAATAAAAAACAATATATGTTTTGATTTCAGTTACAACACAGAATACAATAGATATGAAAATGGAGAAAAACATCCAAAATATTTAATACATTTCAGTTGGTATTCCAGTGTTTAACAGTGCGATTAAAACTGTGATTAATCATGATTAATTTTTTTGAGTTAATCGCATGAGTCAACTGCGATTAATCAACATTCCTAATTCAAAGCAGCTAGAACTACTCTATTTATTCCTTAACTAGGTTTGTCTCAAAAGATAAAAGCACCTTTAACAGTAACCAGCTAAAGAAAATCTACTCAGCATTTTCAGTATTTAGTGATGTGCCTAAAAGGTAATGGTGTATAAAAAGAAGAGATGAAAAATCCATGCAGCCACAGACCCAGCATAGGTTAGAACAGCTTCAGGGTTGCTTTGACTTATTCCTGGGTGCCTGTGGATCAGGGGGTCATTCTTGCAGCCATAAATAGCCACAAGGACATTCCATCCACGCCCCATTCTCCTAACCATCTACACAGGGCACATTCGTGGGTGGCCAGATCCACTTGGTTTTAAGGCCTTACACCAGCAAAACAACACAAAGAGCCTATAGCACAATAGTGAATTGCTCTATGTTTTGCAAGTGCATCTCTTACTCAAGAGCTATTCAATGCCTCCAAGTTAATGAGACTAACACCAATATTGCTATTCTTATTTCATTACTATTTTATGGCCTTATGTGCCCTTTAAACCACAGCAGAGGAGAGTTCTATGTGCCAGTTGCAGGCAGTCCTTACTAACAGAGAGCCTATCGCAGTACCAGATTATTTGCCAAACTAGTGGGAGATGCTGCAGGCTCAGTTTAGATATGCTGTAGCCCAGAAGGTATGGGCTTCATGCAGGAATTCTTGGTGAAATTCTACAGCCTAAATTGTGCAGGCAGTCAGAGGTTCTCAAACTGGGGGTCAGGACCCCTCAGGAGGTCACAAGGTGATTATTACATGGGGGGGTCACGAGCTGTCAACCTCCGCCCCAAACCCCGCTTTGCCTCCAGCATTTATAATGGTGTTAAATATATACAAAAGTGTTTTTAATTTATAAGGGGGGGTCGCACTCAGAGGCTTGCTGTGTGAAAGGGGTCACCAGTACAAAAGTTTGAGAGCCACTGCACTAGATGATCACAATTAAGGCTAAGATTTAGTCATAAGTATTTTTAGTAAAAGTCATGGACAGGTCACGGGCAGTCCATGACTTGTACTATATACCGCTGACTGAATCTTGGGTTGCTCTTGGGGTGGAGGTGCTCCAGGGACGCCATGGGTGCTCTGGGGCAGAGGATGGTGGCGCACGGCCCAGAACCGCTGCTGGTGCTCACAGGGGAGGGACAGTGGCATGCGGCCCGGGGGGAGAGGGGGAAGAGGGCTGAGAGTGCTGCTGCTGCTGAGGGAGGGGGGGCAGTGGCCCAAGACTGCCCCAGCTGCAGCAGCGGGTGCGGCTGGCTTGGAGACCACCCACGCTGCTCAGGGCAGCCCTGGAGTCAGTCACACTGGCTGCTGCAGAAGTCACGGAAATCCCAGAAAGTCACGGAATTCATGACTTCCATGACAGACTCGCAGCCTTAATCATAATGGTCCTTTCTGGCCAGGGTGGATTTATGATTTAAATCACTAGTCAGGAAGATACAATTTAATCATGGTTTTCTAAATAAAAGTGCATTCTTTTTGGTTGTTATAACCTTAATACATATTCTTCACAACTCAGAGATAGATGTAGGTTTCATATTTAGAAGGTACACACTATAAATTTAAGTGATTTATTTTGAAAACTTTTCAGATTAGTTTTACAGCTATATCAGAAAATGGATGAATGATTGGTTATTTCATTTACCAAAGGTAATTGAAGCAGATATTTATGAAATCATTGGGAGGTGAAGTATCTCCAATTCAACAGGTTAATCATTAATATTTGGAGGATTTTCTGGCCATGCTGTACTAGGAGGAGAACATCACCAAACAGACATTTTAAATTGTTTTATTTAACTAAAACAACAATGTTATGTATTCTGGATTTTTTTCTTCAGCAACAAACATACAATATTTTAACAAAACAAGCATGAATTTTTGAATTTAATTGAACATTAACGTTTTTTAAATAAGGTTTGTTTTTGTCAAATTGTTTTTAACTAAAATAGGTTTAACTAAGAGTTAAATGTAGTTTTTTAGAAAACAAAACCAACAATTAAATGGACTATGTCAACCAGGTCAACATGAGAAACTTAAAATATTGGCTTCTGCAGCTAACTCAGTCATCTTCACCTTCATTTTCCTGTTTGTTCATAATCTGGAAAAGCAGAACAAGCCTTCCTGCTTTTTCAGGTCCCAAACGATTTCTCAATTTGAAATAAATTAGTCCAAAGGAAGAAAATATTCTTTCTACACTGGCAGAAGAAGCTACTGCTGTTAAAAGTGAGATTATCTCTCCAACAGTCTCAGACTCCAAGTGCTTAAGTGACTTCCACCAGTTCATTGGTGTGACTTTCTTTAAAACATCATCAGTAAACATATATTTCTTGAATGGTTCTTATTCCTAGACTGGGTCTCTTTTATGGCCTGCTGCCATTATAGATTTTCCCTTCTAGTTAGAGAATGGTATGGTAGATCTCAAATCAATGGAGGCTACAGTCAGAAAGACCTCAAGACTTCTGGAATATGCTGCTCACACAGTTTCACTTTTGTTTCTACTGCCTGTCCCCCCTTCTCACGTTTATCTCCAGACTTTCTCCTTGTCCAGATCTATTCTGACCTCAACAATTGTCTATTCATTGGAGTTTTTGAAACTTTGCACTTTTAGAGAGAGGTAAGGGGTTGACTCCGTGTACACAAATTTGCAAAGGGACAATAGGGTTGAGGTCTGTTATTTCTCACCTCTATATTTATTTATTTATTTATTTGTTTGTTTATTTAAAAACATTTTTGCTGTTAACAAGCAGGTTACCTCTGGAGACGCAAATCCATAATTTGAGAACTGCAAAACTAAGCATCTCTGATGGTATCTTCTAGACTGGGGTGGGCAAACCTGTGGTAGGATTTCTTTGCCAACATCCAGTCTGTAATGGCATTTCGTTAAGATCAGGGTTCTGTAGATGGGAAGAATGGTGAACTTCCTTGCACCCTCCTCCCCCCGTCTTTTTTTTTTTTTTTTTTTT